>NW_006256877.1:7787389-8011703 GCF_000478725.1 Eutrema salsugineum
AGCTATTATTGATGTGAGAGGTGGGATAATAGAGCTTCAACTTGGGTCTGAAAAGCTCAAGTTTGATGTGAATGAGATGATGAAGAAGCCCACCATTGAAGGTCAATGTTTCTATGTAGAGACAATGGATCAGTTGGCTGATGAGTTCCTTGAGGAGCTGAACACAGAGGATCCTCTTCAAGCTACTCTGACTCAAGAACAAGGAGACAATGGGCTCTTGGCTGAAGCAAGTGAAGGGTATAAGCTGTATCTGGACAATGCAAGAGAGCTGGGTCCTGAAACAAGGTTTGTGGAGCTGGAACAGAATGGCACTGAGGTTTTGGCAATCCAAGAATCAGTCACCAGCCAAAGCAGCTTGGACCAGGACTGGAATGAGGCTGATGCACCCTCTGTTGAGCTCAAACCTCTACCAACAGGGCTCAGGTATGCTTTCTTAGGACTAAACTCCACATATCCTGTCATCATCAATGATAGCCTATTAGAGGACCAAGAGAGTGCATTGCTGAATGAAATAAGAAAGTTCAGGAGAGCCATAGGGTATTCTTTGGCTGATATTAGAGGGATCTCTCCTGACATCTGCACCCATAGGATCCACCTAGAGGACCAATCTATGTCCTCTATTGAGCACCAACGTAGACTTAACCCCAACCTTAGGGAAGTGGTTAAGAAGGAGATACTAAAGCTTCTTGAGGCAGGGATAATTTACCCAATCTCTGACTCCAGATGGGTGTCTCCTGTTCATGTTGTACCCAAGAAAGGTGGGATCACAGTGGTGAAAAACGATAAGGATGAACTCATAGCTCAAAGAACAATAACTGGCCATCGCATGTGCATTGACTATAGGAAATTGAATTCTGCTTCTAGAAAAGATCATTTTCCTTTACCATTCATTGATCAAATGCTTGAAAGGTTAGCTAATCATCCTTATTTTTGTTTTCTCGATGGGTACTCTGGATTTTTCCAAATTCCCATAGATCCAAGAGATCAAGAGAAAACAACATTCACATGCCCTTATGGCACTTACGCTTATAGGAGAATGCCTTTCGGTTTATGTAATGCACCGGCCACTTTTCAAAGATGTATGATGCACATTTTCTCTGACATTATTGAAGAGAAAGTTGAGGTGTTCATGGATGACTTTAGTGTCTATGGCTCCTCCTTCTCGGATTGTCTCTCTAATTTGACACAGGTGTTGGAGAGATGTGAGCAACACAACTTGGTGCTGAACTGGGAGAAGTGTCATTTCATGGTGCAAGAAGGGATAGTTCTTGGGCACAAGATCTCTGAAAAGGGCATTGAGGTTGATAAGGCAAAGGTGGAAGTGATGGTAAATCTGCAAACCCCCACTTCTGTTAAAGGGATAAGGAGCTTCCTGGGTCATGCAGGGTTTTATAGAAGATTCATAAATGACTTCTCAAGGATTGCCAGGCCCTTAACAAGACTGTTGTGTAAGGAAGTGGATTTCACCTTTGATGCTGAATGTGAAGAAGCCTTTAAGTTGATCAAGGAGGCATTGGTTAGTGCACCAATAGTTCAGGCACCAGACTGGTCCCTACCTTTTGAGGTCATGACAGATGCTTCTGACTTTGCTGTTGGAGCAGTACTTGGACAAAAGAAAGACAAGAAGTTGCATGTGATCTACTATGCCAGTAGAACACTTGACTCTGCCCAAGAGAAGTATGCTACAACTGAAAAGGAAATGCTGGCAATAGTTTTTGCCTTTGATAAGTTCAGAAGCTACCTGGTGGGATCAAAGGTCATTGTGTATACTGATCATGCAGCCCTCAGGTACTTGATGACCAAGAAAGATGCCAAACCAAGGCTGTTGAGATGGGTTCTATTGCTCCAAGAGTTTGATATGGAGGTGCTTGATAAAAAGGGGATTGAGAATGGTGCTGCAGACCATCTCTCAAGGCTGAGGATTGAAGAAAAAGTCCCCATAGATGATGCTTTGCCTGAAGAGTCTCTGATGGTGCTCCATTCATACTTGGAGTTTGAGGAAGTAGAGAGCATTCAAGAAAGGAGGATGCCTTGGTTTGCAGACATAGTGAACTATCTTGCATCTGGGGTGGAGCCTCCTGAATTAGATGCCTACAAGAGGAAAAAGTTCTTCAGAGATGTCCAGAGATACTATTGGGATGAGCCCTACCTCTATGTTCTGAACAAGGATCAGCTGTACATAAGGTGTCTTGCTGAAGAGGAGATGCAACCTGTGTTGCAAGAATGTCATGATTCTGCCTTTGGAGGTCACATGGGGGCATTCAAAACTGTGGCAAAGGTTCTTCAAAGTGGGTTTTGGTGGCCTACAGTGTTCAAAGATGCCCAGTTGGTGGTTTCAGCATGTGATGCCTGTCAGAGGCATGGGAACATATCTAAGAGAAGTGAGATGCCTCAAAACCCCATTCTAGAGGTTGAGATCTTTGATTGCTGGGGGATTGAATTTATGGGACCTTTCATTTCATCCTATGGAAATCAATACATACTTGTTGCTGTGGACTATGTGTCCAAATGGGTTGAGGCCATTGCTTCCCCTACCAATGATTCCAAGGTTGTAGTGAGGCTGTTCAAGAACATCATCTTCCCAAGGTTTGGAGTTCCAAGGGTTGTCATCTCTGATGGAGGATCCCATTTTGTGAACAAGACTCTGGAAGGTTTATTGAGAAAGCATGGAGTTAAACACAAGATAGCTACTCCATATCATCCTCAAACTAGTGGCCAGGTTGAAGTATCCAATAGACATATCAAGGCCATTCTTGAGAGGACTGTTAGCTCAAGCAGAAAGGATTGGAGCAAAAGGCTAGATGATGCATTATGGGCTTACAGGACTGCCTTCAAAACTCCAATTGGAACATCACCATTCAGTTTGCTATATGGGAAGAGCTGCCACCTTCCTATTGAGTTGGAGTACAAAGCTATGTGGGCTGTGAAGTTTATAAACTTTGATATCAAGACAGCTCAAGAGAAAAGGATCATGCAACTCCATGAACTTGAGGAGATTAGGCTTGAGGCTTTTGAAAGCTCAAAGATCTATAAGGAGAAAACCAAGGTTCTGCATGATCAAAAGATTCTGAAGAGAGAGTTCAAGTATGGTGATTTGGTCTTGCTTTACAACTCCAGACTTAAGTTGTTTCCAGGAAAGCTTAAGTCTAGGTGGTCTGGACCTTTCAAAGTTCTTGAAGTAAGGCCTTATGGTGCCATTGTCTTAGAAGGGAAGAATGGTCAGGAATTTGTGGTGAATGGACAGAGAATCAAGCATTACTTAGTTTCACAAGGGAAGGAGGAAGCTACATCAGTTCCCCTTCTTGATCCACCAGCCTGCTAATCAGGTTACCAAAGTCAAACTTAGAGACATTAAACAAAGTGCTCTTGGGAGACACCCCAAGCTTACCCTTTGTAAATATGCTTTTGATCTTTTGATTCTTTTCTTTTTATGTTTTAGGATGTTTTGATGGGTCTGTTGAGTGTTTACAGGTGTTAAGTGTGAGTCTGAACCTTTGGAAAGTGAATGCAGAATGAAAAGAGATGAAGGAATGGAGACAAGCTTGTGCTCGGCCTTTGACATGGGGGCCAGCCACGGTCAAAACCAAGGCGTGGCAAGTCTCTTTGTGCTGCCACGGGGAGATAATCACGGTCTCAAGGCCAGGCCGTGGCAAAAGAGGCGTGTGTTCGTTGAATGCCACGGCCTTGTGACATGGAACCTAGGCGACCGTGGCAAGAACAAAAGTGGACCAGGCAACATTCGGACCATGCCACGACTTGGTTGCCACGGGAAGAAGCTTAGGCCGTGGCAAAATGAAGGTGAAACGTCCAATGCTCGGGGTTTGCCACTAGGGGTTGCCACGGGATAAAGGCCTGACCGTGGCAAAGCAAAAGTGAAGCGGCCAAGGTTCGGTGTTTTCCACGGTCTACAAGACACGGGCTAAAGGCCTGACCGTGGCAAAGTTTTTGAGGGTTTGACCGAGGAATGAGCACGGCCATGAGGGGTTTGCCACGGGGACACAATCATACCGTGGCAAGAAGAAAGAAGAAGGACAATGCTCGGGGTTTGCCACGGCCTGAAGACACGACCAAGTCGAGACCGCGGCAAAGAGGCAGCATCCTCGAGTGGTAGACACGGGCATGTGACACGGTCAAAGGGGCGCGATCAAAAATTTGAATTCCAGTTGACCGTACGGACGTTGACCGGTCAACAGACGCGCCAGGCCAGCTGTTCCCCACCACTCTTTCTTCTTCATCGCGAGTTTGCTCTCTCTTCTCCATTCTTGAACTCTAAACTTTCATATCTCTCTCGTTGCTGCATCAAATTGAGTGATTCCAACTGCATTGAACTCGTAATCCTGTCTAGTTTCTTGTTGCACATCCGTTTTACACTCGAAACTTGAAGATTCCAAGGTATTTAATCTGTTAAAACTCACCTTTTCCATGCTTTAGTGTACTGTTCATGAACAGAGAAAAGCAAATGGAATCGATTTTAATGGACTTCTTGATACCTTGGAATCATTTTGTGAGTATTGTGCAAGTAGAATGGATAGGGATTTCATGAATCTTGCTTGAGAATGACCTGTTCTTGGAATTTTTGAGAAATTTTCTTGAAAATCATCATGTGAATCGATTTTTTTTAGAAATTGTGTTTCAAGCTGAACTCTTTATGTGCATTGCTTCTTGCCATTTCTTTGAGTTTAATGAGTTTTTAATCAGCTTGAAATACCTTCTTTTAAAGAAAAATCGATTGGTGCTGCTCATGAACTTGGTGAATTTTTGAAAAACTTTTGTTGTTCTCTTGCTTTGGTGCTTACAATGGTTTGAGAAAATGCAGGATGGGAGGAACAAAAAGACAAGCAGCCATGGAGAAATCTAAAAAAGAGAAATCAGAGGATCAGATTTTGCCTTTTGGGCACAAAGTTTTCGAGAAACAGAAAAGGAGGAGAAAGCCAAAGGATTCAGCTGAGAAGAAAACAAAGAAGATTGCTGCACCAAAGAAAACAAAGGCCTCCACTTCAAAAACTTCTGGTACTGAGCTGGCATTGGTTGAGGTCGTTCACAGGGCAGGAAAAGAGGTGGCTGTGGCTGAGGATGAAGACGGAACAGAGAGTGACCCTGAAACAGCATTGAAGCGGGCCAAGAAATCAAAGTCAGGTTCTGAGGACAGAGAGCCAACTTTTGATGACTACTTTGACATGTTCAGAAGTGCAAAAGTGCAGCAAACCAAGTTCCCTGATATGGAACTGCTGAGGAAGATGGGTATTCTTGAATAGGTTCAGCTCATTTTCAACAACATGGGGTTTGGTGGATTCTTTGAGATGAAAGATGTGGCTCATGATGGTGTTACACAAAAATTTCTTGCATCCCTTCAAGTTTGTGGATATGGCCCTAGAGATGCAAGAATCAAAGAGGGCAATGGTCTTGGGCACATAGAGTTCACAATAGATGGTGCACAACACCATGTAAGCTTCAAAGAACTTGATGAGATCTTTGCTTTTACAAGACCTGCACAAGAAGAGACAGTGAAGTTCACATACCCTGATCACATGATCACTGACTTGTGGGATACAATTGCTTTTGGGAGCTTCAGAGGAGGAAGATGCAAGAGTTCATGGATAAGAAACCCAGCAATCCGCTATGCTCACAAGGTGCTTTGCCAAATGTTCTTTACCAAGCACAATGATGGAGTAGTACATCTAGCTGACATGGAGCTACTGGGTATGGGTCTTCATCCTCTCATCAGTCACTTGAAGAGCAAGAGAGAGTTTCGCCTTCCACATTACATCCCTTCTAGCGGTGCATTCTTGGCACGCCAAATGCTGATTTACAAGGACATTGCTTGGAGTGAGGGTAAAAGAAAGAAGCTCACTAAGCTGCACAATGGATGGCTAGTGACAAGGATTCTGAAAGCAAGAGGTTTTGTCTTTGATAATGTTGCAGTCAGGCCTGGGTTGATTGATGAAGTTACCCTCACCAAGGTTGGGTTTCTAAAAGAGAGCAATGGTGAACACTTCTTGTACACCTTCAAGCTCTTGCAAGATGAAAAAGTTCATGTTCTGTTGCCAAACCCAGCCATCACCACTCTCACAGAAAGGCACAATGTCTCCTTTATTGTCCTAAAGGATCAGCTCTACAACTCAGCCATTCACCCTCCAATTCCCAAATGTAAGAAGCCAATTAATTCTAAGGGTAAAGAGCCAGCTGAAGAGGAAGACACAACTAGGACCGCTGGTTGTGAGCATGAGGAGCCAAGAGATTTTGAAAGAAGGATGGGAGCAGGAAGGTATCACTTTGATCCTTACTTTTGGGGTGAGCCTGACTATCACACAAGGAAGCTGTATTCCAGAGTTAACACCCTTCAGAAATGGTGCAAATGGCAAGACAAAACGATCAACAAGCTGGTTGACTGTGTTAGGCAGCTTAAGAAGAAGGTTAAAAAGCTCACAGCTCCAGCCACCTCACCCAAACGAGATACAAGAGAAGAGGTGGGAGAAAGCTCAGCTGCCAATGACCTTGTGCTACCACCAGGAAAAGAAGATTGGGTAAATCCGGCCACAGCATTCCAACCAGACTCACCTGAGAGCAGCCCACCCAGATATTCCACTCCATCATGTTCCACCTCCAATCCATCCCACTACTTGGGATCAGACCTCAGCGATTGAGGTAAACACTCAAAACCTTGTAAATAGCATGTAGACTTTCTTTTTCTTTTGCATTTCACCTGTTTGCTTTGATTTCACTTCTCTCTCATACTTTTATAACACAAGGGACTGTGTTATTTAAGTGTGGGGGAGGAGTTTTATCTTTTACTAATCATGTTTTCTATTTTCTTATTTTACACTTTGAGTCTTGAGTCACATTCTAGTTGCATATTCATCTAAGTGCATATAAAAAAACACAAAAAATAAAAAAAAATGAAAATGATCATGTAGTTGCATTCTCATTTTTAGGATTGAGTCTAGATTGCATTTGCATGTAGGTTGCATCTTGCAAAGAGTAATGATAGGTTTTCTAGAGAGTACATCACTTTGAGAATTTGAATTGAATATGCTTGTGAATCTTTTTCTGTGCTTGCAAAGTCTGAAATGATTTGAATCTGAGAAGCAAGTTTGAATTGAACTCAACTCTAATTAAGTGGGAACCTTGAACTTGACTTGTAAATATCTTGTGATGCATTGTTTGAAAAAGCTTGTGAATACCAATATACATACTTGAGCTAGAACCATTGTTTTTACCACTCTTTTCCTTAGCTCAAGTAGCTGAATCCACATCATGGATCAGTTCCCACACCTTGAACCCATCCTTCTTTCAAGCCAATGTTTGTGTGTGAATTGAAAGGCCACCTTGGATCAAACTTAGCAGAAAGTGTTAGGTTTAGAGCGACAAGGGCAGGTCTCATTGAGTGCTGTGTTCCAACATCAAGGAACTGAGAGTTTTGGCGAGGAATAAGTGTGGGGGAAAAGACCTTTTGGTGAGTGGAAAAAGGTGAGATGAGTGGGAAAGAGAGAGGGAAAATAGCTAGGGGAATGAAAGAAAAAGAAATCAGTCTTGGTGTTTTGAGAAAGTGAGCTCTGGTTTGTTGAAAAGAAAGAGTCTAGCCTCTAAGTAAAAAAAAAAGGGAAGAAAAGAAGCCAAAGGCTCAAATGTTTTGTTAAGAAAGAAAGAAGAGGCTAGAAGTTGTAAAAGAAAAAGAGCTGTGTAAAGTTTGAGTTCCAAGACTTGAGAGGAAAAGTGAAAAGTAAATCTCCTAGTGAGAGGAAAATGAGAGTGAAAAGTGAGGATTTTTGAGCAAGTGAGGAAGCTTTGAGTAGAGGGTGGGGTGTGATGAGTCTTTGCCCTTGTATGCATAGGTTGCTTTTTACCTTTAGCATTCTGCCAAAGTTTGATCATTCATAGAGAGATCCCTTTGCTGCATTAAACCCACTTGAGCACTGATTGAGATCATTTTAATCTCATAGCCTCTCCCTAGCCAAACCAGCTTGTTTAAACCTTGCATCATGAGATCCACCTGATAAAAGCTTAATGAATGTGAAAGGGTTGAGAGAGAGAAGAACTTGTGGAGATTCCTTGCTGAGTTGACATATATCTGAGTATGACTTTGCATTGCATAATTGAGCATGAACTTGAATTCTCATTGTGATCACTTCTCTCAAAAAGAAAATGTGAACTCCCATTGCATACAACCTCTTTCTCTCATTTGCTCTTTTTGCTTGAGGACAAGCAAAGGACAAGTGTGGGGGAGTTGATATGTTCATAATTTGCATCATTTAGGTTGCATAAATCATTCCAAATCATGTTTTATTTCATGCATTTTAGGTCCTTAGGGTTTGTTTTAGAACTTAGGAGATGCATTAGGTCCCAATGAGTCTTTGCATGTTTTGAGTGTCTATCAGGTGAATATGGAGCTGAAAAGATGAATCCAGGAGGTGGAATGGTGATCAAAGCTTGAAAAAGTGGAAAAATTGGGTCTTGGGAGATTATCGGCCATTCTCGCTGGCCAGGAAGGTTTTACCGGCCATTTTCATGTACCGCGGGAAGCTTTACCGGCCATTTCCATGTACCGCGAACGAAGTGTATCGGCCAAAATCTCCGGGTTTGAACGAGTCTCAGAAATCGCCTGTCCGGGGAGCCTTCCGGTCCGATTCAGACGGCAGGTCCTTCATAGAAGTTGGAGAGAATTGGAGCACGGTCTCATAGCAAGTGGAATCGTGGAATTCCGACGCGTGAGCAGAGAGATAAGCTCGTCGGAAGGAACCCCTGTCTCGCAGGTATTCCGGACCGAGCAGATCAGTTTTGAAGGATGCGAAGGACGGTGCAGTTCCAGGCCGATTCAGTTTCCGGGGCCTTCATGACAATCAGATACATTTGAGTCTTCTTTCCAGAACATCCGAGATCAGTCAATTCGGAGCTTTGAGAAGAAAGATACGGTCTCCGGAATGGACACATGTCTAGACGCCTCTCTCTGGTCGTGTAAATGCACTTCAAAGATGTGCCCTCCAGGAAACCTTACACTTCCCAAGCACTGAAACTTTCTTCATCAAAGTTGGAGATAAATCAGTCGTCTGTTTTCTGCAACCGTAATTACTCAATTCGGACAGGTCTCCAGGAAGTTACACTCTCCGGAATGCGAGATGGTCCAGACAGCCCAGGATGACTAAGTTAAACATGCCGCGATTTCAATGCCACGGTCCACACTTGGCCGTGGCAACTTTTGTGCACCCTCGGCCAACGACACGATCTTCATGCCACGGTCTACACTCGACCGTGGCAAACACACACTTGGCTGAGAGGAATTTTTTGCATCCTTCGGCGATTGACACGGCCTAAATGCCACGGTCTGAGGCTTGACCGTGGCAACTTCTTGCAACCTTCGGCGGTTGGCACGAGCTGAATGCCACGGTCTGGGACTTGACCGTGGCAAATGAACAAGTGGCTGGAGACAACTTCTACACAGCTTCGGTTTTTGACACGACTTCAATGCCACGGCCTGAGACTTGGCCGTGGCAAGCATAGACTTGGCTGGGAAGGATTTCACACGCATGCGAGTTTTGGCACGGTCTGAATGCCACGGTCTGGAGGCTTGACCGTGGCAACCTTTACACATCTTCGGCGTTTGACACGGTAGCTTGCCACGAGTTCCAGATGAAGCTTGATCAGACCGTGGCATCAAAATGAACCAAGAACACAAATGAAGTCTTTGACACGGTCAGGAATGCCACGGTCACACCAAGGACACACCAGACCGTGGCAAACCCTTCTTTGCCCATCAAGGCCGGGTCAGTACCCGGTTTGTTCCGGGTTGACCCGGTTCGCCCAAGCCTCCTTTATAAGGTTTTTAGTCCTAATCTATAGAGGAGACTTAATCTACTTTTAGTCTTCTTTCCCCTTTTGTGAAAACCTACTGAATACACTTTGTTTTAGAGAGTTTAAAATCGATTTGCAGTTTCTTTCCTTCTTGTTCATCATTTCTTATCATCAAAATCAACTTCTAATCATGATTAACAACACATCTTGCAAAGGATCTAGTGTGTTGATCATGATTAGTGAGTAGTTACCTTAATGAGGTTCTAGATGTGTAGGTTAGGGTGCTAAAGTGTTAGATTAGGAGTGCTTAGGGCTAGATTCATTGATTCATTTCTCTAAACAACTGTTCTCTATGCTAGATCCTTGATAATCACTTGAGATCTAGATTCTGGGAATTTCATGCACCAAAAGTGTTTGATGAAATTCCTGAAAGAGTTGTGTTAGAGGTTTAAGCAATTTTTCATCATGGGAATGATTTGTTAAATGCTTGAATGATCATTGAGAACTTTTTATTAATGCATATTGATTCATATTTCACAAATGGGAATTTGGTTTGAAAATGGATTAGTATAGGGGTTAATACCTTCATGAGAGGATTAACCTAGATTAGAGTTCTTAATCATTTGAATCATGTCTCATCATTGTCATTAGCATTTCTAGTTTAACACCAAAGCACCCTAACCAACTATCATGTCTAGAATCTCATGCCTCCATCATATCATATTTATATCATTTGTCATTGTCATTAGTCTTTAATCCTGTTTATGTTTATAGTTGTCTCTAGATTAATCAAAGCCCACTCTTGTTTGCTTGAATTAAGAACTTGATCATATAGCTTAGTGTCTAACACCACATATGGATTGATAAACCTCTTTGTGCTACATTGACAAGGGGATTGATAGCCCTGAGACCCTAAAAAAGTCTTGTCTATCAAGCGGTGCGGCAGAACCCGCAAATCCTCCCCGACGGGGCGATAACACCAAGCGCGACAGGAGAGGCGAACCCGAAGAGCGACTTGAGCCAAGACAAAAGATCAACATGATCATGGGCGGATCTCAAAATTACCAAGACACGGTGTCTTCCATCAAGGCCTATCAGAGCCGAGTTGAAGCAAAGGAAAATTGGACAGAACCGACCGATATTCTGAATACGGTGATCTCCTTTGCCGAAGAAGAAACGCCAGGGATAGATAGACCGCACAACAATCCACTAGTGATCGAGTTGACGATCAGAGACCACGATGTAGCAAGAGTGCTCATCGATACTGGGAGCTCGGTAGACGTCATTTTCAGGGAGACACTCAAAAGGATGGGAATCGATATATCCGAGGTGACGGCGATCCCCAAACCTCTAACCGGATTTTCAGGAGAAACAACGATGACAATGGGCACAATTAGGCTCCCTGTGGTAGCTGGCAGAGTCACTAGGATCGTCGAATTCTGCGTCACCGATCACCCAGCAATCTACAATGTGATTATGGGAACTCCATGGATTAATGCGATGAGGACGGTCCCTTCCACCTATCACTTAGTCTCCAATTCCCGACTCCAGCAGGCATCAAAACGATCTGGGGAAATCAGAAGGAGACGCGAATGTGCTGCTTAATGGAGCACAAGCTAAGGAACCCCGTCACTGATGCACGAGCAGACGTAGATCGCAAAAAGATGAAAACAAACCGAGAGCCTGCGAACGAGCTCTCGAAACTCTTATAGCAATTACAGATCGCGGAGAGCCGCGAAACGCGCACCGAGCCGGTATGTGATGCGGTGGACTCTGTGTGCATAGACGAAGCGCGTCCAGAACGATGCATTGAAATCGGAGCAAAACTAGAAGAACCTCTGAGAAGCAAACTTCTTTCCCTCCTTAAAGAGAACATCAACGGAAGATATGTCGGGCATAAGCATCGACGTGACTGATATGTTCATAATTTGCATCATTTAGGTTGCATATTTCATTCCAAATCATGTTTTATTTCATGCATTTTAGGTCCTAAGGATTTGTTTTAGAACTTAGGAGTTGCATTAGGTCCCAATGAGTCTTTGCATGTTTTGAGTGTTTATCAGGTGTATTTGGAGCTATTTGGAGTTGGAGAGATTAATCCAGGAAGAGAACTGGCAACCAGGGCTTGAAAGATGGTGAAACTGGGTTTTTGGAGGTTCTCGGCCATTCTCACGTACCGCAGGAAGGTTTTCTCGGCCATTCTCACGTACCGCGGGTGGATTCCTAGGGCAAAATCTCCGGGTGCAGACACATTTCCGAAAACGCCTGTCCGGGGAACCTTCCAGTCCGATTCAGCCGTCGGGTGCTTCATCAAAGTTGGAGAATACTGGATCACGATTCCAGAGCAATTAGAATCATAGAATTGGGACGCGTGAGCAGAGAGTTAAGCTCGTCGGAAGGAACTCCTGTCTCGCTGCCGTTTTGGACCGACCTGATGAGCTCCGAAGAATGCGAAGGACGGTGCACTTCCAGATCGATTCAGTTTACAGGGCCTTCACAAGAATCAGAGATATTTGAGTCCTCTTTCCAGAACTTCCGAGATCATTCAATTCGGATCTATGAGCAATAAGATAACGTTTCCGGAATTGACACATGTCTAGACGCCTCTCTCTCATATGTAAATGCACTGCGAAGACGAGCCCTCCAGGAAACCTTCCACTTCCCAAGCACCGAATCTTCCTTCAACAAAGTTGAAGATATCTGAGTCTTCTGTCCTCTGAAACCGGAAGCACACAATTCGGACAAATATCTTAGAATTTACGCTTCCCTGAACGCAAAGTGGTCCGAGGAGCCCTGAACGATGCGAGATTGATAACCCCTATCTTGGCTTTGAAATTATGCTAAGGGAAAGATGACACGATGGAATGCCACGGTCCACACCTGATAGTGGCACTTAATTGCAGTCCTTCGGCGTTTGACACGATCTTCATGCCACGGTCAAGTGTAGACCGTGGCAAGATAACATTTGTGATGCAATCTCTTGGCGTTTGACACGGTTTCCATGCCACGGTTTAAGACTTGGCCGTGGCAACTTTGAGCAACCTCTCGGCGTTTGACACGGTCTCCACGCCATGGCCTAGGATTTGGCAGTGGCAACCTTGCGCATACTTTCGGCGTTTGACACGGCCATGCATCACGGCTTCACATCTGACCGTGGCAACTTTGTGTGTTCTTTCGGCGATTGACACGGCCACTCGCCACGGCTTGACCCAAACTTGCTAGACCATGGCAAACTCCCTCTTTATCCACCAAAACCGGGTCAGTACCCGGTTTGTTCCTGGCTGACCCGGTTCGTCCTAGGCTTCTATATATACTTTTTAGAACTAATTTGGAGAGAACTTTTATCCTATTTTTAGTCTCCTTTTCCCTTTTGGTGAAAGACCACTTGTTAATACCTTGCTTTTGAGTTTAATATCGATCTGAATAGTGTTTTCCTCTTAATTTATCATCTCCATCTCTATTTCTCATCATTAATCATTCCAATCTTCTCAACTTGCAAAGGTTTAAGAGAGATTAGTATGATTAGTGAGTAGTCACCTTAATGAGGTTCTAGATGTGTAGGTTAGGGTGCTAAAGTGTTAGATTAGGAGTGCTTAGGGCTAGATTCATTGATTCATCTCTCTAAACAGCTGTTCTTTATGCTAGATCCTTGCATATCACTTGAGATCTAGATTCTGGGAATTTCATGCACCAAAAGTGTTTGATGACATTCCTGAAAGAGCTGTATTAGAGTTTTAAGCATTTGCTGCATGATGATGTATTGTTATTTGCTTGAATGATCATTTAGAACTGTTTATTAATGCATACTGATTCATATTTCACAAATGATGATTTGGTTTGAAAATATTAGTATAGGGGTTAATACCTTCATGAGAGGATTAACCTAGATTAGAGTTCTTAATCATTTGAATCATGTCTCATCATTGTCATTAGCATTCCTAGTTTAGCACCAAAGCACTGATAACTTAAGTTTTTAAGGCCTTAAGAAGGGTTATCAATCCCCTTGTCAAAGTAGTATAAGGGGTGTCAATCCATATGTGTGGTAGTTAGGCACTAGTTTATGTGATAAGTTCTTAAGTCAAGTGATCAAAGATGAGTTTTAGTGTGAACAAAGTAACAAGAAAGCATAAAACAAGAAACAAACAAGCTATGATTAATGAACTAAGCAAGCAAACAAAACAAGATGATGGTGATTAAGCAAATGATAAAAGCTAAACCTCTAGATGTGATCATTGATTAGGGTGCTTTAGATATTGAATCATGATGCTAAGAACATAATGCAACACTTGCTACTCTTTAGTCTAGGCTTCTTAATCAGATTAATTCATTCCCGTGACAATAATCCCTTTGCAAATCACTTAATCAAGTCTAACAATCATTAGATATAATCAAGCAATCAGCAAGCATAATGCATCAAGCCTAATAAGTGACCAAACAATCTCTCCACCAAGAAGACTGAATCTTATACAGAAAGAGATAACAAGCAATCACATAAGCTTGATCTAGAACAGTTCTAATATGTCATTCATGCATTTTACAAATCATTCCCATGATGAAAAAGGCATAAACCCTTAAGTTAGCTCATTCACGCATTTCATCAAACACCTTGTGGGTGGAGAAATGCCTAAGTTCTAGATCAAGCATATAATGAGAGATCTAGCATTAAGAGCAGCTAACTAAGGAAATGAAATGAGAATCTAGACCCTAAACATCACAAATCAATCATCTAAGCACCCTAATCTACACACCTAGAAGTTTAAAAGATGACTACTCACTAATCATGAAGAACACATCTAATCTTTTGCAAGAGATGATGTTAATCATGATTTGAAGCAGAAATGAGATGATGAGATGATAAGAAACAGACTTAGATTGATTAAATCCTTGAGATCTCTTAACAAACTCGTTTTTTTAACAAAAGGGGAAAGAGAAACAAGAGAAAACAAAGCTTAAGTCTTGGAAAAAACCCTAAAAAGAATATATAGTGTCTCTTGCAGACCGGGTCAGCCCAGGACAAACTGGGTCCTGACCCGACTTTGATGGATAGTGGTGTGGTTTGCCACGGTCAGATGATGCTTGGACAGACCGTGGCAAACTGACCGTGGCAAACTGATAGTGTCAAAGTTCTTGGACAGATTTTTCATGATCAAGGTTGCCATGGCTTGATTTACACCATGTCTAGTGGCCGTGTCTCTTCTTTTCTGGGTTTGGGTGATGAACTTCTTGGATTGCCACGGTCTAGTAGCTCTTGTTCAAGCCCCGTGGCAAGTGGTCGTGTCGAAAGCCGAAGGTGTGTAAAAGTTGCCATGGTCAAGTCCTAGACCGTGGCATTGAAACCGTGTCAAGTGCCGAATGCTTGTAAACTTCTTCCCGGCCAAATGTTACTTTGCCACGGTCAAGTGTAGACCGTGGCATTCAGATCGTGTCAAACGCCGAAGGATTGCAAATAAGTTCCACGGCCAAGTGTGGACCGTGGCATTCCATCGTGGCATGTTTCACTTAGCTCGCATCATTCAAGGCTGTTTGGACCACTTCGCATTCCGGAGAGTGTAACTTCTACGATACATGTCCGAATTGTGTGCTTCCGGTTTCAAAGGACAGAGGAATTATATACCTTCAACTTTGGTGAAGCTTCGGTGCTTGGCAAGTGGAAGGCTTCCTGGAGGGCTCATCTTCGCAGTGCATTTACACGATCAGAGAGAGGCGTCTAGACATGTGTCCATTCCGGAGACCGTATCGTCCTGATAATAGCTCCGAATTGAATGATCTCGGACGTTCTGGAAATAGGACTCAAATATCTCTGGTTCTCATGAAGGCCTCGGAAACCGAATCGGCCTGGAAGTGCACCGTCCTTCGCATTCTTCGGAGCTTCTCGGGTTCGTCCAAAACGGCAGCGAGACAGGAGTTTCTTCCGACGAGCTTAAGTTTCTGCTCACGCGTCCGAATTCCATGATTCTACTTGCTCTGGAACCTTGATCCAATCCTATCCAACTTTGATGAATCACCCAACAACTGAATCGGACCAGAAGGTTCCCCGGACAGGCGATCATTCAGGAGTATCGGATTGCTCCGGAATGGATGCGAGAGAGGTCTGTCTTCCGGTGACCATATCTTTCAGCTCAGTACTCAAAATGCCTTGATTCCACCTGTTCTGGGTTCTTGACTCAATTATCTCCAACTTTGCCGAAGACCCTGTAAGCTTAATCGGCCGGCAAGAGCTTCCGGTGACGCAATTTCGGAAATGTATCTGCACCCGGGATTTTTGGCCGAGAGACTTGACCACGGTACGTGTTTTTGGCCGAGAAAGCTACCCGCGGGAAGGATTTTGGCCGAGAATCTTCGGCCATCAGTACATCATTTTGCCTAGAAACCCAAAATTGCTCCTTTTCACCATTTTTGATCATTTCAACTCCATTTCTTCATCTGAATCACATCCTCCACTCCAAATAAGCTCCAAAAGCACCTGTTTAACACTCCAAACCATGCAAAACTCTCTTGGACCTAATGCAATCTCCTAAGTCCTAAAACAATGCCTAAAGACCTAAAATGTATGCAAATGAGACATAATTTGGACTAGAATATGTACATTAAATGATGCAATTTATGAATATATCAACTCCCCCACACTTATCCTTTGCTTGTCCTCAAGCAAAAAAAGAACAAATGAGAGGAAAAGGTTGAATGCATTGGGAGCTCATTTTTCCTTTGAAAGAGAAAAGTGACCACTAAGAGAATTCAAGTTCATGCTCAATATGCAATGCAAGACCATACTCTGATGTATCAACTCAACAGTAATCTCCACAAGTTCTCTTATTCCTTAACTCTTTGATATTCATTAAGCTCTTTACCAAGTGGATCAAATGATGCAGTGTTCAAACAAGCCAAGTTTGGCTAGGGTGAGGTAATGAGACTATAATTGTCTCATCAGCGCCTAGGTGGGTTCAATGCAGCAAGGGGATCTCTCTATGAATGATCAAACTTTGGCAGAATGCTAAAGGTAAAAAGCAACCTATGCATACAAGGGCAAGGACTCATCACACCCCACACTCTACTCAAAGCTTTCTCACTTGCTCAACCTCTCAAGAACCTCACTTTCCACACTCATTTTCCTCTCACTAGGGGACTCACTTTTCATTTTCTCACTCAAGTCTTGGAGTTCAAACTTTACATAGCTCTTTTTCACTTTCTTTTGTAACTTCTAGCCTCTTTTTCTTTCTTTTTAAAACATTTGAGCTCTTTGGCTTCTTTTCTTTTCCTTTCACTTAGAGGCTAGACTCTTTCTTTTCAAAACACTAGAGCTCACTTTCTTTGACTCAAAACTCCAAGACTGATTTCTTTTCTTTTTTTTCTATCCCCTAGTTCTCACCACTCTCCTTTTTCCACTCATCTCTCCTTTTTCCACTCACCAACAAGTATCCCCCCACACTTAGTTCTTGCCAAATCTCTCAGCTCCTTGATGATGGAACTTAACACTCAATGAGACTTGCCCTTGTCGCTCTAAACCTAACACTTTCTGCTAAGTTTGATCCAAGGTGGCCTTTCAATCACACACAAACATTTGGCTTGAAGGAAGGATGGGTTCAAGGTGAGGAAAACTGATCCAGATGTGGACTCAGCTATTTGAGCTAAGGAAGAGAGTGGTAAAAACAGGATTCTAGCTCAAATATGTATATAGGTATCCACAATCTTATAGCATCACAAGATAATTTCAAGTCAAGTTCAAGGTTTTCACTTATTAGAGTTGAGTTCAATTCAAACTTGCTTCTCAGATTCAAACCATTTCAAGCCTTGCAAGCACAGAAGTCATTTCACAAGCATATTTAATCCAAATTCTCAAAGTGATGTACTCTCAAGGAAAGAGCCTATCATTACTCCCATGCACAATGAAACCTATATGATGCAACTAGACTCAATCTTAAAAATGTGAAATGCAACTAGAATGAACATTTTTTTTGTGAAATTTTTTCAGATTTTTCCATTTTTTTGGTTTTTTATATGCACTTAGATGAATGCAAAATGAGACTCAAAGTGAAAAGGAAAATAAGAGCAGAATAAACATGATTAGTAAACACAAAACCCCTCCCCCACACTTAAATAACACAGTCCCTTGTGTTATAAAAGCATGAGAAAGAGGAGAAATCAAACATGAAATGCAAAAGATAAAGAAAAATGCTAAATGCTCATTTACAAGTGTATGGAGTGATACCTGGTGTGGTTCTTATGCAAAAGGGGAGTGAGTATCTGCACCAGATGAGGCCAGACATCACTGGAGATGGGTTTGGCTTGGCCTGAACTCCCTTGTGCGGCATGGACTTGTCTTGGACCAACTTGCACACCCAAGTAGCACACCAGGCGGCTCACCAGTTTTCATTCCTTAAGTCCTTCCTCAGCTTGTTCACAGACTCCTTTTCAATTTGTCCTTGGACCACAGCATTCCTTAGTCACCTTAGACCTGAAAACACTTCACAAAACCCATCAAAATATCCTAAAACATGAAAAAGAAGAGAAAAGATTAAGAAGATTATATACAAGGATAAGCTTGGGGTGTCTCCCAAGAGCACTTTGTTTAAAGTCACTAAGTTTGACTTTGAAAAACCTGTTTTTCGCTGGGGTGAGGTTGAGCACTGATGCTTTTCAGCACTTCAATGGTCCTGAGCAAGAAAGCTGAGTTGGTTTGCTGCCTTTGGGAACCATTAGACCCTTGTCCTTGAGATCCCATCTTGAGACCTTTGTCCACCAGCTCTTGAATACCATCTGGGTCTTTATCAAAGATGGTCTTTGTGAGACATGCCCTCACTTCAGCAAACATACCTGGTTTCCCATTGCAATCCAGCTTATACTTCAGAGATCCATCATCATCAACCCAAGGAGTGAGATCAAAGTCTTGGGAAGAAATATCAGGTTTAATACTCTTGTCTTCTGATGCTGAGCCATCACTTTTGGTGTTAATCATCCTTAGATCACTAAGTGTAGGATACCATGAGAGCAAGATATCTTTTTCTCTGATCAATGGCCCTCCATTCTCATACTTGTAACCAGAGTTGATGTGGGGTTCTTTCTCATTTTCCACAGCTGAAAGAGATTGGGATCCACCTAAAATCCCAGCACTTCCCACATACTTCATCTCAAGTACCTTAGGATGTTCTATCTCTTGGACAACTGATCCACAAAATTCAGCTAAAGGTGGTTGAACAGGGTAAAAGGCATCCTTATCCACCTTTGTAAGCACCACTCTTTGAGTATCAAAGTCAATCATCGCACCAGTGGTGTTGAGAAATGCAGTTCCAAGCAATAGGGGGAGCTCTTTGGTCTTCTTCATCTTCATGATGACAAAATCATTGGGGATTACACATTCACCAACTTGAAGTGGATAGTCTTCTAAAAATCCATATGGTTTCTTGGAGTAGGAATCACCAAAGGTGATAGAAGAAGGGTAGGACGTTATAGACTTGACCTTTAGCTTCTCCATCATATCTTTAGACATTATACTCACACTTGAGCCTGAATCACACAAAGCATTATCAACTCTGAAGTTGCCAAGAGTGCAAGAGATGGTGAACTTCCCTGGGTTGCCTAGCTTTCGGAGGGAGGTGGGCTTCATCTGAGTTGATTCAGAGGTGGAGGCACAATCTGTTGGCTTTGCTTGACCAGTTGGCAGCTCCTTTGTTTCAAGAGACACTGAATCATTCCCTTGCTGAACAGAAAGAACTGAACCGGCTGCCTCCACACTTTTGCTCTCAATGTCCTCATTGAGTTCATGTAAGAAGCCCATGAAGTCATCTATAATGGTGTCTTCATCCTCATGAGTTTGTGCAGTCTCACTAGAAAGTTGACCATAAAGGAGATCTTCAATCTCTTGCACAGCAGCTGAGTGGTCATCATTGGAGTAGATGGCATTGCAATAATCCTTTGGGTTTTGAACAGCTTTACCAAGAAGAGAGACTTTTGGTTCAGAAGTGCAGATGCCCTTTTTCTTTTTAATAGCCTTTAGTTCAGCGCCCAGTGTCTCCAGGTCAGATAACATCTTTTGTTGTCCTAGTAAGAGCTGTTGGAGAACAACATTGAAATCAGGACTTTGTTGAACAGGTGGTGGGGCAAAACCAGGAGGTGGTGGCCTTTGTTGTAGGCTGACTTGATTTGTGAAGCTATTCCCTTGATTCTGAACCGCTGGTTGCTGTAAACCCTGTTGACCTTGGGAGTTACCTTGGTACTGATTCTGTTAGACAAAGCTTTGAGGAGTGTATATTTGGTCTTGGGGGTTGGCCACATTGTTG
Organism: Eutrema salsugineum; assembly: GCF_000478725.1. Taxonomy (NCBI): domain Eukaryota; kingdom Viridiplantae; phylum Streptophyta; class Magnoliopsida; order Brassicales; family Brassicaceae; genus Eutrema; species Eutrema salsugineum. Next base: position 7,807,450 of record NW_006256877.1, read on the forward strand.
CTCCTATAGGACAAGTTCTGGTTCTTGTTGAAGTTGTTGTAACCCGGAAACTTGTTCTGATTACCTATGTAGTTCAGCTCCTCTTGTGTAAGGCCCACTTCATTGATGTTCTCAAAGCAACTCCTCTCTTGAAACTCACCTACATAGTGTATAGGCTTTTGAGTGGCAACCAGGGCTTTGTCAAGCTTGATATTCAGCACTTTTATCTTCTCTTCCAGCTCTTGGTGTCTACCAGAATCTTCTCCTCTATAGCTTCTATCATAATCTTCCCCATAAGTGTCTTGGCTCATGGCTAAGTTCTCAACAAGTTCCATAGCTGCATTGATTTCTTTTGCCAAGAAATTTCCATTTGATGCTGTGTCCAACTGAATCCTGATCTTAGGAACAGCTCCTCTATACAAAGTGCTAAGGAGAGAGGCTTCTGAAAAGCCATGATGTGGACACTTGTTTGTGTAGCTTCTAAACCTGTCCAAAGCTTCTCCAAAGGTCTCATTAGAATGTTGAGTGAAGCTGGAAATCTGGTTCCTTAGCTTTGTAGTCCTTGAGCTTGAGAAGAACTTGTATAGAAAGGCAATCTTGCATTGCTCCCATGTGTGGATGGATCCTCTTGGGAGGCTCTTTTCCCACTGATGTGCCTTATCTCCAAGGCTGAATGGGAACAATCTCAGTTTGAAGCTGTCTTCAGACACCCCATTGATCTTAGTGAGATCACAAACTCTGTCAAACTGATCCAGATGCTCCAAGGGATCCTCCATAGGTAAGCCATGGAACTTCTGATTCTGAACCATATTGATCAAAGAGGCCTTCACCTCAAAGTTTTTGTTTTGGACAGGAGGTGGCCTGATTCCTGCTCCATACTGGTGTGCATAAGCTCGGTCATTCTCACCAACAAAGACTGGTGGAGGCTGATGACGTTTGGGTGGGTTTGGGTGGGGCTGTGGTGGATTAACCTGAGGTCGGTCTTGGTTCTGGTTATCCTGAGCGTGTCCTTGATGGACCTGAGCCTGTTGAGCCTGAATTCCAATCCCATTACCAGCTCTTTGACCTTGATCAGCTTCTTGAGCCTGATGCTCATTCCCAACTTGCTGATTCATTCCTAACCTCTCCAAGTGAACAGCTCTTTCTCTTTGTCTTCTGGCTTGGCTTCTTGTGATCATAAACCTGAAAACAAAGACAGAACTTGAAAGGTGATCAGTAAAACAAAATAAACTTGATCTCAAAAACTATATCAGAAACTAATGCTAACAATCCCCACACAATATGGCAACGGCGCCAATTGATAACTTAAGTTATTAAGGCCTTAAGAAGGGTTATCAATCCCCTTGTCAAAGTAGTATAAGGGGTGTCAATCCATATGTGTGGTAGTTAGGCACTAGTTTATGTGATAAGTTCTTAAGTCAAGTGATCAAAGATGAGTTTTGGTGTGAACAAAGTAACAAGAAAGCATAAAACAAGAAACAAACAAGCTATGATTAATGAATTAAGCAAGCAAACAAAAAAAGATGATGGTGATTAAGCAAATGATAAAAGCTAAAACTCTAGATGTGATCATTGATTAGGGTGCTTTAGATATTGAATCATGATGCTAAGAACATAATGCAACACTTGCTACTCTTTAGTCTAGGCTTCTTAATCAGATTAATTCATTCCCATGACAATAATCCCTTTGCAAATCACTTAATCAAGTCTAACAACCATTAGATATAATCAAGCAATCAGCAAGCATAATGCATCAAGCCTAATAAGTGACCAAACAATCTCTCAACCAAGAATACTGAATCTTATACAGAAAGAGATAACAAGCAATCACATGATCTCAAACATTTCAACTTAGAACTCTAATCTAGACTAATCCTCTCATGAAGGCATTAATCTGTACACTAATCCACTTTCAAACCAAATCATCATTTGTGAAATATGAATCAATGAGCATTAAGAAACAGTTCTAATATGTCATTCAAGCATTTAACAAATCATTCCCATGATGAAAAAGGCATAAACCCTTAAGTTAGCTCATTCAGGCATTTCATCAAACACCTTGTGGGTGGAGAAATGCCTAAGTTCTAGATCAAGCTTATAATGAGAGATCTAGCATTAAGAGCAGCTAACTAAGGAAATGAAATGAGAATCTAGACCCTAAACATCACAAATCAATCATCTAAGCACCCTAATCTACACACCTAGAAGTTTAAAAGATGACTACTCACTAATCATGAAGAACACATCTAATCTTTTGCAAGAGATGATGTTAATCATGATTAGAAGCAGAAATGAGATGATGAGATGATAAGAAACAGACTTAGATTGATTAAATCCTTGAGATATCTCTTAACAAACTCGTTTTTTTAACAAAAGGGGAAAGAGAAACAAGAGAAAACAAAGCTTAAGTCTTGGAAAAAACCCTAAAAAGAATATATAATGTCTCTTGCGGACCGGGTCAGCCCAGGACAAACTGGGTCCTGACCCGGCTTTGATGGATAGTGGTGTGGTTTGCCACGGTCAGATGATGCTTGGACAGACCGTGGCAAACTGACCGTGGCAAACTGATAGTGTCAAAGTTCTTAGACAGATTTTTCATGATCAAGGTTGCCATGGCTTGATTTACACCATGTCTAGTGGCCGTGTCTCTTCTTTTCTGGGTTTGGGTGATGAACTTCTTGGATTGCCACGGTCTAGTAGCTCTTGGTCAAGCCCCGTGGCAAGTGGTCGTGTCGAAAGCCGAAGGTGTGTAAAAGTTGCCATGGTCAAGTCCTAGACCGTGGCATTGAAACCGTGTCAAGTGCCGAATGCTTGTAAAGTTCTTCTCGGCCAAATGTTACTTTGCCACGGTCAAGTGTAGACCGTGGTATTCAGATCGTGTCAAACGCCAAAGGATTGCAAATAAGTTCCACGGCCAAGTGTGGACCGTGGCATTCCATCGTGGCATGTTTCACTTAGCTCGCATCATTCAGGGCTGTTTGGACCACTTCGCATTCCGGAGAGTGTAACCTCTACGATACATGTCCGAATTGTGTGCTTCCGGTTTCAAAGACAGAGCAATTATATACCTTCAACTTTGGTGAAGGAAGGCTTCGGTGCTTGGGAAGTGCATTTACACGATCAGGAGAGAGAGGCGTCTAGACATGTGTCCATTCCGGAGACCGTATCTTCCTAATAATAGCTCCGAATTGAATGATCTCTGACGTTCTGGAAAGAGGACTCAAAGATATCTGATTCTCATGAAGGCCCCGGAAACCGAATCGGCCTGGAATTGCACCGTCCTTCGCATTCTTCGGAGCTTATCGGGTTCGTCCAAAACGGCAGCGAGACAGGAGTTTCTTCCGACGAGCTTAAGTTTCTGCTCACGCGTCCGAATTCCATGATTTTACATGCTCTGGAACCTTGATCCAATCCTAACCAACTTTGATGAATCACCCGACAGCTGAATCCGACCGGAAGGTTCCCCGGACAGGCGATCATTCAGGAGTATCGGATTGCTCCGGAATGGATGCGAGAGAGGTCTGTCTTCCGGTGACCATAGCTTTTAGCTCAGTACTCCAAATGCCCTGATTCAACCTGTCCTGGGTTCTTGACTCAATTATCTCCAACTTTGACGAAGACCCTGTAAGCTTAATCGGCCGGCAAGAGCTTCCGGTGACGCGATTTCGGAAATGTATCTGCACCCGGGATTTTTGGCCGAGAGACTTGACCGCGGTACGTGTTTTTGGCCGAGAAAGCTACCCGCGGGAAGGATTTTGGCCGAGAATCTTCGGCCATCAGTACATCATTTTGCCTAGAAATCCAAAATTGCTCCTTTGCATTATTTTTGATCATTTCAAGTCCATTTCTTCATCTGAATCACATCCTCCACTCCAAATAAGCTCCAAAAGCACCTGTTTAACACTCCAAACCATGCAAAACTCTCTTGGACCTAATGCAATCTCCTAAGTCCTAAAACAATGCCTAAAGACCTAAAATGTATGCAAATGAGACATAATTTGGACTAGAATATGTACATTAAATGATGCAATTTATGAATATATCAAGCACCCTAACCAACTATCATGTCTCATGCCTCCATCATATCATATTCACATCACTTGTCATTGTTTAGTTCTTCTTTAGTCTTTAATCCTGTTTTTAAGTTTGTAGTTGTCATTAGTTAATCAAAACCACTCTTGTTTGCTTGAATTAAGAATCTGATCACATAGTTTAGTGTCTAACACCACATATGGATTGATAAACCCCTTGTACTACAAGACAGGGGATTGATAACCTCTACAAAGAGCCTTGAAAACTCTTAGTTATCAACTGGCGCTGTTGCCAAATTGTGGATTGTTTAGCATTAAGCTCTGATCTGTTCTTGAGATCAAGTGCTTATTTTCTTGTTTTTACTGATTACTTCCAAGTTCTGTTTGTGATTTCAGGTGCATGAACACCAGGTCTAGATCAAGAAGCTGTGGTCCACCTTTCCCTCTCAACGACAACATCAATCTTTTGGTACCAAGGAGGAGAAGGGACAGACGTGGAAGACAGATTGATCAGGCTGATATGGAAGAACAAAGAGAGCACGTGGTAGACATAGAACAACCAGTTCAGGAGCAACAGGCTCAGGGTAATGGAGCTGGTAATGTAGCTGGTCATGGAGTTGGTCAGGGATTACATCAGGGTAATGTTAATCAGGAACAGGTGCATCACCAGCACGCTTATGTCCACCAGGAACAAGCTCCAGCTCATCAACAGACGCATCAGGCCAATGTACAGCAAAGACAACAGGTGCACCACCAACATCAACCCTTCCAACACCAGCAAAGAAGATTTGAGCAACCCAAAAGTCTATGTTGGAGAGAATGACATGGCCAATGCTCATCAGTATGGAGCTGGAATTCAGGCACCCCCTGTGCAAAACAACATTTTTGAAGTGAAAGCATCCTTGTTGAATATGGTTCAGAACTCAAAGTTCCATGGATTAGCAATGGAAGATCCCTTGGAACACTTGGATCAATTTGATAAAGTGTGTGACCTGACCATGATTAATGGAGTTTCTGAGGACAGTTTCAAGCTAAGATTATTGCCATTCAGTCTTGGTGACAAAGCTCACCAATGGGAAAAGAATCTTCCAAGAGGCTCCATTCAAACCTGGGAGCAATGCAAGCAAGCTTTCCTATCTAAGTTCTTCTCCACCTCAAGAACTGCAAAACTGAGGAACCAAATCTCTAGTTTCACTCAGCACAGCAATGAGAGTTTGGGTGAAGCATATGAGAGATTCAGAAGCTACACAAACCAATGCCCACACCATGGGTTTAGTGAGGCTTCCCTTCTCAGCACACTATATAGAGGAGCTCTTCCCAAGATTAGAAACCAGCTGGATACTGCTTCCAATGGGAAATTTCTGGGACAGGAGATACATGCTGCTATAGAACTAGTAGAGAACTTAGCAATGAGCAATGACACTTATGGTGAAGACTATGACAGATCAAATAGATCTGAAGGTTCAAGCTCAGAACAGAGGCTCACTAGGGAAGTTAAGGAGTTGAGGAGTGAATTGGACAAGTTGAAATTCACCACTCAGAAGCCAATGCATTTTGTTGGAGAGTATGAGGAACCTTCTCAAATCTTTGAGAACATAAGTGAAGAAGGACTAACCCAAGAGGAGCTGAACTACATTGGAAATCAGAGGTTCCAAAGATATCAGTATGGTAATGCCAATCAGAACCTTTCTTACAGGAACCCCAATGTAGCTAACCCACAAGACCCAGGTCTACCCCAATTCCCAAGCTCCACAAAACTTTGTTCCCAAGAACAACTTTCAAGGGTCATTTCAACCCAAGAATCAGTTTGCTCAGAATCAGGGTTTTGGTCAGCAACAGCAACCATTTCAGGGTACTGGTTTCAATACACAGCAGCAAAAGGCACCACCAGGTTTTGGTCCACCACAGTTCCAACAGCAGGCGCCGGTTAACCAACAGTTTCAGCCACCAACGGTTCAGCAGCCACAGATGGGTTCATATATGGTTGGTATTCTGCAACAACTACTTCAGGGTCAACAGATCTTTGCAAGCCAGAATGCAGCCATGCAGCAGGAAATCAAGGAACTGAAGCAAAACCAGGCCTCAAGCTCAAGGAACCAAGGTCACCTACCTGGAAAACCAGAACCCAACCCCAAGGAGCATGCTAAGGCCATTACACTGAGGAGTGGAAAGGAGTTACCTGGTATTGAGAACAACAATGTGATCATTGAGGACAACGATCAAACTGAGGGGGAGGCAGCCTTAAAAGATGATCAAGTTGCTGAGAAACCAAGGACAGAAAAGGGTAAAGAGGTAGCAAATGAACCTGAACCAGAGAAGACATATGTGCTACCACCTCCATACCAACCCAAGCTCCCATTTCCAGGGAGATTTAAGAAGCAGCTTGTGGACAAGGCAAGAGCTGTATTTGAGAAGGCACTCAAAGAGACACCACTCACTATGCCTCTCATTGATGCATTCCTAATGATGCCAAAGATGGGTAAGTTCTTGAAAGATGTCATTCTGAACAAGACAAAAGAGCTTTAAGGCATGGTGGTACTAAGTCATGAATGCAGTGCTATCATTCAGAAGAAGTCCATTCCAAGGAAGTTGACTGATCCAGGGAGTTTCACACTCCCTTGTGCCATTGGACCTCTTCTATTTTCTGGATGTCTTTGTGATCAAGGAGCATCAGTCAGCTTGATGCCATTCTTCATAGCAAAGAAGCTGGGCTTTAGAGTCTTCAAACCTGCAAGGATCCCTCTTATCCTTGCAGATAGATCAGTTAGATTGCTTGTTGGTATGTTGGAAGATCTACCTGTTAAGATAGGTGGTTTTGAGGTTCCAACAGATTTTGTTGTGCTGGAAATGGATGAGGAACCAGTTGATCCTCTTATCTTGGGCAGGCCATTCTTGGCCACTGCAGGAGCCATAATTGACGTGAGAGGTGGGATAATAGAGCTTCAACTTGGGTCTGAAAAGCTCAAGTTTGATGTGAATGAGATGATGAAGAAACCCACCATTGAAGGTCAATGTTTCTATGTGGAGACAATGGATCAGTTGGTTGATGAGTTGATTGAGGAGCTGAACACTGAGGATCCTCTTCAAGCTGCTCTAACTCAAGAACAAGGAGACAATGAGCTCTTAGCAGAAGCATGTGAAGGGTACAAGTTGTATTTGGACAATGCTAGAGAGCTGGGTCCTGAGACAAGGTTTTTGGAACTGGAACAAAGTGGCTCTGAGGTTTTTGCTATCAAAGGATCAGACACCAGCCCAAGCAGCTTGGACCAGGAATGGAATGAGGCTGATGCACCCCCTGTTGAGCTCAAACCTCTACCAAGAGGGCTCAGGTATGCTTTCTTGGGCTTAAACTCCACATATCCAGTAATCATCAATGATAGCTTATTAGAGCATCAAGAGAGTGCATTACTTAGTGAGATAAGAAAGTTCAGGAGAGCCATAGGATATTCTTTGGCTGATATTAGAGGGATCTCTCCTGACATTTGCACCCACATGATTCACCTAGAGGACCAATCTATGTCATCTATTAAGCATCAACGACGTCTTAACCGTAACCTTAAGGAAGTGGTTAAGAAGGAGATACTAAAACTTCTTGAGGCAGGGATAATTTACCCAATCTCTGACTCAAGATGGGTGTCTCCTGTTCATGTTGTGCCCAAGAAGGGTGGGGTCACAGTGGTTAAAAACGAGAAGGATGAGCTGATAGCTACTAGGACTGTCACAGGACACAGAATGTGTATAGACTATAGAAAGCTCAATGCAGCCTCTAGGAAGGATCATTTTCCTTTGCCTTTCATTGATCAGATGTTAGAGAGGCTTGCAAACCACCCCTTCTTTTGTTTTCTCGATGGGTACTCGGGGTTCTTCCAAATTCCCATAGATCCCCGGGATCAAGAGAAAAAAACATTCACTTGCCCTTATGGCACATTTGCATACAGGCGAATGCCTTTTCGTCTCTGTAATGCCCCTACCACATTTCAATGTTGCATGATGCATATATTCTCTGACATCATTGAAGAGAAGGTTGAGGTGTTCATGGATGATTTTAGTTTCTATGGCTCCTCTGAACTTTTTCTTCTGAATTCGTTTTTACTGCATGAGGTAGCGTCATGAACTACAATCTGATCCAGATGCTTGGTGACACGAAAGTGTTCATCAGGTATCAGATCTAGTTTGGGAGAGCAAAACAAACATAGGAGTGGAAACCTACCTGTGGGCGATTTGTGAATTAGGACGAGTCTTAAACATAATGCATCTCTTCTCTTCCAGGGCCAGCGTGGAAACCTACTGGTCAGGGTTGAGAGAGATAGTTGTCTATGATCACGACAGTGGCGTATTCATACGTCCGTGACTCCAGTTCAAAAAGTTTAAGCTAAGATCTTATCAAATTTCCTCTCTAGCAATGTTTTGAATCGTTCGTACCCCTGAGAAAACTTCCCTGAACCCCAACGCTTTCTTTCCATTGATTTACACCGATTTTCTTTAAGCTTTAGTTCAATATTGTCTTTCCTTTTTAGTTCATTTTCATTTAAGCATTAGAATATCCGTTTTTTACATTTTTAGTTAATTTCGTTAAGTTTAGTTATTACGTCAATTAATTTCCGTATTCTCTTTTAATATTTTGTTTTTAGATTTTAAAGACACTACCAAACCCCCACTAAACCGTTTTTGTTCTAGACTTCCTTACTTTAACTTATTTTCAAAGGCTTTTTGCAGAAAAAGATCCTCCTTCCCTGTGGATTCGATCCCTAAGTACTACAATTGATCAGCTGTGCACTTGCGACTATTGATTTCAATTAGGGTAAAACTTGACAATCTTCGACACACACATCAAGTCACATCAAGTTTTTGGCGCCGTTGCCGGGGAAGGCACGCGTTTTCTTTTCTGCAAAACCCCGAGAAAGGTTAGTAAATCGACTCTAGAACCCCCTTTTCTACAATTTTCCATTTTTCGGTTATTTTGTTTCCATTTCAGAAGATATGGATCCTATAAATCGATATATACACTATGAGGAAGGTTTCTATAACACTCCTCAAGCCACCAGACGTAGAGAAGAACACCAAGCCCGAAATCCTAGCTACATGGATCGATACAGCCGGCAAAACCACCCTTACCACCGGCGCAGAGAGACTGTTCGACGCCGGGAAGATCCTTATGGCCCTCCTCCGACCTACTTCGAGCCAGACGCCTATAATCCTCCACTTCAGAACCCTAGTCAGCAAGAGGACAACTTGAGGATCAGCAGACGTTTGGGACGCCTCGAAGGGATGATAAACCAGTTCCTTGATCAGCAGATTCTCACCGAAAATACCCTGCTCAAGAAAATTGATTCAATCTCTGAAGAGTTCAACAAAAAATTCGATGAGATGGCCAATCATGTTCGATTTTGGAAGAGCAAACCCACAAGGACTCACAAACACTAGCTGGGATGATCCACCAAGTCGCAACAGAGCAGACAAGACAAGGGTATGACATCATACAAAACTCAAGTGATATTGTCGAATCAAAACAGGAGATTAAAGAAGTCAGAGAGTCCACCTCCTGGTATAGAGAGAAGACAGACGAAGAGTTGCAAGAGATCGAGCACAGGCTGAACAAACTCGAGCTCAAAGCACGGGAGATTGATGCAAGAATGGAGCAGATGCCCAACATTGAGCAAATTGAGAGATTTTCTAAGAAATGTCCCAAAAATCAACGCCCTGGTATAAGTTCATATGATGCTAGTCTACCTAATAAAGATGCAGGAGAAGTTCGTATCAAGAACAAGAAGGAAGAGACGGACTACGAGCAATTTACATCCGGGGCCGCAGGTCCAAGTGTTCCGACCGCGGCCAAGACCCTGTTCCCCGCGGTCGCGACTCCTCTGACCGCGGGAGTTGGTCGTTCAGATGTTCCTCCGGGTTTTGAGAGGAAAATAATACACCTTCTGTCCCAACTTCAGCCTCCAGCACCTAAAAAAGCAACTCAGGAAGAAGAAAACCAAGTTTCAGATGAAGAACCACATTTGCATGAATCATTACCTTGTATGATGGCAAAGGAATGTGATGAAGATTCAGCTGACTCTTCAATCCAAGAAGACCAGACGTGCAGCGAGATAAAGATGCCATACATTGATTCAATCATTGAATATGACGCTGCAGCTTTCTTTTGTGAATCCTATTCTGCGTTGGAGACACCAGCCAACACCTACAGAGAAAGGCAAGTTCGAATTCTCCATAAGGTCAAGACTACAGGTCAGTTTCTTATCTCTTGTTCTATTAGAGGAGAGATGTTTAAAAACGTGCTATGTGATTCTGGAGCTTGTCTTAACATGATGTCTAAGGCAATTGCTTTGAGACTTGGTATTAGACACCTGCGCAGGACTAGAGCAAAGATTAGCCTAGCTGATGATTCTAATGCAACACCTCAAGGAATTGCTCATGAAATTCCTTTGAGAATAGGAGATTGCATAATGCCTGTCGACTTCTACATTGTCGAGACGAGAGATGCAACATATCCAGTGATTCTGGGATGGTCTTTTCTAGCAACTTCCGGAGCTATAATGGACTGGCCAAACCGGAGGATTTCATTTGCTAATATCGACAAAGATGTCTTCACAGAAGTTGTTGCATACAACAGCAAAGCAGGAAAACGTTCTGCAACAGAGGAGTTTGAAGAAGAGCCTTGGAGTGATGAAGAACCTGCTAAGCAAAGCAAGGAGATGTCGAAAAAGACTTGTCTCAGGACAAGGTCTTCTTCATTGGAATAAGTCACGTCCAACACCAAAAGTCGAGCTAAACGACTTAAAACAAAAGCGCTTAATGGGAGGCAACCCATTTAGGTATTGCTTTCTTTAGAATTTTTTCTTTCTTTTTCTTTTGATCTTTTTCTTTTTCTTAGTTTCAGGTGTTTCTTATAAAACAAAAAAGCCAAAAAAATCAAAAAACCCAAAAAGACCAAAAAGAAGGATGGTACCTGACTGCTCGGCCCAGCAGGAACCAAGGAGAAGCAGGAAGAGGCCGCGATATAAGCCCCCGCGGTCGCAGGTGTTCGGACCGCGGGAAACACCCCTTCGACCGCGGTCACGTGAATATGACCGCGGCCAAGTGCTTGTTTGCCGCGGTCGTGCAGCCCCTGACCGCGGCACTTGGTCGTTGACATCAAACCCGACCCCAAACCACCCCGTTCACCTCATTTCACCTCACCAATCACCCTACACCTCATTCATCACCCTCCACCACCTTCATCACCACCAACCACCTTCCCAAACCCCTTCGAATGAATCCGGTTCATCTCCACCAGCATCCTGGATCCAGGTTAGTTCTCTTTGTCCTTAGCAATTCGATTATCTATGCATTTTTCTCATCCAATCTCGACTTGTTTCACACTGAGGACAGTGTGATTTAAGTCTGGGGGAGGATTTCATCCCTTTCTAACCACTCTTTCATGAGTCTTGCATTATCTACACTTTTTGCATTTTCTTTAAAGTTTTTCAAAATCGGTTTTCAAAACAAAATACGTTTTAAAAGGGAATGGTGAACATGAATCAATGATAGTTGACTGTGTGCTTTAGACTGTTCCTAGTGACTTGCTCATTCATTATTTAGGACTAGACTAGGCGGTAGCTAAGCACATTTGAAACGAAGTACCCCAGAGGAATTTGAATGATTTCGATTTAGATGAAGGGATACACTAGCTCTGTTTTATTTGGACTTAATTTGGACTTAATTTTCTCATTGAAGCATTAGACCAGGGAAACGAATCATACATTCAGGACTCCTTTATCCCTTTACCACTCTCTGTTGATCCTGAATCATCTTTAGCTAGTTCCCCACCTTAACCAATCCTCTTTCAAACCACATGCACTCTTGTTTTCTATTGTCTTATATGCAGATAATTGCAAAAACGTTGGAGAGAAAGAGGAACGACACAGTTTTCAGTCACCAAGGACAGAGACCTGCGATTTGCCGGAAAAGTTCCCAGAAGGATTCAACACAAGAGGAAGCTCAGTTTGCCTTAGAAAAATCTCAAATTTTGGTACAATCTCGTCCTCTAGTCTCTCTCTCTTTAAAAGGCATTTCCTCTAAAAAAAAAAAAAAAACTCCGAAAATAAAAAAAGAAAGGAAATAAAAGCCTTAGAGAGTCTAGAGAGGTCGAATTCTAAGTCCCAAGGCAACTGGAGTTTGATTTTATGGAGTTTTTGGAAATTGTTTTCTGATTCCCGGAAAGAATCTAAGTCTGGGGGAATAGCTGTTTACAACAAAGGAGGAAGGATTATGCAACAACATTTGGCAAGAAGAAGTGACTGAAAAACTGTGGTCATCAACAGGTCCTTATCTCTCTTGCGGTTTTGCATATTATCTTGCATCCTCCAGATCTTCAGGTAACCCGAAACACTTTAACTCCACCACTTAAATAGCCCTTTAATGTCAAACGCCGTCTACCCTGGATGATGTCTTTAATGAGAACTCACTATTGAACTTAATGAATGTAGAGAGCTAGTTGACTGGAATCAAGATTTAATTTGTTTAAGTTTTGCATGACGGAAAAAGTGGACTAGTATCTCTTATGCTTTGGTGAGAATTTTCTAGACTAAGTTGTGGATTGATGCACTATCTTTGGTCCTAGTTTAGGAGTTAATGTCTATGAGATTTTTGCATTCCTATTTTTGTTTTCACTTAACCAGTTTAGGCTTTTGCTTTGTTTGAGGACAAACAAAGGTTTAAATCTGGGGGAGTTGATAACACCGTATTTTGACAACTTTTATGGATCGTTTTGAAATACTTTTTCTATGTTTTTAATTGCTTTTAAGTACTTTTATTACATTTTTCTAGTATTTGTAGTTCCAAGACTCTTTTCAGGTAACTTAGGGAAAAGCTTAACAAAATGGACAGAAAACCAGATTTCAGCTCAGAGTCAAACCGTCAGAAGTTCACCCATGATTGAAGGCCTTCTCACCGTCTGATCCAGCTCAAATTTGGAGAAATTAAAGATGGAAGTATCAGCTTTCCAGTGCACTTTACAGCTTGGCAATCCAACGGTTCAATCAAAAGATACGCGAAGAGCAAGATGTCCCGTAAACCAGCTGGCCAGCACTTCCACCCGCGGCAAACCACCCATTCCCCGCGGTCAGGGCACTCCCGACCGCGGCCAGCAACCTCCGAGCCCAAAAAGCCCATTTCTGAAGCCCACATTTGGAGAAACCCTAAGTGACGTCCAGAGAGGTCTTGAGTACTATAAATACATGTATTAGGAACCCTAATCGATATCAATAATCACCACCGAAATATTTACTTCATACTTTTATTGTTTTTGCTTTAGCTTTTAGGGAGAGAGATTTGTTCTCTTGAACCCTTGTTCTTTCTTTTTCAATTTCGGTTTCTATTCTACTTCTTAATATTATGTCTTTGATTTTGTTTATCATTTCTGAGTAGTTTTATTGTTGGGATTAAGGGATTTTCGATGGGGATTTATATGTTCGATGAGGATTCCATGAGCTTTTGAGCCGAATCTTAGAACTTTTTCTTCCGAATTCGTTTTTACTGCATGAGGTAGCGTCATGAACTACAATCTGATCCAGATGCTTGGTGACACGAAAATGTTCATCAGGTATCAGATCTAGTTTGGGAGAGCAAAACAAACATAGGAGTGGAAACCTACCTGTGGGCGATTTGTGAATTAGGACGAGTCTTAAACATAATGCATCTCTTCTCTTCCAGGGCCAGAGTGGAAACCTACTGATCAGGGTTGAGAGAGATAGTTGTCTATGATCACGACAGTGGCGTATTCATACGTCCGTGACTCCAGTTCAAAAAGTTTAAGCTAAGATCTTATCAAATTTCCTCTCTAGCAATGTTTTGAATCGTTCGTACCCCTGAGAAAACTTCCCTGAACCCCAACGCTTTCTTTCCATTGATTTACACCGATTTTCTTTAAGCTTTAGTTCAATATTGTCTTTCCTTTTTAGTTCATTTTCATTTAAGCATTAGAATATCCGTTTTTTACATTTTTAGTTAATTTCGTTAAGTTTAGTTATTACGTCAATTAATTTCCGTATTCTCTTTTTATATTTCGTTTTTAGATTTTAAAGACACTACCAAACCCCCACTAAACCGTTTTTGTTCTAGACTTCCTTACTTTAACTTATTTTCAAAGGCTTTTTGCAGAAAAAGATCCTCCTTCCCTGTGGATTCGATCCCTAAGTACTACAATTGATCAGCTGTGCACTTGCGGCTATTGATTTCAATTAGGGTAAACTTGACAACCCTCGACACACACATCAAGTCACATCAAGGGTGATGAATGAGGTGGAGGGTGATTAGTGAGGTGAAATGGGGTGAAAGGGGTGGTTTGGGTCTGGTTTGGATCTCAACGACCAAGTGCCGCGGTCAGGGGCCATACGACTGCGGCAAACAAGTACTTGGCCGCGGTCAGGATCACGCGACTGTGGTCGATGGTAGGTTTCCCGCGGTCAGAACGCCTGCGACCACGGGGGCTTATATCACGGCCTCTTCCTGCTTCTCCTTGGTTCCTGCTGGGCCGAGCAGTCAGGTACCATCCTTCTTTTTGGTTTTTTCTGGTTTTTTTATTTTTTTGGCTTTTTTGTTTTATAAGAAACACCTGAAACTAAGAAAAAGAAAAAGATCAAAAGAAAAAGAATGAAAAATCCTAAAGAAAACAATACCTAAATGGGTTGCCTCCCATTAAGCGCTTTTGTTCTAAGTCGTTTAGCTCGACTTTTGGTGTTGGACGTGACTTATTCCAATGAAGAACACCTTGTCCTGAGACAAGTCTTTTTCGACATCTCCTTGCTTTGCTTAGCAGGTTCTTCGTCACTCCAAGGCTCTTCTTCAAACTCCTCTGTTGCAGAACGTTTTCCTGCTTTGCTGTTGTATAGAACAGCTTCTGTGAAGACATCTTTGTCGATATTAGCAAATGAAATCCTCCGGTTTGGCCAGTCCATTATAGCTCCGGAAGTTGCTAGAAAAGACCATCCGAGAATCACTGGATAAGTTGCATCTCTCGTCTCGACAATGTAGAAGTCGACAAGCACTATGCAATCTCCTATTCTCAAAGGAATTTCATGAGCTATTCCTTGAGGTGTTGCATTTGAATCATCAGCTAGGCTAATCTTTGCTCTAGTCCTGCGCAGGTGTCTAATACCAAGTCTCAAAGCAATTGCCTTGGAAATCATGTTAAGACAAGCTCCAGAATCACATAGCACGTTTTTAAACATTTCTCCTCTAATAGAACAAGAGATAAGAAACTGACCTGTAGTTGATAACTGATAACACCGGATTTTGACCATTTTTATGGATCACTTTAATATCTTTTACAGGTGTTTTTACTCCATTTTCAAAGGTTTTCAAAGGATTTCTATGTTTCCGGATTTTAAAAGACTTTTCAGGTAATTTGGGATAAAGAGGCACAAAATGGAACAAAAAGACTCTTTTGGATAAATGCAGACCGTCAGAACTCTCATGGAGAGACGAAGACCTTCTCACCGTCTGATCACCCTCAAAATTGGACAACTTATAGAAGAATCAACCAGCTTTCAAATGCACTGGGTTTGGAGACATTCCAACGGTTGGATCTCAAGATAATCCATTAGCCCCGAAGCCACGCGGAGTCGGCCAGCAGCTCACGCGACCGCGGCCAACAAGCTATTTGCCGCGGTCAGAAGCTTCCCGACCGCGGGAAACAAGCCAATTGCTGCGGTCACAGCACTCCCAACCACGGCATTCAAGCTCCGACTTAAAGCCCACTTATCTGAAGCCCAAAGACATTTCCAGCCTCAATTCCGGAACCCTACAGACCATGGAGCATTGGAGACTATAAATATATGTCATTTAGGTCGTTTTTAGGGAGAACCCTACACACTTTACAGAAACCCTTTTCCTTTAGCCGTTTTTATGAGATTTTTGTAGAAGATTGTTCAAGTCCGAGTTCTTCAATAGAGAAGCTTTCTTTATCTCTTTTCTTTACTGTTTTTCATTACTTTTATTAAAACCAATGATGATGTCGAACTCAGCCATGTCTGAGTAGATCCCGAGTTGGGCTTAGGGTTCCCGAAAGGGGCTCTCATAATCGATTAAGACATCTAGGTTTATAGATCTGGGATTTCGACCTGTTCTCTGTTTATTCTTGTTCTTATTGCATGTATGCTTGATTGATCACCTAGTATCTGATCTAGATAGTTAGTGTTGCGAAAGTTTTCATTAAGTATCAGCCCTAGAATGAAACAGGCGATTTTTCCGTAGGAGTGGAAACCTACCTGTGGTGAGATCGTGAGTATTGACGAGTCTTATGCAGCTCTTGCGTTCTCTCCCTTCCAGGGCCAGAGTGGAAACCTACTGGTCAGGGTTGCGAGAAACAGTTGGTTATGATCACGACAGTGACGTAGTCATACCGCCGTACTCTAGCTCTAGAACCCCTATATTGTTATCTGTCAATCCCAATCTATCTACCTTAATGTTAAAACCGATTATGATCCCTTAGAGTTCCCAAAAGCTCAGTGTTTTTAGCCATAGTTTACAATTTCCATCGATTTTTACTTGCTTTCTTAGACCTGCATTTCAATTTCCTTAGTTCGTTATTTACTTGCTTTATTTACCTTTCATGCAATATTTTACTTGCCTTATCTTTGTTTAGTTCGATATTTTACTTGTTCTACTGCCTTTCATTCGATTTCTTTACTTGCCTTTTAGGATAGATTTATTTGCTTTATTTTCCTTTAGTTTAATTCAAGAAAAACAACCAACCTTTAAAACCAATTTAGTCTAGACATAAAGTTAAAAACCGTAGAAGAATACCAGGCACACAAATCTCTGTGGATTCGATCCCTAAATACTGCAACAGATTAGCTGTGCACTTGTGGCTTTCTTTTGTTTTGTTAAGGGTAAAACTTGTTCCCTCACGTAGTTGACACACTCAGCACCGCATCAAGTTTTTGGCGCCGTTGCCGGGGATTTGTTTCGCTGCCTTTTGCTATTTTGCTTGTTTTAACTTCTGTTCTAGACACCTGATCTCTAGTTCTTTCTTAAAGTTTTTCTGAACTATCTTTCCCTTCTTTTGTCTTTCTCTGAATTACATGAATACCAGGCGTAGACCTGCAGGAGACATTCCAATTCTAGACGAGATAGACAGACACGAAAGAGAACTTCGAAGACTTAGACGAACGAAAGGAATGGCCAACGACGACCAGCCTGGAGATCCTATTAATCAAAATTTAAATATGGACCAAGACGGGTCCGAACATGGAGAAAACGAAGAGAATGATCACATAGAAGGTGATCATGCTCGACAAGATGGAGAGGAGGATGAGGTTCTTCCAAGAAACCACCAGAACCGAGAGAGAGAAGGACGTGAAGACCTTGATCCACCCATCAATGCAGCCGATGGTGACCACCCAGCAATGCAGCCGAATGAAAGCATTCACCGCCCCATTCCGCCAGCAAATCAACACCAAAGACAAGCCAGGAACCATCGCATAGCTGATTTTGATGCACCTACTCAAAATTTTCAGAATCGATCTGGGATTCAAGTACCATTTCCAAACCGGAATGAGTTTGAAGTCAAGCCTCAAATCATCTCATTGGTGAAGCAAAACTAGTTCCATGGAGTTCCTTCTGAGCACCCAATGGACCATATCGAGCTGTTCCACCTGATGAGAACAAACCAAGTTCCACCTGACTATTTAAAGTGTAAGTTGTTCCCTTTTTCATTAGCAGATAAAGCTCACCGTTGGTTGAAGTCTTTGCCTGAAGGATCGATTACCAATTGGGAAGAATGTAGAACTGCTTTCCTAAACCACTTCTACACTAAGTCAAGGTCGAACAATTTGAGAACGAAGATCTCAACCTTTTAACAAGGGCCAACTGAATCTTTCTATGAAGCTTGGGAACGTTTTAAGGAGTATGAACGTGATTGCCCTCACAATGGATTTCATGGATCAAGCCTGCTGAGCACATTTTACCGAGGTTTGCAACCAAAATACAAACTTTCACTTGATACAGCTAGCAATGGATATTTTGGGCAAAAGACGATAACCCAAGGAAGAGCTCTCATCGAGAATTTGGCTCAAGCCAATAGCAATGATTGTCCTGAATATGATCGATCAATGAAGCAAGCCAGAACAGACAACAAGGAGATAACCGAGTTGAAGAACATGGTGAGCCAGCTTCTGAAGAGCAACAATCGCCCGATCCATGCTTGTGAGACCAACAATGGCGCAGAAGATGAAGGAACTAGTGATATCGATCACATTAATCAAGCATTTCAAGAAGAAGATGTGAACTACGTAGGAGCACTGATGCCATACCAAAATCGCTCCAACAACAACTTCAACAACAACTTCCGGAATGTGAATTACAACAATCTCTCTTACCGCAATCCAAATGTGGAGAATCCTCAAGATCAGTACTATCCACCTCAGCAAAAACCATTCCAGAACAAGTTTCAAGGCGGAAACTTTGGAGGAATAGTACCATATCAACCGCGACAGCCATATAACTACCAAGGTACGAATTTTAATAATCAGTTTTACAGCAGCAGAACCAGCTAGCTTCACAAATCGGTAGACTAGAACAGTCAATCCAACAACTCGTTATGACAAACGAAAAGGCATCTCAAGACGTGAACGTGAAAGTGGACTGCATGTACAATGATCTGAATGGTAAGTTTGAATCCTTATCTTCGCACGTAAAAAAGTTAGATGTGCAAGACGTAAAAAAGTTAGACTCTATGAAAAGGCAAAGTGGAGTTCTTCCAGGAAGAGTTGAAGATAACCCTAAGAAGTTTTGCAACGCCATAACCACGTTGCCCGAAGAAGAGTCCGGAACCGATGGAAAGAAAGAAGAAACCCCAATCTTTGTACCTCTGTACAAGGATATCGATCCCAAGCAGCCACCGTTTAAGGTACCCGAACGATCACCGTTTCAAAGGCTTACCAAAGCCGATGATCCGGGATGTTTTTTTTTCCAGTGTTTCATTTCAGGAATCAAGTTTACAGACTGCTTGTGCGATTCCGGAGCCAATGTCAACATCATGTCTAAGACATTTGCCAAAAAATTGGGCATAAAAACCTTAAGGACATCGACGGTTAAGGTTATCTTTGGAGATTCATCTCAAAAAGATACTGAAGGGGCGATTCATGATCTGCAAATTCTAGTGGGAGATAAGATTGTTCCAGCAGATTTCCAAGTCCTAGAGATGGATAAAAACAAGGAGAGGCCACTCATTTTCGGGAGGCCATTCCTAGCTACGGTAGGAGCAATAATCGATCACGCAAACCGGCGTGCTGTTTTCCTCAATGTGGACAGAAAAAGGTACTATCCTACTATCTTAGATGAATTTCCAAGCAAAGGAAACAGGCCAAAAGAGAAAGAAAAGGAGAAGCCGAAAGCTTTTGCAAAGATCAAGATCATCATTCCACCTGATGCAACAGAAACAAGTGAGGACCAAATCCAAGAGCTGATCGAAAACACAAAAAGGGTTCTTAACAACATTAAGGTCCGAAAGAAGATTAAAGGTAAGAAGACTTCTCTTCAAGGGGAAGAAGTAAAACCTCCACCAACCGGAAGTGATAAAGGCACATCAAGTGGAGTGCCATTCAAATCAGCCTGATTCCTCATGCTTACGTCGAGCTAAACGACTTAAAACAAAAGCGCTTAATGGGAGGCAACCCATTTAGGTACTCTCTCTTTTAATTTTCTTTTCCATTTTAGAATTTATGCTTTCTTTTTCTTTTTAAATTTTAGGTATTTTATAAAACAAAAACACAAAAAAAACAGAAAATTAGAAAAACCTAAGAGAAAAAGGTAGGTCTTTAGCTGCTCGGCCCGGCAAACACGAGAAGATTGGACAATAGGCCGCAGGAGGAAGACCCGCGGTCGCAGCTGACGGGACCGCGGCAAACGGTGCATCGACCGCGGCACCGTGAATGCGACCGCGGCCGAGCCTTCATCCACCGCGGTCACGCGTCTCCTGACCGCGGCCGTTGGTCGTTGAGGTTGTGTCGCGGATTTGTGACGTTTTTCGGTGATTCCCGGTGTTTCCCGAAATGTTCCCGGTAAAACCCGAAAAGATCCTCCGTAAGTTTTAAACTTTCCTAATGTGTAAACAAGAAAAGGTAAGTTCCCGTAAACTTAAAAATTTCCAGAAATTTTCCGTTTTTGCTTCAAAAACGCTTTTTAAAGAAAAGAAACAAACTTTTTGGATCAAAACTCTTTCTTCTCTTCTTCTCCAAAAGACTTAGAGATTTAGGAGAAAGAAAACATTTTTCAATTCTTAAGCTTTTTAAGGGATTTTTGGCTCGAACCTCACTCTTTTTTGAAGCTGATTTCAATTCTGCCATCAATTCTCTCTTTCCAGCAAGGTATGAACCTCAAACTCACCATTCTTACTCGATTTTGAACTTAGGGTTTTCTTTAAAAACCCAAAATCTTGGTCTATTGATGGTGGAAATAGCTTAAGGATGATAGATTATCCATTTAGGTTATCTAAAAATCGATTTTAGCACCTAGTTTAAGAGGAATTGAGATTTTTGAAATTTGGATTCTTCATGCTTCATAAAAATCGAATTTGGAACAGCAAAATTGATGAATTTGACTTAGTCTTGTGTGATTAGTGATTAGTATTGGGTAATCTTTAGAATTCACATGGAAATTGCTCAAAAAAACTGGTTTTTAGAAGATTTCTATGTTGAGAACATCAAAAATCCGAATTTAGTCATGAACTACTTGATTTCTCTGATTTAATATCAATTTTGTTTGCTACTAGTTTTAATTAATCTCTTTATACTAGAATTAGTATAACAGATCTTAATGTGTTAAAATTAGCATCCCAAATTCACTCTTTTTCCAAGAATCATTTCATTTTGCAGAAAATGGATGAAACCAGATCCCGAAGGAGCCGTCGAACTGGTGGCAGCTCCGATGACATTCCCGACGATGCTACTCTAGGAGAGTACATGCTGAACCAAGCCAGACCGAGAAGAAGAAGCTATGTGATGAGATTGCTCCAGCACTCGAGGGAAACACGAGCACCTCCCGAACCACAACAGATTCGATACATTGGGAGGGAAACAAACCCGAGAGTGGACTATGCAAGGCGTTTCAAGAAGCTGAACATCAAACCCACGCCTTGCATTGATTATCATACACTCGAGATGCTTGGAATCAGAGAGGATGTGATCTGGTACATCGATGCACTTAAGCTAATACCCTACTTGGAGCGGAACCTTACAACTTATCCCGAGCTAGTCCGTGAGCTTTTAGCGACCGTTACACTCCACCACACGAGAAGGAGGAACCCCAGAGCATCAGATGGCATCTTGTCATTCTCTATCCGCGGACAGCCTTATTCTCTCACCATTTCCGAGGTTTGTGAAGCTCTTAAGCTTCCATACACTGATGGCATTTATCTTGAAGATGAACCTGATCTTAACCTGTGGAGAGAGATGGGTCATGGAGCCTATGATAGTGGGAGATCTAAGTCAGCCCTCCTTAGCCACCCAGCAGTGAGAGTTGTGCACAAACTCTTAGTACACACGATTTTCTCTAGAGCCAACATGGGAGGTGTTTTGAAGACTGAGCTCATTACACTTCAGATTCCGTTTATGGATGATCCACGACTTGCTTGCTTTGCCTGGATCATAGCGCAGAATATGGTAAAGGTGAAGCATGATCTACATGGTTGCGACGACGCTACTCCAGCCTTCGGGAGTGCTATTACAGCGATACTACAGGCTGTAGGATTTGATTTCTCATCTGATGATCCACTTCCCGATGTCTGGTATGATCTACTTTATCTCTCTCGCGATCACACTATCTCTCGTGCCGCTTTCGATCCAGACAGGTTTGGTTACAAGTATTGCACTGGCACTGAGGAGCACCGAGTCCGCTTACCTTCAGCATCTATCCCGAGATTGAGTACCGGAGGACGCCCTCAATGGACTCCAGAATCCGATGATTTTCTGCCATCCGTAACTCGTCTACCATTCACCATTGGCCAGTACATAGTGGCCAAGGCGAGGCGTGATGCAGCTGCAGCCCGTGCTCATTTTCAGCCATCCATTCCGACCGGCCACACCTCATCATCTACATCATCTCACACTCATTCCGATCTGGAGCGCAGAGTTGAGAGACAGGGATGACGCTTTGAGCGCGTTGTCACCTTCCTACAAGAGCAGCACCAGTTCGCAGACGACACTTTCAGAGGATGAGTGATTGATCAGCACTTCACTACCATCACGGTTCTATCATCATTTTCTTTTATCTTATTTTATTTCGTTTTTATTTACCATCTTCTCACCAACTTTTTCACACTGGGGACAGTGTGATTTAAGTCTGGGGGAGGATGTCTATCCGTACTAATCATTTTCCTGCTTTGCTTTTAATTTTCAAGTACTTTTTAAATTGAAGTATGTAACCTATTCGACATTAAGTATTTTTCAGGAATGTTTGACGCAAAACTATGATGATTTAGACCTTCACACTTCTACACTATGCATGATAGCTCATTTGTGGTTAGCACTAGACTAGGCGGTTGCTAGAGTACTTGCGCTACGAACTCCCACCAGAGGACTTCTATTCATGGAGATTCTTTCTAACAGGATATACTAGCTCATTTTATTTGGACTTAATATTGATATCTAATTTTCTCATCATTGATTTTAGGCAGGCATCGACATACACATCTAGGACGTTTTTTACCATCACTTTTACCACTCTTTGTCGTCCTAGATGACCAGTTTATCTTTATCTGGTACCTCACCTTAAACCCAAAACCTTTGTTTTCAATCCTCATGCATTCTCTCTTTAGTTTATATCAGCAGATATGTACAAAAACGTCGGAGAGAAGAGGAGCGACGCAGTTTTCAGTCACTTGTAAAAGAGACTGAATGGAATTGGGAAGGAAGAGTATCAAAAACATAACAAAGCTTTACAAGACAGATATTAACTGGTAAATTCGTGCTCTCTAAGACTCTATATCTAAAGGTGTGCCCATCTCTTTAAAAAAAAAAAAAAAAAAAAACGTGAAAAGAGAAAAAGGAACAAAAAGCCTAATGAGTCTTAGATTATCGAAATTTGTGGAGCAATGAGCAACCACTATTCGTTTAAGGAGCTATTGTTTTGAAAGATTTACAAAAATCTAAGTCTGGGGGAGTTTGGAAAGAACCTGAGGAAGAAGACCATGAATCTATGTCAAGAAAAAGTGACTGAAAACTGTGGATACCAACAGCTTCACTCTCTCTTGCGGTTTTGCATAATGTCCTGCACCCTCCAGATCTTCAGGTAACCCTTAAACACTTTAAGCCACACCCCCAAAATAATCCTTCCTTACACCTAGCCTAGATTGCCTTGCCTAGAATTTTCTTTGATGAGAACCACCGAGATTTTAATGAATGTTAAGAGCTAGTTGACTGGAAGTTAGATCTTAGTGCATAGATTTCTGCATGACGGATTAACGGACTAGTTATGCCTGTATTGCTAGTGAGAATTTTCTAGGCTATTCCCGATTGATGCATACTGATTGATATTGGTCTAGAAGTTTGGTCTCTGAGATTTTGTTTAGTTCCTGCGTTTTCAAACTTCTCGCCGAGATTATCCTTTGTTTTGTTTGAGGACAAACAAAAGACTAAGTCTGGGGGAGTTGATAACACCGGATTTTGACCATTTTTATGGATCACTTTAATATCTTTTACAGGTGTTTTTACTCCATTTTCAAAGGTTTTCAAAGGATTTCTATGTTTCCGGATTTTAAAAGACTTTTCAGGTAATTTGGGATAAAGAGGCACAAAATGGAACAAAAAGACTCTTTTGGATAAATGCAGACCGTCAGAACTCTCATGGAGAGACGAAGACCTTCTCACCGTCTGATCACCCTCAAAATTAGACAACTTATAGAAGAATCAACCAGCTTTCAAATGCACTTGGTTTGGAGACATTCCAACGGTTGGACCTCAAGATATTTCATTAACCCCGGAGCCATTCGAAGTCGGTCAGCAACTCACCCGACCGCGGCCAACAAGCTATTTGCCGCAGTCAAAAGCTTCCCGACCGCGGCCAACAAGCCAATCCCCGCGGTCACAACACTCCCGACCGCGGCAATCAATCTCCGAGTTAAAGCCCACTTATCTGAAGCCCAAAGTCATTCTTAGCCTCAATTCCGGAACCCTAGAGAGCATGGAGTATTGGAGACTATAAATACATGTCATTTAGGTCGTTTTTAGAGAGAACCTTTCATACTTTACAGAAACCCTTTTCCTTTAGCCGTTTTTATGAGATTTTTGTAGAAGATTGTTCAAGTCCGAGTTCTTCAATAGAGAAGCTTTCTTTATCTGTTTTCTTTACTGTTTTTCATTACTTTTATTAAAACCAATGATGATGTCGAACTCAGCCATGTCTGAGTAGATCCCGAGTTGGGCTTAGTGGTTCCCGAAAGGGGCTCTCATAATCGATTAAGATATCTAGGTTTATAGATCTGGGATTTCGACCTGTTCTCTGTTTATTCTTGTTCTTATTGCATGTATGCTTGATTGATCACCTAGTATCTGATCTAGATAGTTAGGGTTGCAAAAGTTTTCATTAAGTATCAGCCCTAGAATGAAACAGGCGATTTTTCCGTAGGAGTGGAAACCTACCTGCGGCAAGATCGTGAGTATTGACGAGTCTTGTGCAGCTCTTGCGTTCTCTCCCTTCCAGGGCCAGAGTGGAAACCTACTGGTCAGGGTTGCGAGAAACAGTTGGTTATGATCACGACAGTGACGTAGTCATACCGCCGTACTCTAGCTCTAGAACCCATATATCGTTATCTGTCAATCCCAATCTATCTACCTTAGTGTTAAAACCGATTATGATCCCTTAGAGTTCCCAAAAGCTCAGCGTTTTTAGCCATAGTTTACAATTCCATCGATTTTTACTTGCTTTCTTAGACCTGCATTTCAATTTCCTTAGTTCATTATTTACTTGCTTGATTTACCTTTCATGCGATATTTTACTTGCCTTATTACTCTTTCATTTGATATTTGCTTATTCTAATTGCATTTCATTCGATTTACTTACCTGCTTTTTAGGATAGATTTATTTGCTTTCTTTTGTTTTAGTTTAATTCGCAAGAAAAACAACCAACCTTTAAAACCAATTTAGTCTAGACATAAAGTTAAAAACCGTAGAAGAATACCAGGCATACAAATCTCTGTTGATTCGATCCCTAAATACTGCAACTGATTAACTGTGCACTTGCGGCTTTCATTTGTTTTGTTAAGGGTAAAACTTGTTCCCTCACGCAGTCGACACGACACATCAGTAGTCTTGACCTTATAGAGAATTCGAACTTGCCTTTCTCTGTAGGTGTTGGCTGGTGTCTCGAACGCAGAATATGATTCACAAAAGAAAGCTGCAGCGTCATATTCAATGATTGAATCAATGTATGGCATCTTTATCTTGCTGCACGTCTGGTATTCTTGGATTGAAGGGTCGGCTGAATCTACATCACATTCCTTTGCCATCATACAAGGTAATGCTTCATGCCAATCTGGTTCTTCATCTGAAACTTGGTTTTCTTCTTCCTGAGTTGCTTTTTTAGGTGCTGGAGGTTGAAGTTGGGACAGGAGATGTATTATTTTCCTCTCAAAACCTGGAGGAGCCTCTGAACGACCAACTCCTGCGGTCAGAGGGGTCGCGACCGCGGGAAACAAGGCATTAGCCGCGGTCAGAACGCTTGGACCGCGGCCCCGGATGTAAACTGCTCGTAGTCCGTCTCTTCCTTCTTGTACTTGATACGAACCTCTCCAGCTTCTTTATTGGGTAGACTAGCATCATATGAACTCATACCAGGGCGTTGTTGTGCATCTTCATCAGGATCTTTGGGAGATTTCTTAGAAAACCTCTCAATTTGCTCAATGTTGGGCATCTGCTCCATTCTTGCATCAATCTCACGTGCTTTGAGCTCGAGTTTGTTCAGCCTGTGCTCAATCTCTTGCAACTCTTCGTCTGTCTTCTCTCTATACCAGGAGGTGGATTCTCTGACTTCTTTAATCTCCTGTTTTTATTCGACAATATTACTTGAGTTTGGTATGATGGCATACCCTTGTCTTGTCTGCTCTGTTGCGACTTGGTGGATCATCCCAGCTAGTGTTTGTGAGTCCTTGTGGGTTTGGTCTTCCAAAACTCGAACATGATTGGCCATCTCATCGAATTTTTTGTTGAACTCTTCAGAGATTGAATCAATTTTCTTGAGCAGGGTGTTTGCGGTGAGAATCTGCTGATCAAGGAACTGGTTTATCATCCCTTCGAGGCGTCCCAAACGTCTGCTGATCCTCAAGTTGTCCTCTTGCTGACTAGGGTTCTGCAGTGGAGGATTATAGGCGTGTGGCTCGAAGTAGGTTGGAGGAGGGCCATAAGGATCTTCCCGGCGTCGAAAAGTCTCTCTGTGCCGGTGGTAAGGGTAGTTTGGCTGGTTGTATCGATCCATGTAGCTAAAATTTCGGGCTTGGGGTTCATCTCTGCGTTTTGTGGCTTGAGGAGTGTTATAGAAACCTTCCTCATAGTGTATATTTCGATTTAAGGATCCATATCTTCTGAAATGGAAACAAAATAACCGAAAAATGGAAAATTGCAGAAAACGGGGGTTCTAGAGTCGATTTACCAACTTTTCTTGGGGTTTTGCAGAAAAGAAAACGCGTGCCTTCCCCGGCAACGGCGCCAATAACTTGATGGTGACTTGATGTGGTTGTGTCGAGGGTTGTCAAGTTTTACCCTAATTGAAATCAATAGCCGCAAGTGCACAGCGGATCGATTGTAGTACTTAGGGATCGAACCCACAGGGAAAGAGGATCTTTTCCTGCAAAAAGCCTTTGAAATAAGTATAAAGTACGGAAGTCTAGAACCAAAACGGTTTTGTGGGGGTTTGGTAGTGTGTTTAAAATGTAAAAACGAAATATTAAAAGAGAATACGGGAATTAAATGACGTAATAACTAAACTTAACGAAAATGACTAAAAATGTAAAAAACGGATATCTAATTGCTTAAATGAAAATGAAATAAAAAGGAAAGACAATATTGAACTAAAGCTTGAAAGAAAATCGGTGCAAATCAATGGGAAAGAAGGCGTTGGGGTTTAGGGAAATTTTCTCAGGGGTACGAACGATTAAAAACATTACTAGATAGTAAATTTGATAAGATCTTCGCTTAAACTTTTCGAACTGGAGTCACGGACGTATGAATAGGCCACTGTCGTGATGTAAAAACGAATTCAGAAGAAAAATTTCTAAGATTCGGCTCAAAAGCTCATGGAATCCTCATCGAACATATAAATCCCCATCGAAAATCCCTTAATCCTAACAATAGAACTATTCAGACATAATGAACGAAATCAAAAACATAGTATTAATAAGTAGAATAGAAACCGAAATTGAAAAAGAAAGAACAAGGGTTCAAGAGAACAAATCTCTCTCTCCCTAAAAGCTAAAGCAAAAACAATAAAAGTATGAAGGAATGATAGATGATATGAGGTTATGCATCGTTTAGTGTTCCTAAGACATGTATTTATAGTGCTCAAGACCTCTCTGGACGTCATTAAGGGTTTCTCCAAATGAGGGAATCATTGCGGGCTTCAGAAATGGGCTTTTGGGCTCGGAGGTTGCTGGCCGCAATCGGGAGTGCTGTGACCGTGGGGAATGAGTGGTTTGCCGCGGTCGGGATGCTTCTGACCGTGGGGAATGAGTGTTTGGCCGCGGGTGGAAGTGCCTGCCAGCTGGTTTACGGGACATCTTGCTCTTCGCGTATCTTTTGATTGGACCGTTGGATTGCCAAGCTGTAAAGTGCACTGGAAAGCTGATACTTCCATCTTTAAGGTCTCCAAATTTGAACTGGATCAGATGGTGAGAAGGCCTTCAATCAGGGGTGAACTTCTGACGGTTTGACTCTGAGCTGAAATCTGGTTTTCTATCCATTTTGTTAAGCTTTTCCCTAAGTTTCCTGAAAAGAGTCTTGGAACAACAAATACTAGAAAAACGTGATAAAAGTACTTAAAAGCAATTAAAAACATAGAAAAAGTATTTCAAAACGATCCATAAAAGTGGTCAAAAATACGGTATTATCACAAACACAATGTCAGCAATTACCTCCCCCATACTTGATCAACACTGTCCCCAGTGTAATCTAGTCCAAAGTTGGTGAAACAAAAGAAAAGAAACATAGAAACGCAGGAAAAACAGAGAATTTACCTGGCTGCAATGATGGTGTCGCGTGACACTGATGATGGTGTCGTGCGACACTTGTTCTCCTTGTACCGAATTGCAGCAGAACAATCCGAATTTCTGGTTTGACTCCGGTTTCTGATTTCCTATTTTTGACAGAAGCAAGTGACAAGCGACACCGATGGTGGTCTCCGTCGACACTGATGGTGGTCTCCCTCGACACCAACATCTGCTTCACCTAAAACACGAAAACGAAAAACGAAAGTTAGCTGAAACAAAAGACTTATTTACAGACTCACCAGTGGATTGCCTTCCACCAAGCGCTTGTTTAAAGTCATTAGCTTGACTTTGGATAGATTATGCATCTGGTGGTTCAGACAGTGGCAGAGAATGCCTCTGTGAAAGTCGTCTCATCCATGGTGGTGTGTAAGCATTGTGCGCATGAGGTCGTCCAAGGAATGCAGGAATAGCAACAGGGTGAGATCTGTGTTTGTGTGACCTTGACCTTTGCTTTGGTATATCATCAATCGAAAAACCAAGTGCTCTTTGCTTTGCTGGAGATGAATGGAATGAGATGTTTGGAGCTTCCTGATCAACAGCAGCTACTGGTTCTGTAGACGTCTTAGTCAACTCAGGTTGATCTATCACCTTCTCAGAATGAAACACGTTCTGATCTCCAACTATCACTTCAGGTATTGCACTGACTTGGAATGTCTGACCATCTATGGTTGAATCCTTCAGCTTCTCCATCTTGAATGTCATGATGGTATCTCCCAGGTGGAGATCAAGATTACCATGCTTGACATCAATCACCGCTCCAGCTGTAGCTAAAAACGATCCCCGGCAACGGCACCAAAACTTGATCTGCTCAAAGTTTAATCCCTAAGCTACTCTGCAAGAGCACAGATGTGCAATTGTAGTATGTAGGGGTCGAAACACAGAGACGAGAGATTTGCTCAATAAACCTATTAGAAATTGAATTACGCTAAGCAGATTAATAAGAAGCAAATAGCGATGCAAATAAAGATAAACGAATGCAGTAAAAACGTTTGAAAAGTTCAGATGGGTGGAGATTAGGTCTAGGGCGTTTATTAGGAAATCAATGAATGCATAACAATCGATTAATCAGGGTTCAGGTTTAAGCACGGTTCTTGAACTCGAATCACAAAATTATAATTAACCAACTTCCGTTGTGAGAATTATCTAAGTTAAAATCCTAGAATTCCAAATTTCTTTGCAAACCCTAAAGACATAAACCAACTTTAATGCACAAGTTCGATATGTTCACAAAGTATCTAAACCAAATTCCTTTGCGAATAGCTACTTTGCTCACCTTAGGTTCTTTCCAGTTATTCAATTACACTTCTGTGTCAATCAATTAACCTAAGATCTAAGTTCTAGGTGGCCAGTCCAAAATTAGCTTTAAGAACAACCTATGGTGAAGAACTAAATAGATTATGAACCCTAATTAACCAATCAATCCAACATCTGATAGTAGAAATTTTTCAATCCTTGATCAATTCCTCAACTACTCATGTCATTGTAGCACTTGAGGTATCAATCCAAATGGAGAGATTCTAGACACTAAGACTATGAGGATCAATTCTTAATCCAAGTCTAACTAAACAGATGAGTTGGTAACCAAGATTATCTAAAAGCATATAACAGAACAAGCAAGAACAAACAGTAATTAAGAATTAAACAAGCAAGAGAAACTAAACAAACACTCAAATTCAAATAAAAAGAAAGCTAAACCTCTAGATGTGATCATTGATCAGGGTGCTTTAAATGTGAATTCATGATGCTAAGCAAACAATGCAACACTTGCAAATCTTTAGTCTAGACTTCCAATTCAGATTAATTCATTCTCGTGACAGAAATCCCTTTGTTAATTACCAATTCAAGACTAATTCCCATTAGTGAATAAGCAATTAACAAGCATAAGGTTCCAAGTCTAACATGACCAGACAGCCTCTTTGTGCATCAAAATAAGAGCTAAGAAAGACTGAATCTTATACAGAAAGATAAAGCAAGCATCACATGATCTCAAATTCCAATTAACTTAGAACTCTAATCTAGATTAATCCTCTCATGAAGGCACTAACCTCTACACTAATCCATTTTCAAACAAAATCATCATTTGTGAAATATGAATCAATGAGCATTAAGAAACAGTTCTAATATGCCATTCATGCATTTAACAATCATTCCCATGACATTAATGCATAAACCCTTAGTTAGCTTTCATTCAGGCATTTCATCAAACACTTTTGGTGCATGAAAAACCCAGATTCTAGACCCAAGTGATGTGCAAGGATCTAGCATTAGGATCAGCTAACTAAGGAAAGGAGAAGAGAATCTAAGCTTAAACAATCATTAATCTACATCTAAGCACCCTAATCTACACACCTAGAAGCTTAAAATATGACTACTCACTAATCATGAAGAACACATCTAATCTTTTGCAAGAGATGATGTTAATCATGATTAGAAGCAGAAATGAGATGATGAGATGATGAGAAACAGACTTAGATTGATTAAATCCTTGAGATCTCTCTTAATCCAAAACGTTTTTACACTAAAAAGGAAAGAAAACTAGAGAGAAACTAAGAGAGAAGATGATATCCAGGGTTTTTCTCCCAAAAAACTATATATACCTAGTGCTAATGGACCGGGTCAGCCCAGGACAAACTGGGTACTGACCCGGCTCAGTTGGGTCAAGTGGAAATCCTGCGGGTCAGTCCAGTATGTCCCAGGTCGCACACCTAAGTCGCAGTAGATGAAGACTTGTCTTGTGAAGCCTGAATCGCCTTGTCTTAGCCGCACGCCTAAGTAGGAGTGTTTTGCGAGTGTTGCTGCGGCTTGGTCTCCTTCCTCTCCAACTCGCAGGGCTAAGGCGGTTTCTGGGGAATGTACAAACTGTGCGGGTTGGTCTCTATTGCACCTAGGTCGCAGGCTCAAGTCGGAGTGATTTGCGAGTGATCGTGCGGCATAGTTCCAGGCGCGGCTAACTCGCATGCCTAAGTCGCACGATTGTGGACTTAGCATTTCTCTTGCTCTTGAGCTTCAGACCTCTTCCAGTGATAGTTTACCCGCACATATCAACTCGCAGCATCAGCATTCAGGCGTTCATCTTCAGGCCTGCGGGTTAACCAAGTCGCAAGACCATCTCGCAGCATCCAGAGCAGCTTAGACCACTTCGCATTCCGGAGAGTGTAACTCCTATGAGACTTGTCCGAATTGAATGATTTCGGTTGCTGAAGACAGAGGACTCATTTATCTCCAACTTTGGTGAAGGAAACTTCGGTGCTTGGGAAGTGTAAGGCTTCCTGGAGGGCACATCTTTGCAGTGCATGTACGCGACCAGAGAGAGGCGTCTAGACATGTGTCCATTCCGGAGAGTGTATCTTTCTGCTCATAGATCCGAATTGAATGCTCTTGGACGTTCTGGAAAGAAGACTCAAATGTCTCTGGTTCTCATGAAGGACCCGGAAACTAAATCGGCCTGGAAGTGCACCGTCCTTCGCATCATTTAGAACTGATCTGCTCGGTCCGGAATACCTGCGAGACTGGGGTTCCTTCCGACAAGCTTATCTCTCTGCTCACGCGTCCGAATTCCACGATTCTACTTTCTAAGAGACCGTGATGCAATGCTCTCCAACTTCTATGAAGCACCCGCCGTCTGAATCGGACCGGAAGGCTCCCCGGACAGGCGATCATTCAGGGGTATCGGATTGCTCCGGAATGAGTGCGAGACCTGTTCGTCTTCCGATTACCATATCTTTTAGTTCCGTGGTCCAAATGCCTTGATTCCAACTGTTATGAACTCTTGACTCAGTTATCGCCAACTTTTATGAAGACTCCGACAGCTGAATCTGCCGGCAAGAGCTTCCGGTGACGCGATTTCGGAAATGTATCTGCACCCGGGAATTTTGGCCGAGAGACTTGACCGCGGTACGTGTTTTTGGCCGAGAAAGCTACCCGCGGGAAGGATTTTGGCCGAGAATCTTCGGCCATCAGTATATCATTTTGCCGAGAAACCCAAAATTGCTCCTTTTCACCATTTTTGATCATTTCAACTCCATTTCTTCATCTGAATCACATCCTCCACTCCAAATAAACTCCAAAAGCACCTGTTTAACACTCCAAAACATGCAAAACTCTCTTGGCCCTAATGCAATCTCCTAAGTCCTAAAACAATGCTTAAACACCTAAAATGCATGCAAATGAGACATGATTTGGACTAGAATATGTACATTAAATGATGCAATTTATGAATATATCAACTCCCCCACACTTATCCTTTGCTTGTCCTCAAGCAAAAAGAACAAATGAGAGAGAGAGGTTGAATGCATTGGGAGTTCATATTTCCTTTGAAAGAGAAAAGTGACAACTAAGAGAATTCAAGTTCATGCTCAATATGCAATGTAAGACCATACTCTGATATAACAACTCAACAGTAATCTCCACAAGTTCTCTTATTCCTCAACTCTTTGACATTCATTAAGCTCTTTACCAAGTGGATCAAATGATGCAATGTTCAAACAAGCAAAGTTTGGCTAGGGTGAGGTAATGAGACTAAAATGATCTCATCAGCGCCTGAGTGGGTTTAATGCAGCAAGGGGATCTCTCTTTGAATGATCAAACTTTGGCAGAATGCTAAAGGTAAAAAGCAACCTATGCATACAAGGGCAAGGACTCATCCCACCCCACACTCTACTCAAAGCTTTCTTACTTGCTCAACCTCTCAAGAACCTCACTTTCCACACTAATTTCCTCTCACTAGGGGACTCACTTTTCATTTTCACACTCAATCTTGGAGTTCAAACTTTACATAGCTCTTTTTCACTTTCTTTTGTAACTTCTAGCCTCTTTTTCTTTCTTTTTAAAACATTTGAGCTCTTGGGCTTCTTTTCTTTTCTTTTCATTTAGAGGCTAGACTTTTTCTTTTCAAAACACTAGAGCTCACTTTCTTTGACTCAAAACTCCAAGACTGATTTCTTTTCCTTTTCTATCCCCTAGTTCTCACCATTCTCCTTTTATTTCCACTCATCTCTCCTTTTTCCACTCACCAACAAGTATTCCCCCACACTTAGTTCTCACCAAATCTCTCAGCTCATTGATGATGGAACTTAACACTCAATGAGACTTGCCCTTGTCGCTCTAAACCTAACACTTTCTGCTAAGTTTGATCCAAGGTGGCCTTTCAGTCACACACAAACATTTGGCTTGAAGGAAGGATGGGTTCAAGGTGAGGAAAACTGATCCAGATGTGGACTCAGCTATTTGAGCTAAGGAAGAGGGTGGTAAAAACAGGATTCTAGCTCAAATATGTATATAGGTATCCACAAGCCTATTCAAACAATGCATCAAAGATAATTTCAAGTCAAGTTCAAGGTTTTCACTTATTAGAGTTGAGTTCAATTCAAACTTGCTTCTCAGATTCAAACCATTTCAAGCCTTGCAAGCACAGAAGTCATTTCATAAGCATATTTAATCCAAATTCTCAAAGTGATGTACTCTCAAGGAAAGAACCTATCATTACTCCCATTTGCATATGATGCAACCTATATGAAAATGCAAACTAGACTCAATCCTAAAATGTGAATGCAACTACATGAGCATTTTTTTTTTGTGAAAATTTTTCAGATTTTTCCATTTTTTTGGGATTTATATGCACTTAGATGAATGCAAAATGAGACTCAAAGTGAAAAGGAAAATACGAGCAGAATAAACATGATTAGTAAACACAAAACCCCTCCCCCACACTTAAATAACACAGTCCCTTGTGTTATAAAAGCATGAGAAAGAGAAAAAATCAAACATGAAATGCAAAAGATAAAGAAAAATGCTAAATGCTCATTTACAAGTGTTTGGAGTGATACCTGGTGTGGTTCTTGTGCAAAAAGGGAGTGAGTATCTGCACCAGATGAGGCCAGACACCACTGGAGATGGATTTTGCTTGGCCTGAACTCCCTTGCTGCGGCCTGGTCTTGTCTTGATCCAAACCGCACACCTAGGTAGCACTGAGGCGTTCTCCAAGTTTTTTCAGTCCCTAAACACTTCTCTCAGCCCTCTCACATGCTCCATTCCATTCATCACTGAGCTATGTCCTCCAAAAATCACCTGGAATCTGAGACCAACTCACAAAACCCATCAAAAGATCCTAAAACATAAAAAGAAATGAGAGAAAAGAATAAAAAGATTATATACAAGGATAAGCTTGGGGTGTCTCCCAAGAGCACTTTGTTTAAAGTCACTAAGTTTGACTTCTTACACTATTTTTAGTAAGGGAGAGGAGGAGCTTTGATGCTCCAGGTCTTGTCCATGAATTCAAGCATGAGGTCCTTGTTCATCAGCTCTTGGACACCATTAGATCCTTTGTCTATGAACTCTGGTGTGAGGATAGCTCTGACTTTGGCAAATGGTCTTGATCTTCCATTGCCTTTAACCTTGTATTCAACAGCTCCACCAACAAACTTCCAAGGAGTGAGAGTTAAGACCTGAGAAGATGACTCAAGAGTGAATGGTCTGGTTCTTGGTGGGTTCTTGTCTTGAGACCCTGAGCCATTGCCTTTGTTGCTGCTGATCTCCTTCTCACTTGGTGTAGGAGATAGAGATTCCAAGCAAGCTTCATCATCACTAAAGAAATCCCCTTCAAACTCAAGATCACTAAAGAAATCCCCTTCAAACTCAAGATCAGGTCTTATTAGGGATTCTTTCTTTTTCTCAACAGATGCAAGGGGTATAACTTCTTCTATAGTTCCAATACTCCCCACATACATCATCCCATAGTGTTTCAACTCATCAGAATCATCAGATATAACTCCACAAAACCCAGCAAGAGGAGGCTTAAGAGGATAAGATACTTCATCGTCTACCTTAGCAAGCACCACTCTTTGAGTATCAAAGTCCATCCTTGCTCCTGTGGTGTTCAGAAATGGAGTTCCAAGCAAAAGAGGTAGCTCTTTTGTCTTCTTCATCTTCATAACTACAAAATCTGTTGGAACTGTGCATTCACCAATTTTCAATGGGTAGTCTTCAAGGATTCCATATGGTTTCTTTGAGGATGAATCTCCAAAGGTGATTGACATGGGGTGATGCTTAAGACTCTTGATCCCTAGTCTCTCCACCATGTCTAAAGACATTACACTGATGCTTGATCCAGAATCACACAAAGCATTGTCCACTTTCAAATTTCCAAGAGAGCATGAGATGGAGAACTTTCCTGGATTGCCTAGCTTGGGAATAGATTTGGGTTTCACCCTTGTTGAGCCAGTGCTAGAGACTCCATCAGATGTCCTTCCTTGAACCATTCTCTGATCCTTTCCTTCAGCAATCTCAGAATCATTCTTTTTCATATCAAAACAAGCTGTCTCCCCACCTTCTTTCTCAATGTCCTCATTGAGATCACAGAACAGGAAGTCAAACTCCTCTATGATGGCGTCCTCATCATCTTGTGTTAGGCACTTTGCACTTGAGACATTGCCATGGAGAAGATCCTCAATTTCTTGGACAGCAGCATGATTCTCATCATTTGAGAGGATGGCATTGCAGTATTCTGTTGGATGTGCTACTGATGTCCCTGGTAAAGATCTTTGAGCTTGAGAACTGCAGTGGCCCTTGTTGTTCTCTAGAGTCTTGACTTTGGAAGCCAAGGTTGAAAGCTGAGATAAAAGATCAGAATAACTGCAATCCACCTTGTTGTTAATCTCTACCATTTTCTTGTTAAAGTCCATGGCACCACTTGCTTGACCTTTGAGGACTTCCTGGAGCAGGTTCTGCACTTCTTGATCCTTATTCTCTGAGTTCTGTTGGAGACTTTGTTGTTGCTGAGGGACAAAACCTTGTTGTTGAGTGTTTTGAGGATAGAAGTTCTGGTTTGGGGGATTCTTGTAGTAGGTAAAGCCCTTTTGGTAACCTTGTTGGCCACCTACAAAGTTCACCTCAGTTGTGATGTCTTCCCTTTGAAATGTGTCTTGAAACACATGATTCACATCTCTAACAAAGTTCGCTGACTGATGAGAAGCTAAAAGAAGTGTGTCTAGCTTCTCATTGAGAGACTTGATGTCTTTCCTTGTCCTTTCCTCTTCAGCACTCACAGCTCCTCTTGAATTCCTTTCAAAGTCTGATCCATAAAGCTCATCACTCTGAGCTACATTCTCCACTAAGGTCATGGCATCATTGACTTCCTTGGTCATGAAATTACCATTTGAAGCTGTGTCCAAGAGAAGTCTGACCTTAGGTAAAGTACCTCTGTAGAATGTACTTAGCAGCTGACAATCTGAGAATCCATGGTGAGGGCATTGCATGGTATACCCTCTAAATCTTTCCCAAGCCTCACAAAATGATTCATGGTTCTTCTGAATGAAACTTGAGATTTCATTTCTTAACCTTGCTGTTCTTGATGAAGAGAAGAACTTGGTTAGAAATGCTCTTTTGCATTGCTCCCAAGTTGTGACTGATCCTTGAGGTAGAGACTTTTCCCACTGATGAGCTTTGTCTCCTAGAGAAAAAGGAAATAGCCTCAACTTGCAACTGTCCTCACTCACTCCATTCATCTTAGTTAGATCACAAACTCTATCAAAGTTGTCAATGTGATCTAATGGGTCTTCTAATGCCAAGCCATGGAACCTGTTTGATTGCACCATGTTGATCAGGCCAGATTTGATCTCAAAATCGTTTTCAGGTGTTGGGGCTTGAATCCCATGTCTTTGACCCTGAGCATTGGCCTCATCACCAGCTCCCACAACTTGTCTTGGACGTGGAGGCAGTGGCTCTTCTTGATTCTGGTGGTTTCCATTACCACCATGAGCCTGTTGCCCTTGATCCATACCCAACCTCTCAATGTGCTCAGCTCTTTCTCGTTGTCTCCTTGCTTGACTGCTGGTGTTCATACACCTGAAAACAAAGACAGCACTTGAAAGGTAATCAGTAAAACA
The DNA here is from genome assembly GCF_000478725.1 of Eutrema salsugineum. Classification (NCBI taxonomy): domain Eukaryota; kingdom Viridiplantae; phylum Streptophyta; class Magnoliopsida; order Brassicales; family Brassicaceae; genus Eutrema; species Eutrema salsugineum. The sequence continues at coordinate 7,844,584 of NW_006256877.1, forward strand.
AAAGAAAATGACTTGATCTCAAGAAGATCCAAAGTCCTAATGCTAGAATGAACTCTCCAATTGGCAACGGCGCCAAATTGATAGTAGAAATTTTTCAATCCTTGATCAATTCCTCAACTACTCATGTCATTGTAGCACTTGAGGTATCAATCCAAATGGAGAGATTCTAGACACTAAGACTATGAGGATCAATTCTTAATCCAAGTCTAACTAAACAGATGAGTTGGTAACCAAGATTATCTAAAAGCATATAACAGAACAAGCAAGAACAAACAGTAATTAAGAATTAAACAAGCAAGAGAAACTAAACAAACACTCAAATTCAAATAAAAAGAAAGCTAAACCTCTAGATGTGATCATTGATCAGGGTGCTTTAAATGTGAATTCATGATGCTAAGCAAACAATGCAACACTTGCAAATCTTTAGTCTAGACTTCCAATTCAGATTAATTCATTCTCATGACAGAAATCCCTTTGTTAATTACCAATTCAAGACTAATTCCCATTAGTGAATAAGCAATTAACAAGCATAAGGTTCCAAGTCTAACATGACCAGACAGCCTCTTTGTGCATCAAAATAAGAGCTAAGAAAGACTGAATCTTATACAGAAAGATAAAGCAAGCATCACATGATCTCAAATTCCAATTAACTTAGAACTCTAATCTAGATTAATCCTCTCATGAAGGCACTAACCTCTACACTAATCCATTTTCAAACAAAATCATCATTTGTGAAATATGAATCAATGAGCATTAAGAAACAGTTCTAATATGCCATTCATGCATTTAACAATCATTCCCATGACATTAATGCATAAACCCTTAGTTAGCTTTCATTCAGGCATTTCATCAAACACTTTTGGTGCATGAAAAACCCAGATTCTAGACCCAAGTGATGTGCAAGGATCTAGCATTAGGATCAGCTAACTAAGGAAAGGAGAAGAGAATCTAAGCTTAAACAATCATTAATCTACATCTAAGCACCCTAATCTACACACCTAGAAGCTTAAAAGATGACTACTCACTAATCATGAAGAACACATCTAATCTTTTGCAAGAGATGATGTTAATCATGATTAGAAGCAGAAATGAGATGATGAGATGATGAGAAACAGACTTAGATTGATTAAATCCTTGAGATCTCTCTTAATCCAAAACGTTTTTACACTAAAAAGGAAAGAAAACTAGAGAGAAACTAAGAGAGAAGATGATATCCAGGGTTTTTCTCCCAAAAAAACTATATATACCTAGTGCTAATGGACCGGGTCAGCCCAGGACAAACTGGGTACTGACCCGGCTCAGTTGGGTCAAGTGGAAATCCTGCGGGTCAGTCCAGTATGTCCCAGGTCGCACACCTAAGTCGCAGTAGATGAAGACTTGTCTTGTGAAGCCTGAATCGCCTTGTCTTAGCCGCACGCCTAAGTAGGAGTGTTTTGCGAGTGTTGCTGCGGCTTGGTCTCCTTCCTCTCCAACTCGCAGGGCTAAGGCGGTTTCTGGGGAATGTACAAACTGTGCGGGTTGGTCTCTATTGCACCTAGGTCGCAGGCTCAAGTCGGAGTGATTTGCGAGTGATCGTGCGGCATAGTTCCAGGCGCGGCTAACTCGCATGCCTAAGTCGCACGATTGTGGACTTAGCATTTCTCTTGCTCTTGAGCTTCAGACCTCTTCCAGTGATAGTTTACCCGCACATATCAACTCGCAGCATCAGCATTCAGGCGTTCATCTTCAGGCCTGCGGGTTAACCAAGTCGCAAGACCATCTCGCAGCATCCAGAGCAGCTTAGACCACTTCGCATTCCGGAGAGTGTAACTCCTATGAGACTTGTCCGAATTGAATGATTTTGGTTGCAGAAGACAGAGGACTCATTTATCTCCAACTTTGGTGAAGGAAGCTTCGGTGCTTGGGAAGTGTAAGACTTCCTGGAGGGCACATCTTTGCAGTGCATGTACACGACCAGAGAGAGGCGTCTAGACATGTGTCCATTCCGGAGACCGTGTCTTTCTGCTCATAGATCCGAATTGAAAGCTCTTGGACGTTCTGGAAAGAAGACTCAAATGTCTCTGGTTCTCATGAAGGACCCGGAAACTAAATCGGCCTGGAAGTGCACCGTCCTTCGCATCCTTTAGAACTGATCTGCTCGGTCCGGAATACCTGCGAGACTGGGGTTCCTTCCGACAAGCTTATCTCTCTGCTCACGCGTCCGAATTCCACAATTCTACTTTCTAAGAGACCGTGATGCAATGCTCTCCAACTTCTATGAAGCACCCGCCGTCTGAATCGGACCGGGAGGCTCCCCGGACAGGCGATCATTCAGGGGTATCGGATTGCTCCGGAATGAGTGCGAGACCTGTTCGTCTTCCGATTACCATATCTTTCAGTTCCGTGGTCCAAATGCCTTGATTCCAACTGTTATGAACTCTTGACTCAGTTATCGCCAACTTTTATGAAGACTCCGACAGCTGAATCTGCCGGAAGGTTCCCCGGACGGGCGATTTCGGAAACGTGTCTGCACCCGGAGATTTTGGCCGAGAGACTTGACCGCGGTACGTGTTTTTGGCCGAGAAAGCTACCCGCGGGAAGGATTTTGGCCGAGAATCTTCGGCCATCAGTATATCATTTTGCCGAGAAACCCAAAATTGCTCCTTTTCACCATTTTTGATCATTTCAACTCCATTTCTTCATCTGAATCACATCCTCCACTCCAAATAAACTCCAAAAGCACCTGTTTAACACTCCAAAACATGCAAAACTCTCTTGGCCCTAATGCAATCTCCTAAGTCCTAAAACAATGCTTAAACACCTAAAATGCATGCAAATGAGACATGATTTGGACTAGAATATGTACATTAAATGATGCAATTTATGAATATATCAACATCCAATGAAATCCTTTATGAGAACCCTAAACCTAATAAGCTAACTACTCAGACATGAAGATTGAAGCAATAAACATGAATGAATAGATTGCAGAAAACAGTAAATAGATAAATAAACAGGGGTTCGAAATCTTCTCTCTCCGGATCAGAGTTTCAGACTTGTCTCCCCAAAAGCTCTCAAAAACAAAAGTTCTCTCTAAGAAAATCTAACGTATCGATATAAGGTGGCTAAAAACCCTATAAAATACTAAAAAACATGTTTTGGGCTTCTTAGGGAATATTTGGAAACTTCTGGGCCCAACTCCTTCTCAAATAAGAGACAAAATCGTGTTTTCCTTATTTCTTCGATCGGTGTTGAGCGTCACTCTCCATGGTGTCGAGCAACACTAAAGCACATAATTCATCCTTCACGAATTTGATCCTGATAAAGCTCCAAAAGGCTCCAAAATCTCCAGTTAAGCTCCAAATGTACCTAAGACCTGTAAAGACTCTAAAAGACTCGAAAAATACTAAAAAGACTCTATAAATAAGACCTATACCATGGTTAAAAACCATGATATATCAAGCCCTCTTTGACTTCTTGTCGATTTATAGAATAATCTTAGACTCGGTTCAAATCATACATCATATGCATTCTATTCCCTAGACTTAACCGTCCAGTAATATGTATGTCACTAGCTATTTGTTCCCAGAGTAGTGTACTTACTGTAGTCACGTTCTTGATTCCACGCGCCTTGGATCTGTGTCATGGATTCAAACTGATCCATGCACGCGTCTACCCTGACTCCGTTCCTTGCCGAGTCTCATTCTATCCTTGAACCATATCCGTAGATATAAACAACTCCCTTCGGTACTTAGTCATTCAGCCAACCATCCCCGCATGACTAAGCAACCTACAGAGAATCTTCTACTCCGGCCCGTCAATGCGTGCAGATCCAGTCCCGGCTTATGCACCCTTTTCATGACCGTTTTCTCGGGTATATCTCGATCCGATGAATCTTCTCAAAGACTGCAATCTCTTCCCTCGATCTGCAAATGTTTCCGATCCGGATCGTGGGTCGGCCTTAGGCTGGCCGAGTCTTGGAAAGATCCGTTCAGTTTCCCAAGTCCCTTGGCTGTCGCGCCAACCGGATCCGGTCAATAATCTATATGATTCTACGTGCACCATCGCCGGCCCAGTCTTAACTCCATCGCCGGCGATCTTTGGAGATATCGACCGGGATACATGGTCGGATCGGCCTAGCCCATACTTCGGCTGATCTCCTCACATGTTCTCGGTCGAATCTGTTATTACATCCACCACCACTAACCATCCGTTCGGCCTAGCCCATACTTCGGCCGATCATTCGGATCGTGCGATGAAATAACAACTTAACCGTACGCTCCTATCTATGAACGCACCTTAGAGATTCACTGTCGTTTCTCCCTCGTCGCGCCGCGCTCTCTCATCCTTCTTTCCTGCCGCGACCCGCACCAGTAACTCCGTGCGGTTCCCCTTTCCGCCAGTCTCTCGGTCCCTGCCCTCGTTCTCTCGGTCACTCGAAATTTGGGCAGAGTTTGTCCCTTAGTTCCCGCGTTTTCAAAAATGTGGAGAAAGGGATCTATTTATAGATTTCCCCTGTTGTAACCGCCTTGGGTGAACTGGTGCATGTTTTTGGCCGAACGGGTGCGTTGATTGGGTGCATAGGCTTTGCAACCCTTTGGCCATTAACTCCCATAACCACGCCAGTCCAGCTAGTTCACTTGCCACTCAGCTAGACCAACTGTCTTACTCTTAATCCAGCTGAGTTGAGCTTCCCGGCAGCTGATCCAGCTAGCTTAGCTCAGCTGACCAGCTCGTTTTAGCTTCACACTGCTTATAGAGCTTCTTCCGTCTATCTTTATTCTGTTCCAAGTCTCTTCTTTCCTGTAAAATGTAGTCAGCCCATTGTAAGTTCGCGGGACGCGGACGTTACAAGTCTCCCCCACTTAAATGGAATTCGTCCTCGAATTCGGCGGTGGTAGAATCTAGCTTCCCTTGACCTTGGCCCATCAAGACTTAATATCCTTCCTCGATTTTATCTTTGTTTGGCTCGGTCTAACTTTCCGATCTCGATCCTTACTAGATTAGATCTTACTCCTCCATGCCTTAGTCTAACTCTGACTAAGCTGGATGCCTGATCATAGTCTAAATCCGACTTGATCACCCGATCTTTGTCCACGCTGGACTTGATCATGTTTTTTTTTTGATCCTAGTCATTCTCGACTAGATCTTCACCTGATCTCAGTCCTTCCCCGGACTTGATCCTTTTCTCCCGATCTTGGTCCTTTTTGGACTCAATCTGTATTCCCGATCTTAGACAATCCCAGCTAGATCTTAATCTGATCCTGGTCTTTTCTTGGACTCGATCTATACTGACCTTGGTCCATTTTGGACTCGATCGTATTTTACAAATTCTTAGCCTTATCTTGGCCAAGTTGGACTCCCAAATCATAGTCTAACCCCGACTAGATTGCCTGATCATAATCTATTACCGATTTGATCACCTTTTCCATGATCTTGGTCAATCTCTGACTTGATCATATCTTTATTCCTTATTATGCTTTGATCTTTCGACTTTTGTGAGCAATCTCTTGGTTGACGGTAACGCTTTGGCGAACATTTACATGTTCCCATTCACGTTTGCCGGTCTTACCTCAATTCCCATCTAATCTTAAGACTTAGCATAATTGATCCCTTTATTCCCTTAGTCCATCTCCGAAATTCTAGGTTTTAGTCCGACTCGATCATTAATCTGTCTCCAAGGTTTACTTATCCTCTCGTCTCTATTGACTAGGATTTAGTTTCGCCCAAACAGATTATGCGATCTCGTATTTATGGTATAGGAACATTACATGTTCTCCCCCACTTAAATAGAATTCGTCCTCGAATTCAGTGGTGGGTAAAAAACTTGTTTCGTTCCCAACCATTGCGGTTTGTAGTTCTTGCCTCTGGATAGTCCATCTTGGCAAAGTTGATGTGCCTTGGTAAACTCTCCCGGTTTCCAAGCACAACCCCATCTTGCCTCAACTTCCATTTAGCTCACCTACAACTGCGCTTTTGGTTTACCGACTTGTCTTTCAAGTGTTCAAAGAGTTAGCTTGGACTTATTATTCCATATCCCAGACCGCAGCTACCACCTAAGCCCGATCCTACTTTCGACTTAACTCATTATTCACCACGACAAAACATTTCCAAGAAGTATCTTGATTCTTAAACAAGCCTTGGCAAGCACACCAGGCTCCCAAGTACCCGTTTTAAGCAATCTCACCCTTCGAAACGTATCCTTGTCTGGCTATAATCGAGTTTTAGCCCTCACTAATTTCCCGACTATTACTTTAGTCGTTTGTGGATCACTTATCCACTTTACCGAGCATCTTTCCTTCCCGAGGACCACGCATGCTCTGATACTAACTTGAAACACCCGTCCCAGCCGTTCTAAGGCCGCGGACGATGCGTTCCATGTTCAGGCCATCTCCTGGATGAACCTCAACATTTTCTACTTTTTTCTTATTTCATCACTTCTTCAGGCGATTTCCTCAACTATTCCCTATGACTTTACTTAGCCATTTAACGTTTCTAATATCGCACAGCGGAATGTTCTTTCTACTTAAACTTTTCTTTTCCACTCTCTAATTCCGATCTATCACTTGCCGGTCCGATTATCTTCTACCTTCAGACAGCCCTCTTTGACTTCTTGTCGATTTATAGAATAATCTTATACTCGGTTCAAATCATACATCCTATGCATTCTATTCCCTAGACCTAACCGTCCAGTAATATGTATGTCACTAGCTATTTGTTCCCAGAGTAGTGTACTTACCGTAGTAACGTTCTTGATTTCACGTGCCTTGGATCTGTGTCATGGATTCAAACTGATCCATGCACGCGTCTACCCTGACTCCGTTCCTTGCCGAGTCTCATTCTATCCTTGAACCATATCCGTAGATATAAACAACTCGCTTTGGTACTTAGTCATTCATCCAACCATCCCCACATGACTAAGCAACCGACAGAGAATCTTCTACTCCGGCCCGTCAATGCATGCAGATCCAGTCCTGGCTTCTGCACCCTTTTCATGACCGTTTTCTTGGGTATATCTTAATCCGATGAATCTTCTCACAGACCGCAATCTCTTCCCTCGATCTGTAAATATTTCCGATCCGGATTGTGGGTCGGCCATAGGCTGGCCGAGTCTTGGAAAGATCCGTTCCGTTTCCCAAGTCGCTCGGTTGCCGCGCCAACCGGATCCGGTCAATAATCTATACGATTCTACGCGCACCATCGCCGGCCCAGTCTTAACTCCATGGCCGGCGATCTTTTGAGATATCGACCGGGATACATGGTCGGATCGGCCTAGCCCATACTTCGGCCGATCTCCTCACATGTCCTCGGTCGAATCCGTTATTACTTCCACCGCCACTAACCATCCGTTCGGCCTAGCCCATACTTAGGCCGATCATCCGGATCGTGCGATGAAATAACAACTTAACCGTACGCTCCTATCTATGAACGCACCTTAGAGATTCACGGTCGTTTTTCCCTCGTCGCGCCGCACTCTCTCGTCCTTCTTTCCTGCCGGGACCCGCACCAGTCACTCCGCGCGGTTCCCCTTTCCGCCGGTCTCGCGGTCCCTGCCTTCGTTATCTCGGTCACTCGAAATTTGGGCAGAGTTTTTCCCTTAGTTCCCGCATGTTCAAAAATGTGGAGAAATGGATCTATTTATAGATTTTCCCTGTTGTAACCGCCTTGGGTGAACTGGTGCATGTTGTTGGCCTAACGGGTGCGTTGATTGGGTGCATAGGCTTTGCAACCCTTTGGCCATAACCGCCCATAACCCTTTGACGTAATAACTAAACTTAACGAAAATGACTAAAAATGATAAAAAAACGGATATTCTAATGCTTAAATGAAAATGAACTAAAAAGGAAAGGCAATATTGAACTAAAGCTTTAAAGAAAATTGGTTTAAATCAATGGAGAAGAAAGCGTTGGGGTTCAGGGAAGTTTTCTCAGGGGTACAAACGATTCAAAACATTGCTAGAGAGGAAATTTTGTAAGATCTTAGCTTAAACTTTTCGAACTGGAGTCACGGACGTATGAATATGCCACTGTCGTGATCATAGACAACTATCTCTCTCAACCCTGACCAGTAGGTTTCCACTCTGGCCCTGGAAGAGAAGAGATGCATTATGTTTAAGACTCGTCCTAATTCACAAATCGCCCATAGGTAGGTTTCCACTCCTATGTTTGTTTTGCTCTCCCAAACTAGATCTGATACCTGATGAACACTTTCGTGTCACCAAGCATCTGGATTAGATTGTAGTTCATGACGCTACCCTCATGCAGTAAAAACGAATTCAGAAGAAAAAGTTCTAAGATTCGGCTCAAAAGCTCATGGAATCCTCATCGAACATATAAATCCCCATCGAAAATCCCTTAATCCCAACAATAAAACTACTCAGACATAATGAAGGAAATCAAAAACATAGTATTAATAAGTAGAATAGAAACCGAAATTGAAAAAGAAAGAACAAGGGTTCAAGAGAATAAATCTCTCTCTCCCTAAAAGCTAAAGCAAAACAAGTATTCTAAAACAATAAGAAAGATCGATTCTCCTCGATTAGGGTTCCTAAGAGATGTATTTATAGTGCTCAAGACCTCCCTGAAAGTCACATAGGGTTTCTCCAAATGTTGGCTTCAGAAATGGGCTTTTTGGGCTCGGAGTTGGCTTGCCGCGGTCGGGAGGGCTGTGACCGCGGGGAATGGATGGTTTGCCGCGGTCGGGATGCTTCTGACCGCGCGAAATGGCCTGTTGGCCGCGGGTGGAGTTGCTTGCCAGCTGGTTTACGGGACATCTTGCTCATCGCGTATCTTTTGATTGAACCGTTGGATTGCCAAGCTGTAAAGTGCACTGGAAAGCTGATACTTCCATCTTTAAGGTCTCCAATTTGAGCTGGATCAGACGGTGAGAAGGCCTTCAATCAAGGGTGAACTTCTGACAGTTTGACTCTCAGCTGAAATCTGGTTTTCTATCCATTTTGTTAAGCTTTTCCCTAAGTTACCTGAAAAAGAGTCTTGGAACTACAAATACTAGAAAAACGTGATAAAAGTATTTAAAAGCAATTAAAAACATAGAAAAAACATTTCAAAACGATCCATAAAAATGGTCAAAATACGGTGTTATCAACTCCCCCAGACTTAAACCTTTGTTTGTCCTCAAACAAAGCAAAAGCCTAAACTGGTTAATTGAAAACAAAAATAGGGAATGCACAGATCTCATAGACATGAACTCTAAACTAGGACCAAAGATAGTGCATCAATCCACAACTTAGCCTAGAAAATTCTCACCAATGCACAAGAGATACTAGTCCACTTTTTCCGTCATGCAAAACTTAAACAATCTAAATCTTGATTCCAGTCAACTAGCTCTCTACATTCATTAAGTTCAATAGTGAGTTCTCATTAAAGCCATCATCCAGGGTAGACGGCGTTTGGCATTAAAGGGCTTTTTAAGTGTTGGAGTTAAAGTGTTTCGGGTTACCTGTTGATGACCACAGTTTTCAGTCACTTCTTCTTGCCAAATGTTGTTGCATAATTCTTCCTCCTTTGTTGTAAACAGCTATTCCCCCAGACTTAGATTTTTTCCAGGAATTAGAAAACAATCTCCAAAACTCCATAAAATCGAACTCCAGTTGCCTTGGGACTTAAAATTCGACCTCTCTAGACTCTCTAAGGCTTTTATTTCCTTTCGTTTCTTATTTTCGGATTTTTTTTTTTTTTTGGAAAGGAAATGCCTTTTAAAGAGAGAGAGACTAGAGGACGAGATTGTACCAAAATTTGAGATTTTTCTAAGGCAAACTGAGCTTCCTCTTGTGTTCAATCCTTCCGGGAACTTTTCCGGCAAATCGCAGGTCTCTGTCCTTGGTGACTGAAAACTGCGTCGTTCCTCTTTCTCTCCAACGTCTTTGCACTTATCTGCATATAAGACAATAGAAAACAAGAGTGCATGTGGTTTGAAAGAGGATTGGTTAAGGTGGGGAACTAGCTAAAGATGAACTAGCCATTCAGGATCAACAAAGAGTGGTAAAAGGATAAAGGAGTCCTGAATGTATGATTCGTTTCCCTGGTCTAATGCTTCAATGAAAAAATTAAGTCCAAATGAAGTCCAAATAAAACAGAGCTAGTGTATCCCTTCATCTAAATAAAAATCATTCAAATTCCTCTGGGGTACTTCATTTCAAATATGCTTAGCTACCGCCTAGACTAATCCTAAATCATGAATGAGCAAGTCACTAGGAACAGTCTAAAAGCACACAGTCAACTATCATTGATTCATGTTCACCATTCCCTTTAAAACGTATTTTGTTTTGAAAACCGATTTTGAAAAACTTTAGGGAAAATGCAAAAAGTGTAGATAATGCAAGACTAATGAAAGAAAAGTGGTTAGAAAGGGATGAAATCCTCCCCCAGACTTAAATCACACTGTCCTCAGTGTGAAACAAGTCGAGATAGGATGAGAAAAATGCATAGATAATCGAATTGGTAAGGACAAAGAGAACTTACCTAGATCTGGGATGCCGGTGGAGGTGAACCGGATTCATTCGAAGGGGTTTGGGAATGTGATAGGTGGTGGTGAAGGTGGTGGAGGGTGATGAATGAGGTGTAGTGGGGATTGGTGAGGTGGAATGGGGTGAAGTGGGTGGTTTGGGGTCGGGTTTGATGTCAACGAGCAAGTGCCGCGATCTGGGGTTGCGCGACTGCGGCAAACTTACGATGACTTGATGTGTGCTGTCGTGAGGATTGTCAAGTTTTACCCTAAATGAAATCAATAGCCGCAAGTGCACAGCTGATCGATTGTAGTACTTAGGGATCAAATCCACAGGGAAGGAGGATCTTTTCCTGCAAAAAGCCTTTGAAATAAGTTTAAGTAAGGAAGTCTAGAACAAAAACGGTTTAGTGGGGGTTTGGTAGTGTGTTTAAAATCTAAAAACGAAATATTAAAAGAGAATACGGAAATTAAATGACGTAATAACTAAACTTAACGAAAATGACTAAAAATGATAAAAAACGGATATTCTAATGCTTAAATGAAAATGAACTAAAAAGGAAAGGCAATATTGAACTAAAGCTTTAAAGAAAATTGGTTTAAATCAATGGACAAGAAAGCGTTGGGGTTCAGGGAAGTTTTCTCAGGGGTACAAACGATTCAAAACATTGCTAGAGAGGAAATTTTGTAAGATCTTAGCTTAAACTTTTCGAACTGGAGTCACGGACGTATGAATACGCCACTGTCGTGATCATAGACAACTATCTCTCTCAACCCTGACCAGTAGGTTTCCACTCTGGCCCTGGAAGAGAAGAGATGCATTATGTTTAAGACTCGTCCTAATTCACAAATCGCCCATAGGTAGGTTTCCACTCCTATGTTTGTTTTGCTCTCCCAAACTAGATCTGATACCTGATGAACACTTTCGTGTCACCAAGCATCTGGATTAGATTGTAGTTCATGACGCTACCCTCATGCAGTAAAAACGAATTCAGAAGAAAAAGTTCTAAGATTCGGCTCAAAAGCTCATGGAATCCTCATCGAACATATAAATCCCCATCAAAAATCCCTTAATCCCAACAATAAAACTACTCAGACATAATGAACGAAATCAAAAACATAGTATTAATAAGTAGAATAGAAACCGAAATTGAAAAAGAAAGAACAAGGGTTCAAGAGAACAAATCTCTCTCTCCCTAAAAGCTAAAGCAAAACAAGTATTCTAAAACAATAAGAAAGATCGATTCTCCTCGATTAGGGTTCCTAAGAGATGTATTTATAGTGCTCAAGACCTCCCTGGACGTCACATAGGGTTTCTCCAAATGTTGGCTTCAGAAATGGGCTTTTTGGGCTCGGAGTTGGCTTGCCGCGGTCGGGAGGGCTGTGACCGCGGGGAATGGATGGTTTGCCGCGGTCGGGATGCTTCTGACCGCGCAAAATGGCCTGTTGGCCGCGGGTGGAGTTGCTTGCCGGCTGGTTTACGAGACATCTTGCTCATCGCGTATCTTTTGATTGAACCGTTGGATTGCCAAGCTGTAAAGTGCACTGGAAAGCTGATACTTCCATCTTTAAGGTCACCAAATTTGAGCTGGATCAGACGGTGAGAAGGCCTTCAATCAAGGGTGAACTTCTGACAGTTTGACTCTGAGCTGAAATCTGGTTTTCTATCCATTTTGTTAAGCTTTTCCCTAAGTTACCTGAAAAGAGTCTTGGAACTACAAATACTAGAAAAACGTGATAAAAGTACTTAAAAGAAATTAAAAACATAGAAAAAACATTTCAAAACGATCCATAAAAATGGTCAAAATACGGTGTTATCAACTCCCCCAGACTCAAACCTTTGTTTGTCCTCAAACAAAGCAAAAGCCTAAACTGGTTAATTGAAAACAAAAATAGGGAATGCACAGATCTCATAGACATGAACTCTAAACTAGGACCAAAGATAGTGCATCAATCCACAACTTAGTCTAGAAAATTATCACCAATGCACAAGAGATACTAGTCCATTTTTTCCGTCATGCAAAACTTAAACAATCTAAATCTTGATTCCAGTCAACTAGCTCTCTACATTCATTAAGTTCAATTGTGAGTTCTCATTAAAGACAACATCCAGGGTAGACGGCGTTTGGCATTAAAGGGCTTTTTAAGTGGTGGAGTTAAAGTGTTTCGGGTTACCTGTTGATGACCACAGTTTTCAGTCACTTCTTCTTGCCAAATGTTGTTGCATAATTCTTCCTCCTTTGTTGTAAACAGCTATTCCCCCAGACTTAGATGTTTTCCAGGAATCAGAAAACAATCTCCAAAACTCCATAAAATCGAACTCCAGTTGCCTTGGGACTTAAAATTCGACCTCTCTAGACTCTCTAAGGCTTTTATTTCCTTTCGTTTCTTATTTTCGGATTTTTTTTTTTTTTTTTTTGGAAAGGAAATGCCTTTTAAAGAGAGAGAGACTAGAGGACGAGATTGTACCAAAATTTGAGATTTTTTTAAGGCAAACTGAGCTTCCTCTTGTGTTCAATCCTTCCGGGAACTTTTCCGGCAAATCGCAGGTCTCTGTCCTTGGTGACTGAAAACTGCGTCGTTCCTCTTTCTCTCCAACGTCTTTGCACTTATCTGCATATAAGACAATAGAAAACAAGAGTGCATGTGGTTTGAAAGAGGATTGGTTAAGGTGGGGAACTAGCTAAAGATGAACTAGCCATTCAGGATCAACAAAGAGTGGTAAAAGGATAAAGGAGTCCTGAATGTATGATTCGTTTCCCTGGTCTAATGCTTCAATGCAAAAATTAAGTCCAAATGAAGTCCAAATAAAACAGAGCTAGTGTATCCCTTCATCTAAATAAAAATCATTCAAATTCCTCTGGGGTACTTCATTTCAAATATGCTTAGCTACCGCCTAGACTAATCCTAAATCATGAATGAGCAAGTCACTAGGAACAGTCAAAAAGCACACAGTCAACTATCATTGATTCATGTTCACCATTCCCTTTAAAACGTAGTTTGTTTTGAAAACCGATTTTGAAAAACTTTAAGGAAAATGCAAAAAGTGTAGATAATGCAAGACTCATGAAAGAAAAGTGGTTAGAAAGGGATGAAATCCTCCCCCAGACTTAAATCACACTCTCCTCAGTGTGAAACAAGTCGAGATAATCGAATTGGTAAGGACAAAGAGAACTTACCTGGATCCGGGATGCTGGTGGAGATGAACCGGATTCATTCGAAGGGGTTTGGGAAGGTGATTAGGTGGTGATGAAGGTGGTGGAAGGTGATGAATGAGGTGGAGGGTGATTGGTGAGGTGAAATGAGGTGAAAGGGGTGGTTTGGGTCGGGTTTGGATCTCAACGACCAAGTGCCGCGGTCAGGGGCTGCACTTGTTTTAGCTTTAGGTTTTAGGGAGAGAGAGATTTGTTCTCTTGAACCCTTGTTCTTTATTTTTCAATTTCGGTTTCTATTCTACTTCTTAATACTATGTCTTTGATTTCGTTCATTATGTCTGAGTAGATTTATTGTTGGGATTAAGGGATTTTCGATGGAGATTTATATGTTCGATGAGGATTCCATGAGCTTTTGAGCCGAATCTTAGAACTTTTTCTTCTGAATTCGTTTTTACTACATGAGAGTAGCGTCATGAACTACAATCTGATCCAGATGCTCGGTGACACGAAAGTGTTCATCAGGTATCAGATCTAGTTTGAGAGAGCAAAACAAACATAGGAGTGGAAACCTACCTATGGGCGATTTGTGAATTAGGACGAGTCTTAAACATAATGCATCTCTTCTCTTGCAGGGCCAGAGTGGAAACCTACTGGTCAGGGTTGAGAGAGATAGTTGTCTATGGTCAAGACAGTGGCGTATTCATACGTCCGTGACTCCAGTTCGAAAAGTTTAAGCTAAGATCTTACAAAATTTCCTCTCTAGCAATGTTTTGAATCGTTCATACCCCTGAGAAAACTTCCCTGAACCTCAACGCTTTCTTCTCCATTGATTTACACCGATTTTCTTCAAGCTCTAGTTCAATATTGTCTTTCGTTTTTAGTTCATTTTCATTTAAGCAATTAGAATATCCGTTTTTTGCATTTTTAGTCATTTTCATTAAGTTTAGTTATTACGTCATTTAATTCCCGTATTATCTTTTAAGATTTCGTTTATAGATTTTAAACACACTACCAAACCCCCACAAAACCTTTGGTTCTAGACTTCCTTACTTAATACTTATTTCAAAGGCTTTTTGCAGGAAAAGATCCTCCTTCCCTGTGGATTCGATCCCTAAGTACTACAATTGATCAGCTGTGCACTTGCGGCTATTGATTTCAATTAGGGTAAAACTTGACAACCCTCGACACACATCAAGTCACACACACCATCACCTGTGACAGGTTAGAAAGACAATCGGAGAAGGAGGAGCCATAAACAGAAAAATCGTCCATGAACACCTCCACCTTCTCTTCAATGATGTTAGAGAATATATGCATCATGCAACACCGGAATGTGGCAGGGGCGTTACAAAGACCAAAAGGCATGCAGCTGTATGCAAATGTACCATAAGGGCAAGTAAATGTTGTCTTCTCTTGGTCTCTTGGATCTATGGGGATTTGAAAGAATCCAGAGTAACCATCTAGAAAACAAAAGAAGGGATGGTTTGCAAGCCTCTCTAGCATTTGATCAATAAAAGGCAAAGGAAAATGATCGTTCCTAGAGGCTGCATTGAGCTTCCTATAATCTATACACATTCTGTGTCCAGTTATAGTCCTAGTAGCAATCAGATCATCCTTCTCATTTCTTATTACTGTCATTCCCCCCTTTTTGGGCACCACATTGACTGTTGAAACCCATCTAGAGTCTGAGATTGGATAAATTATCCCAGCCTCTAGGAGTTTGAGAATCTCTTTCTTCACTACCTCTTTTAAGTTGGGATTGAGGCGCCTTTGGTGCTCTATGGATGACATTGACTCTTCTTCTAAATGAATCCTATGAGTGCATAGGGAGGGTGAGATACCCTTAATGTCATCGAGAGAGTAGCCAATGGCTCCCCTATGTTTCCTCAACTATTCTAACAACCTATGCTCTTGGTCCTCTAACAGCATATCATTGATAATGACAGGATAAGACTCATTGAGACCTAAGAAAGCATACATGAGCCCCTTGGGAAGAGGTTTTAGTTCCAGCTTAGGTGCCTTAGACTCATCCCAATCAGCACTGAAGCCGTCTTGCTCACACGGCCCAGCATGTTCCTTCAACTTAGAACCCACGGCCATGACTGCTTGGACTGCTTGGACTGCTCCTTGGCTTGTGCTTGAGCTTCTGATATCCAAGACCTCAGGGCCACCTTGTTCCAGTTCCAAAAACCTTGTCTCAGGACCAAGTTCTCTTGCATTGTCCAAGTACAGCTTGTATCATTCACTCTCCTCTGCTAAGAACCCATGGTCTCCTTGTTCTTGGGTTAAAGCAGCTTGAAGAGGATCATCAGTATTCAGTTCCTCAAGCAAGTCATCAGCCAGCTGATCCATTGTCTCTACATAGAAGCATTGTCCTTCTATGGTGGGTTTCTTCATCATCTCATTGACATCAAACTTAAGCCTCTCAGACCCATATTGAAGCTCTATGATGCCACCTCTCACATCAATAATTGCTCCTGCTGTGGCCAAGAATGGCCTGCCCAAACTGAGAGGATCAACTGGTTCCTCATCCATCTCTAGCACAACAAAATCAGTTGGAACCTCAAAACCACCTATCTTGACAAGCAGATCTTCCAACATCCCAACAGGTAACCTAACTGATCTGTCTGCAAGGACAAGAGAGATCCTAGCAGGTTTGAACACTCTAAAGCCAAGCTTCTTCGCTATGGAGAATGGCATCAAGCGGACAGATGCTCCCAGATCACAAAGGCATCCAGAAAATAGCAGAGGCCCTATGGCACAAGGGAGTGTAAAACTCCCTGGATCAGTCACTTTCTTGGAATGGACTTTCTCTGAATGATGGCACTGCATTCATGACTCAATACCACCATACCTTGAAGCTCTTTAGTCTTGTTCAGAATAGCATCTTTTAAGAACTTACCCATCTTTGGAATCATTAGAAATGCATCAATGAGAGGCATTGTGATTGGTGTCTCATTGAGAGCCTTCTCAAATACAGCTCTTGCCTGGTCTACAAGCTGCTTCTTGAATCTCCCTGGAAATGGGAGCTTGGGTTGGTATGGAGGTGGTGGCACATATATCTTTTCTGGTTCAGGTTCCTTTTCCACCTCTTTACCCTTTTCTTTCCTTGATATTTCAGCAACTTGATCATCTTTTAAGGCTGCCTCGCCCTCAGTTTGATCATTGTCCTCAATGATCACATTGTTGTGCTCAATACCAGGTAGCTCTTTGCCACTTCTCAGTGTAATGTCTTTAGCATATTCCTTGGGGTTTGGTTCAGGCTTACCAGGTAGTTGGCCTTGGTTCCTTGAGCTAGATGCCTGATTCTGCTTTAATTCCTTGATGTCCTGCTGCATAGATGCATACTGACTTGCAAACACTTGTTGACCCTGAAGCAGCTGTTGTAGAATCCCAACCATATCTGAACCCATCTGTGGCTGCTGGTGAACTGGTGCTGACTGGATCTGATGCTGAAGCGGCGCCTACTGTTGGAACTGTGGTGGTCCAAACCCTGGTGGTGCCTTTCGCTGCTGCTGTGAACTGAATCCAGAACCCTGAAATGGTTGCTGTTGCTGATTGTAACCCTGATTCTGAGCAAACTGATTCTTTGGTTGAAAAGACCCTTGAAAGTTGTTTTTGGGAACAAAATTCTGTGGAGCTTCAGAGGTAGGGTAGACTTGGTCTTGTCGGTTTGCTACATTGGGATTCCTGTAGGAAAGGTTCTGATTGGCATTGGCATACTGATACCTTTGGAACCTCTGATTCCCAATATAGTTTAGCTCTTCCTGAGTAAGACCCTCTTCACTGATGTTCTCAAAGCATTGAGAAGGTTTATCATACTCTCCTCCAAAGTGCATTGGCTTTTGAGTGGCCAATAACACCTTGTCCAGCTTGCTTTCAAGTGTTTAAAAATCCTTCTCATATCTTTGATCCCTGCTTGATCTCTCACTCGTATTGGCTCTATCAAAGTCTTCTCCATATGTATCATTGCTCATTGCTAAGTTCTCAACCAGCTCTAAAGCAGCATGAATCTCCTTTCCCAGAAAGTTTCCATTGGAGGCAGTGTCCAGCTGGTTCCTATTCTTGGGAAGAGCCCCTCTATAAAGTGTGCTGAGAAGAGATGCCTCACTAAACCCATGGTGTGGGCACTGGTTGGTGTAGCTCCTGAATCTCTCATATGCTTCACCAAAACTCTCATTACTATGTTGAGTGAAGCTAGAGATTTGGTTTCTGAGCTTTGCTGTTCTTGAAGTTGAGAGGAACTTAGATAGAAATGCCTGCTTGCATTGCTCCCAGGTCTGAATGGAGCCGCTTGGGAGGTTCTTCTCCCATTGGTGAGCTTTGTCACCAAGACTGAAGGGGAATAATCTGAGCTTGAAACTGTCTTCAGATACTCCATTTATCTTTGTCAAGTCACAAACTTTATCAAATTGATCCAAGTGTTCCAAGGGATCTTCCATTGCTAATCCATGAAACTCGGAGTTTTGGACCATATTCAGTAATGATGCCTTCACTTCAAAGTTGTTGTTTTGCACAGGTGGTGCTTGAATTCCAGCTCCATACTGATGAGTATTGGCCCTGTCATTCTCTCCAACATAGACCTGTGGCTGCTCATATCTCCTTTGTTGGTGATGGAAGGGCTGATGGTGGTGCACCTGTTGTGAGCTGTTCTCAGGTCCCAGGTAACTTTTGGTGGCTATGGCTCAGGGACAAAGTGGAATGGAGCATGTGAGAAGGCTGAGAAAAGGGTTTACGGCATGGAAACTTGATGGACGCCTGTGTGCTACTTGGGTGTGCGGCTCAGTTAGGCCATATACCAACTCACACAAGAACTCGCTGTTAACACCTACTTGGTCTTGCGAGTTATTCACCTAGCAGCAGAAGATTTGAGCAAGAAAAATGCTAAGTGTTGCTGTTCTGCGAGTTGGGTCTGCGAGTTGGATGCATGAGAGACCAAGCCGCACTAATGTTCGCTGTTTACACCGGCTTGGGTCTGCGAAACAGACCAAAAGGAGACCAGGCCGCACACCAGGAGAAAGAGTCCAAGGAGTTTAAGGATGGATCAGTGCGAGATGAGCATGCGGCTTGAACAAAGGAGGAACCAAGTCGCAGGAACACTCGCTGTTTACACCTACTTGGTCCTGGGAGTTGATTCAATAGGATGCCAGGCCGCACGCTGAGGAGAAGCAAACAGGTCGTCCAAGGTATAAAAAGTGTGACCTGGGCGTGCGAGATGGTTCAGAGTCTGTCCAGGCCGCATAAACGTTCGCGGATTACACCGAGTTGGACATGTGGGTCATCAGGAGATCAGGCCAGGTCGCAGCATAGAAGAACAGGCCAGGACGTGCAAGAGAGAGTTTTGTGCGACTTGGGCATGCGAGACAGGAAGGAGAGGGTCCCAAGTCGCACAAATACTCGCCGAACACACCGGGTTAAGTGTGCGAGTTGGTCCAAGACAAGACCATGCCGCACAAGGGAGTTCAGGCCAAGCCAAACCCATCTCCAGTGATGTCTGGCCTCATCTGGTGCAGATACTCACTCCCCTTTTACATAAGAACCACACCAGGTATCACTCCAAACACTTGTAAATGAGCTTACAGCATTTTTCTTTATCTTTTGCATTTCATGTTTGATTTTTCCTCTTTCTCATGCTTTTATAACACAAGGGACTGTGTTATTTAAGTGTGGGGGAGAGGCTTTGTGTTTACTAATCATGTTTTAAATGTTCTTATTTTTTCTTTTGCCTTTTTGAGTCTCATTTGATCATGCATAGCATTTAATGCATATAAAAAAAAACCCAAAAATATTGAAATATCTGAAAATTTTAACAAAAAAAATGATCATGTAGTTGCATTTCACATTTTTAGGATTGAGTCTAGTTGCATCATATAGGTTGCATTGTGCATGGGAGTAATGATAGTTTTTTTTTTTGAGAGTACATCACTTTGAGAATTTGGAATAAATATGCTTGTGAAATGACTTCTGTGCTTGCAAGGCTTGAAATGATTTGAATCTGAGAAGCAAGTTTGAATTGAACTCAACTCTAATAAGTGAAAACCCTGAACTTGACTTGAAATTATCATTTGGTGCATTGTTTGAATAAGCTTGTGGATACCAATATACATATTTGAGCTAGAATCCTATTTTTACCATCCTCTTCCTTAGCTCAAATAGCTGAATCTGCATAATAGATCAGTTTTCCTCACCCTGAACCAATCCTTCTTTCAAGCCAATTGTTTGTGTGTGATTGAGAGGCCACCTTGGACCAAACTGAGCAGAAAGTGTTAGGTTTAGGGCGACAAGGGCAAGTCTCATTGAGTGCTAAGTTCCATCATCAAGGATCTGAGAAATTTGGTAAGAACTAAGTGTGGGGGAATACTTGTTGGTGAGTGGAAAAAGGAGAGATGAGTGGAAATAAAAGGAGAATGGTGAGAACCAGGGGATAGAAAAAGGAAAGAAATAAGTCTTGGAGTTTTGAGTCAAAGAAAGTGAGCTCAAGTGTTTTCAAAAGAAAGAGTCTAGTCTCTGAGTGGTGATATATTCATAAATTGCATCATTTAATGTACATATTCTAGTCAAAATCATGTCTCATTTGCATGCATTTTAGGTCTTTAGGCATTGTTTTAGGACTTAGGAGATTGCATTAGGTCCAAGAGAGTTTTGCATGTTTTGGAGTGTTAAACAGGTGCTTTTGGAGCCAATTTGGAGTGGATGATGTGATTCAGATGAAGAAATGGAGTTGAAATGATCAAAAATGGTGAAAAGGAGCAATTTTGGGTTTCTCGGCAAAATGATATACTGATGGCCGAAGATTCTCGGCCAAAATCCTTCCCGCGGGTAGCTTTCTCGGCCAAAAACACGTACCGCGGTCAAGTCTCTCGGCCAAAATCTCCGGGTGCAGACACGTTTCCGAAATCGCCCGTCCGGGGAACCTTCCGGTCAGATTCAGCTATCGGAGTCTTCATAAAGGTTGGAGATAATTGAGTCAAGAGTTCATAACAGTTGGAATCAAGGCATTTGGACCACGGAACTGAAAGATATGGTAATCGGAAGACGAACAGGTCTCGCAGGTATTCCGGACCGAGCAGATCAGTTCTAAAGGATGCGAAGGACGGTGCACTTCCAGGCCGATTTAGTTTCCGGGTCCTTCATGAGAACCATAGCCATTTGAGTCTTCTTTCCAGAACGTCCAAGAGCATTCAATTCGGATCTATGAGCAGAAAGATACAGTCTCCGGAATGGACACATGTCTAGACGCCTCTCTCTGGTCGTGTACATGCACTGCAAAGATGTGCCCTCCAGGAAGCCTTACACTTCCCAAGCACCGAAGCTTTCTTCACCAAAGTTGGAGATAAATGAGTCCTCTGTCTTCTGCAACCGAAATCATTCAATTCGGACAAGTCTCATAGGAGTTACACTCTCCGGAATGCGAAGTGGTCTAAGCTGCTCTGGATGCTGCGAGATGGTCTTGCGATTTGGTTAACCCGCACGATCACTCGCAAATCACTCCGACTTGAGCCTGCGACCTAGGTGCAATAGAGACCAACCCGCACAGTTTGTACATTCCCCAGAAACCGCCTTAGCCCTGCGAGTTGGAGAGGAAGGAGACCAAGCCGCAGCAACACTCGCAAAACACTCCTACTTAGGCGTGCGGCTTCACAAGACAAGTCTTCATCTACTGCGACTTAGGTGTGCGACCTGGGACATACTGGACTGACCCGCAGGATTTCCACTTGACCCAACTGAGCCGGGTCAGTACCCAGTTTGTCCTGGGCTGACCCGGTCCATTAGCACTTAGTATATATAGTTTTTTGGGAGAAAAACCCTAAGATCATCTTCTCTCTTAGTTTCTCTCTAGTTTTCTTTCCTTTTTAGTGTAAAAACGTTTTGGATTAAGAGAGATCTCAAGGATTTAATCAATCTAAGTCTGTTTGTCATCATCTCATCATTTCATTTCTGCTTCTAATCATGATTAACATCATCTCTTGCAAAAGATTAGATGTGTTCTTCATGATTAGTGAGTAGTCATCTTTTAAACTTCTAGGTGTGTAGATTAGGGTGCTTAGATGTTTGATTGGTGATGTTTAGGGTTTAGATTCTCATTCCATTTCCTTAGTTAGTTGCTCCTAATGCCAGATTTCCTTGGGAAAGTGAAATCTAGATAATAGGCATTTCATGCACCAAAAGTGTTTGATGAAATGCCTGAAAGAGCTAACTTAAGTATTTATGCCTTTTCATCATGAGAATGATAGTTAAATGTATGAATGACATATTAGAACTGTTTCTTAATGCTCATTGATTCATATTTCACAAATGATGATTTGGTTTGAAAATGGATTAGTGTAGAGATTAATGCCTTCATGAGAGGATTAGTCTAGATTAGAGTTCTAAGTTGAAATGTTTGAGATCATGTGATTGCTTGTTATGTCTTTCTGTATAAGATTCAGTCTTCTTGGTTGAGAGATTGTTTGGTCACTTATTAGGCTTGATGCATTATGCTTGCTGATTGCTTGATTATATCTAATGGTTGTTAGACTTGATTAAGTGATTTGCAAAGGGATTATTGTCATGGGAATGAATTAATCTGATTAAGAAGCCTAGACTAAAGAGTAGCAAGTGTTGCATTATGTTCTTAGCATCATGAATCAATATCTAAAGCACCCTGATCAATGATCACATTTAGAGGTTTATCTTTCATCATTTGCTTTATTATCATCTTGTTTTGGTTACTTGCTTAGTTCATTAATCATAGCTTGTTTGTTTCTTGGTTATGCTTTCTTGTTGCTGGTTACCAAACTCATCTTTGATCACTTGACTTAAGAACTTGTCACATAAACTAGTGTCTAGCTTCCACATTCTTGGATTGACACCCCATATACTACTTTGACAAGGGATTGATAACCCATCTAAGACCTGAAAAATCTTAGTTATCAATTATCAGCCGGTTCAGTTTTTTCTGTTCAGAAAGGGATGATTCAGAGTCTCTTGAAACAAAGGAGCTGCCAACTGATCAAGCAATGCCAACAGATAGTGACTCCACCTCTGAATCAACTCAGATGAAGCCCACCTCTCTTCCAAAGCTGGGTAATCCAGGGAAGTTTACCATCTCTTGCACTCTTGGAAACTTTAGAATTGAGAATGCTTTGTGTGATTCAGGGTCAAGTGTGAGTATAATGTCTAAAGATATGATGGAGAAGCTAAAGGTCAAGTCCATCACGTCCTACCCTTCTTCTATCACCTTTGGTGATTCCTACTCCAAAAAACCAAATGGATTTTTAGAAGACAATCAAATTCAAGTTGGTGAATGTGTAATCTGATAACACCGTATTTTGACCACTTTTATGGATCGTTTTGAAATACTTTTTCTATGTTTTTAATTGCTTTTAAGTACTTTTATTACGTTTTTCTAGTATTTGTAGTTCCAAGACTCTTTTCAGGTAACTTAGGGAAAAGCTTAACAAAATGGATAGAAAACCAGATTTCAGCTCAGAGTCAAACCGTCAGAAGTTCACCCCTGATTGAAGGCCTTCTCACCGTCTGATCCAGCTCAAATTTGGAGACCTTAAAGATGGAAGTATCAGCTTTCCAGCACACTTTACAGCTTGGCAATACAACGGTTCAATCAAAAGATACGCGAAGAGCAAGATGTCCCGTAAACCAGCCGGCAAGCAACTCCACCCGCGACCAACAAGCCATTTCCCGCAGTCAGAAGCATCCCGACCGCGGCAAGCCAACTCCGAGCCCAAAAGCCCATTTCTGAAGCCCACAATGATTCCCTCATTTGGAGAAACCCTAAGTGACGTCCAGAGAGGTCTTGAGCACTATAAATACATGTCTTAGGAACCCTAATCGAATGGACATGCTATTTTTCTTATTGTTTTAGAATACTTTTAAGTTTTAGGTTTTAGGGAGAGAGAGATTTGTTCTCTTGAACCCTTGTTCTTTCTTTTTCAATTTCGGTTTCTATTCAACCTATTAATACTATGTTTTTGATTTCGTTTACTATGTCTGAGTAGTTTTATTGTTGGGATTAAGGGATTTTCGATGGGGATTTATATGTTCGATGAGGATTCCATGAGCTTTTGAGCCGAATCTTAGAACTTTTTCTTCTGAATTCGTTTTTACTGCATGAGAGTAGCGTCATGAACTACAATCTGATCCAGATGCTTGGTGACACGAAAGTGTTCATCAGGTATCAGATCTAGTTTGGGAAAGCAAAACAAACATAGGAATGGAAACCTACCTATGGGCGATCTGTGAATGCTGACGAGTCTTAAACATAATGCATCTCTTCTCTTCCACGACCAGAGTGGAAACCTACTGGTCAGGGTTGAGAGAGATAGTTGTCTATGATCACGACAGTGGCGTATTCATAAGTCCGTGACTCCAGTTCGAGAAGTTTAAGCTAAGATCTTATCAAATTTACTCTCTAGCAATGTTTTGAATCGTTCGTACCCCTGAGAAAACTTCCCTGAACCCCAACGCCTTCTTTCCCATTGATTTACACCGATTTTATTTCAAGCTTTAGTTCAATATTGTCTTTCCTTTTTAGTAGATTTTCATTTAAGCAAATAGAATATCCGTTTTTCTCATTTTTATTCATTTTCGCTAAGTTTAGTTATTAGGTTTTTAATTCTCGTATTTTCTTTTAAGATTTCGTTTTTACATTTTAAACACACTACCAAACCCCCACAAAACCGTTTGGTTCTAGAATTCCTTACTTTATACTTATTTCAAAGGCTTTTTGCAGGAAAATTTCCTCCTTCCGTGTGGATTCGATCCCTAAGTACTACAATCGATCAGCTGTGCACTTGCGGCTATGGATTTCATTTAGGGTAAAACTTGACAACCCTCATGACACACCACATCAAGTTTTTGGCGCCGTTGCCGGAAGAGGCACGCTTTTTTTTCCTGCAAAACCCCGAGAAAAGTTAGTAAATCGACTCTAGAACCCCCTTTTATGCAATTTTCCATTTTTCGGTTATTTTGTTTCCACTTCAGAAGATATGGATCCTATAAATCGAAATATACACTATGAGGAAGGTTTCTATAACACTCCTCAAGCCACCAGACGCAGAGAAGAACACCAAGCCCGAAATCCTAGCTACATGGATCGATACAGCCAGCAAAACCACCCTTACCACCGGCGCAGAGAGACTGTTCGATGCCGGGAAGATCCTTATGGCCCTCCTCCAACCTACTTCGAGCCACACGCCTATAATCCTCCACTTCAGAACCCTAGTCAGCAAGAGGACAACTTGAGGATCAGCAGACGTTTGGGACGCCTCGAAGGAATGATAAACCAGTTCCTTGATCAGCAGATTCTCACCGAAAACACCCTGTTCAAGAAAATTGATTCAATCTCTGAAGAGTTCAACAAAAAATTCGATGATATGGCCAATCATGTTCGAGTATTGGAAGAGCAAACCCACAAGGACTCACAAACACTAGCTGGGATGATCCAGCAAGTCGCAACAGAGCAGACAAGACAAGGGTATGACATCATACAAAACTCAAGTGATATTGTCGAATCAAAACAGGAGATTAAAAAAGTCAGAGAATCTGCCTCCTGGTATAGAGAGAAGACAGACGAAGAGTTTCAAGAGATCGAGCACAGGCTGAACAAACTCGAGCTCAAAGCACGGGAGATTGATGCAAGAATGGAGCAGATGCCCAACATTGAGCAAATTGAGAGATTTTCTAAGAAATCTCCCAAAAATCCTGATGAAGATGCACAACAACGCCCTGGTATGAGTTCATATGATGCTAGTCTACCAAATAAAGATGCAGGAGAAGTTCGTGTCAAGTACAAGAAGGAAGAAACGGACTTTGAGCAAGTCATATCCGGAGCCGCGGGTCCAAGCATCCTGACCGCGGCCAAGGGCACTTTTCCCACGGTCGCGACACCTCTGACCGCGGGAGTTGGTCGCTCAGATGCTCCTCCAGGTTCAGAGAGGAAAATAATATGCCTTCAGTCCCAACTTCAGCCTCCAGCACCTAAAAAAGCAACTCAGGAAGAAGAAAACCAAGTTTCAGATGAAGAACCAAATTGACAGGAATCATTACCTTGTATGATGGCAAAGGAATGTGTTGAAGATTCAGCTGATTCTTCAATCCAAGAAGACCAGACATGCAGCGAGATAAAGATGCCATACATCGATTCAATCATTGAATATGACGCTGCAGCTTTCTTTTGTGAATCCTATTCTGCGTTTGAGACACCAGCCAACACCTACAGAGAAAGGCAAGTTCGAATTCTCCATAAGGTCAAGACTAAAGGTCAGTTTCTTATCTCTTGTTCTATTAAAGGAGAAATGTTTAAAAACGTGCTATGTGATTCTGGAGCTTGTCTTAACATGATGTCCAAGGCAATTGCTTTGAGACTTGGTATTAGACACCTGCGCAGGACTAGAGCAAAGATTAGTCTAGCTGATGATTCAAATGCAACACCTCAAGGAATAGCTCATGAAATCCCTTTGAGAATAGGAGATTGCATAATGCCTGTCGACTTCTACATTGTCGAGACGAGAGATGCAACATATCCAGTGATTCTCGGATGGTCTTTTCTAGCAACTTCCGGAGCTATAATGGACTGGCCAAACCGGAGGATTTCTTTTGCTAATATCGACAAAGATGTCTTCACAGAAGCTGTCCCATACAACAGCAAGGCAGGAAAACGTTATGCAACAGAAGAGTTTGAAGAACAACTTTGGAGTGACGAAGAACGTGCTAGGCAAAGCAAGGAGATGTCGAAAAAGACTTGTCTCAAGACAAGGTCTTCTTCATCGGACTAAGCAACGTCCAACACCAAAAGTCGAGCTAAACGACTTAAAACAAAAGCGCTTAATGGGAGGCAACCCATTTAGGTATTGTTTTCTTTATGATTTTTCTTTCTTTTTCTTTTGATCTTTTTCTTTTTCTTAGTTTCAGGTGTTTCTTATAAAACAAAAAAGCCAAAAAAATCAAAAAAACCGAAAAACCCAAAAAGAAGGATGGTACCTGACTGCTCGGCCCAGCAGGAACCAAGGAGAAGCAGGAAGAGGCCGCGATATAAGCCCCCGCGGTCGCAGACGTTCTGACCGCGGGAAACACATGTTCGACCGCGGTCGCGTGATTCTGACCGTGGCCTAAAACTTGGTTGCCGCGGTCGTGTGGCCCCTGACCGCGACACTTGGTCGTTGACATCAAACCCGACCCCAAACCACCCACTTCACCCCATTCCACCTCACCAATTACCCTCCACCTCATTCATCACCTTCCACCACCTTCATCACCACCTAATCACCTTCCCAAACCCCTTCGAATGAATCCGGTTCATCTCCACCAGCATCCCGGATCCAGGTAAGTTCTCTTTGTCCTTACCAATTCCATTATCTATGCATTTTTCTCATCCAATCTCGACTTGTTTCACACTGAGGACAGCGTGATTTAAGTCTGGGGGAGGATTTCATCCCTTTCTAACCACTTTTCTTTCATGAGTCTTGCATTATCTACACTTTTTGCATTTTCCTTAAAGTTTTTCAAAATCGGTTTTCAAAACAAAATACGTTTTAAAGGGAATGGTGAACATGAATCAATGATAGTTGACTGTGTGCTTTTAGACTGTTCCTAGTGACATGCTCATTCATGATTCAGGACTAGACTAGGCGGTAGCTAAGCACATTTGAAACGAAGTACCCCAAAGGAATTTGAATAATTTGATTTTGATGAAGGGATACACTAGCTCTGTTTTATTTGGACTTAATTTGGACTTAATTTTCTCATTGAAGCATTAGACCAGGGAAACGAATCATACATTCAGGACTCCTTTATCCTTTTACCACTCTCTGTTGATCCTGAATGGCTAGTTCATCTTTAGCTAGTTCCCCACCGTAACCAATCCTCTTTCAAACCACATGCACTCTTGTTTTCTATTGTCTTATTTGCAGATAAGTGCAAAAACGTTGGAGAGAAAGCGGAACGACGCAATTTTCAGTCACCAAGGACAAAGACCTGCGATTTGCCGGAATAGTTCCCGGAAGGATTCAACACAAGAGGAAGCTCAGTTTGCCTTAGAAAAATCTCAAATTTCGGTACAATCTCGTCCTCTAGTCTCTCTCTCTTTAAAAGGCATTTCCTTTCCCAAAAAAAAAAATAAAAAATAAAAATTCCGAAAATAAGAAAAGAAACGAAATAAAAGCCTTTGAGAGTCTAGAGAGGTCGAATTCTAAGTCCCAAGGCAACTGGAGTTTGATTTTATGGAGTTTTGGAGATTGTTTTCTGATTCCCGGAAAGAATCTAAGTCTGGGGGAACGGCTGTTTACAACAAAGGAGGAAGGATTATGCAACAACATTTGGCAAGAAGAAGTGACTGAAAACTGTGGTCATCAACAGGTCCTTATCTCTCTTGCGGTTTTGCATATTATCTTGCATCCTCCAGATCTTCAGGTAACCCGAATCACTCTAACTCCACCACTTAAACAGCCCTTTAATGCCAAACGCCGTCTACCCTGGATGATGTCTTTAATGAGAACTCACTATTGAACTTAATGAATGTAGAGAGCTAGTTGACTGGAATCAAGATTTTGATTGTTTAAGTTTTGCATGACGGAAAAAGTGGACTAGTATCTCTTATGCATTGGTGAGAATTTTCTAGACTAAGTTGTGGATTGATGCACTATCTTTGGTCCTAGTTTAGGAGTTCATGTCTATGAGATTTGTGCATTCCCTATTTTTGTTTTCACTTAACCAGTTTAGGCTTTTGCTTTGTTTGAGGACAAACAAAGGTTTAAGTCTGGGGGAGTTGATAACACCGTATTTTGACCACTTTTATGGATCGTTTTGAAATACTTTTTCTATGTTTTTAATTGCTTTTAAGTACTTTTATGACGTTTTCTAGTATTTGTAGTTCCAAGACTCTTTTCAGGTAACTTAGGGAAAAGCTTAACAAAATGGATAGAAAACCAGATTTCAGCTCAGAGTCAAACCGTCAGAAGTTCACCCCTGATTGAAGGCCTTCTCACCGTCTGATCCAGCTCAAATTTGGAGACCTTAAAGATGGAAGTATCAGCTTTCCAGCACACTTTACAGCTTGGCAATCAAGCGGTTCAATCAAAAGATACGCGAAGAGCAAGATGTCCCGTAAACCAGCCGGCAAGCAACTC
Organism: Eutrema salsugineum; assembly: GCF_000478725.1. Lineage (NCBI taxonomy): Eukaryota > Viridiplantae > Streptophyta > Magnoliopsida > Brassicales > Brassicaceae > Eutrema > Eutrema salsugineum. The sequence goes on from NW_006256877.1 coordinate 7,873,307, forward strand.
CACCCGCGGCCAACAAGCCATTTCCCGCGGTCAGTAGCATCCCGACCGCGGCAAACCACTCATTCCCTGCGGTCACAGCACTCCCGACTGCGGCAAGCCAACTCCGAGCCCAAAAGCCCATTTCTGAAGCTCACAATGATTCCCTCATTTGGAGAAACCCTAAGTGACGTCCAGAGAGGTCTTGAGCACTATAAATACATGTCTTAGGAACCCTAATCGAATGGACATGCTATTTTTCTTATTTTTTTAGAATACTTTTAAGTTTTAGGTTTCAGGGAGAGAGATATTTGTTCTTTGAACCCTTGTTCTTTCTTTTTCAATTTCGTTTCTATTCTACTTATTAATACTATGTTTTTGATTTCGTTCATTATGTCTGAGTAGTTTTATTGTTGGGATTAAGGGATTTTCGATGGGGATTTATATGTTCGATGAGGATTCCATGAGCTTTTGAGCCGAATCTTAGAACTTTTTCTTCTGAATTCGTTTTTACATCCTTGTATATAATATTTTTAATCTTTTTCTCCTTTCTCTTTATGTATTAGGATCTTTTGATGGGTTTTGTGAGCTGTTCTCAGGTCCCAGGTAAATTTTGGAGGCTATGGCTCAAGGATAAAGTGGAATGGAGCATGTGAGAAGGCTGAGAAAAGGGTTTAAGGCATGGAAACTTGATGGACGCCTGTGTGCTACTTGGGTGTGCGGCTCAGTCAACGCCATATACCAACTCGCACAAGAACTCGCTGTTAACACCTACATTGTCTTGCGAGTTATTCACCTAGCAGCAGAAGATTTGAGCAAGAAAAATGCTAAGTGTTGCTGTTCTGCGAGTTGGGTTTGCGAGTTGGATGCATGAGAGACCAAGCTGCACTAATGTTCGCTGTTTACACCGGCTTGGGTCTGTGAAACAGACCAAAAGGAGACCAGGCCGCACACCAGGAGAAAGAGTCCAAGGCGTTTAAGGATGGATTAGTGCGAGATGAGCATGCGGCTTGAACAAAGGAGGAACCAAGTCGCAGGAACAGGTCGTCCAAGGTTTAAAAAGTGCGACTTGGGCGCACGAGATGGTTCAGAGTCTGCCCAGGCCGCATAAACTTTCGCGGATTACACCAAGTTGGACATGCGGGTCATCAGGAGATCAGGCCAGGTCGCAGCATAGAAGAAGAGGCCAGGACGTGCAAGAGAGAGTTTTGTGCGACTTAGGCATGCGAGACAGGAAGGAGATGGTCCCAAGTCGCACAAATACTCGCCGAACACACCGGGTTAAATGTGTGAGTTGGTCCAAGACAAGACCATGCCGCACAAGGGAGTTCAGGCCAAGCCAAACCCATCTCCAGTGATGTCTAGCCTCATCTGGTGCAGATATTCACTCCCCTTTTACATAGGAACCACACCAGGTATCACTCCAAACACTTGTAAATGAGCATTTACCATTTTTCTTTATCTTTTGCATTTCATGTTTCATTTTTCCTCTTTCTCATGCTTTTATAACACAAGGGACAGTGTTATTTAAGTGTGGGGGAGAGGCTTTGTGTTTACTAATCATGTTTTATATGTTCTTACTTTTTCTTTTGCCTTTTTGAGTCTCATTTGATCATGCATAGCATTTAGTGCATATAAAAAAAACCAAAAAAATTGAAATATCTGAAACTTTTAACACAAAAAATGATCATGTAGTTGCATTTCACATTTTTAGGATTGAGTCTAGTTGCATCATATAGGATGCATTGTGCATGGGAGTAATGATAGTTTTTTTTTCTTAAGAGTACATCAATTTGAGAATTTGGATTAAATATGCTTGTGAAATGACTTATGTGCTTGCAAGGCTTGAAATGATTTGAATCTGAGAAGCAAGTTTGAATTGAACTCAACTCTAATAAGTGAAAACCCTGAACTTGACTTGAAATTATCATTTGGGGGCATTGTTTGAATAAGCTTGTGGATACCAATATACCTATTTGAGATAGAATCTTGTTTTTACCATCCTCTTCCTTAGCTCAAATAGCTGAATCTGCATAATAGATCAGTTTTCCTCACCCTGAACCAATCCGTCTGATAAGAATTCCCAAAGAACGACACACACTTGGTCGGTATCGGATGGATAGATCCTTGACTCCAGCTGGATATCCGTGCAGATGCTAAGGCGTGAGAATAAATCCCGAAAATCCTTAGGCCCAAACTCGCGGAGAATAACTTGGAACAAGGGGGTGGAACAAAAAGAAAGAGTTCGCCGCTAAAAGGATGTTAGGGCGTGGGAAATGAGTTCCCGAAAATCCCTAAGCCCCGATTGCTACTAACGGAAACTTAAACTTTGCAGGCGAAGGCTGCGTCAAGTTCTATGGTTTTATATGATTCAAGAGGCTAACCACCTAAGGAATCGAAAAAGTTCAAAAAGAACAAAGGAGAAAAATCTCAGTTTTTATTTGATAAGTGAATGGCGAAAATGAGAAAGGGTACAAGCCTTTATATAGCAGGCGGAGTAGTCCAAGAGACAAACTCGAAAATGACAGAAAAATTAATAAAGTCTTTGACTGAAATAAATAAGCTATGGACTGACTCTTCGGCTGGCCTTTGACCGACTCTTGAATTGCCAAGCCGAAAATGACTCTTGCGCTGCCGACCCATGAACCAGACCGCAAACAAACCTGGGTCGAGAGATGGGTAATGGAGTTAACGTTATTAAAACCCCACCCGGTAAATCCATTGGGACAAACCCGGGTGTAAGGAAAAAGAGTATTAAGCCATCACCCGGACCAGATTAGTTACAGCCGGCGTTCATGAGCTTGGTCACAATCTTGGGTAATGCTGGGTCGCCCGGTCCGATCTTGATCCCATTAAGTACAGCCTGAACCGTCCCTGCCAGCTTCTTAGCTCTGGATCGCGTCATGGGTCCATCCGGTACGGCCGAATGTGCTTCCGGAACCTCGATTCCTTTGTCTGGGTCATCCTCCGGGTTCATGATCGTATCACCTTCTTTCAAGCCAATTGTTTGTGTGTGATTGAGAGGCCACATTGGACCAAACTTAGCAGAAAGTGTTAGGTTTAGGGCAACAAGGGCAAGTCTCATTGAGTGCTAAGTTCCATCATCAAGGAGCTGAGAGATTTGGTAAGAACTAAGTGTGCGGGAATACTTGTTGGTGAGTGTAAAAAGGAGAGATGAGTGGAAATAAAAGGAGAATGGTGAGAACTAGGGGATAGAAAAAGGAAAGAAATCAGTCTTGGAGTTTTGAGTCAAAGAAAGTGAGCTCACGTGTTTTGAAAAGAAAGAGTCTACCCTCTAAGTGAACAGAAAAGAAAAGAAGCCAAAGAGCTCAAATGTTTTAAAAAGAAAGAAAAAAATGCTTGAGGTTACCAAAGAAAGTGAAAAAGAGCTATGGAAAGTTTGAACTCCAAGACTTGAGTATGAAAAGGAAAAGTGAATCCCCTAGTGAGAGAAGAAGGAGTGTGAAAAGTAAGCAAGTGAGGAAACTTTGAGTAGAGTGTGGGGTGGGATGAGTTCTTGCCCTTCTATGCATAGGTTCCTTTTTACCTTTAGCATTCTGCCAAAGTTTGTTCATTCATAGAGAGATCCTTTTGCTGCATTGATCCCACTCAGGCATTGATGAGATCATTTTAGTCTTATAACCTCACCCTAGCCAAACTCTGTTAGTTTAAACAATGCATCATTTGGTCAACTTGGTAAAATGCTTAATGAATGTTAAAGAGTTGAGGAATAAGAGAAATTGTGGAGATTACAGTTGAGTTGATACACCAAAGTATGGTTTTGCATTGCATATTGAGCATGAACTTGAATTCTCTTAGTGGTCACTTCTCTCAAAGGAAATATGAACTCCCATCCATTCAACCTCTCTCTCTCATTTGTTCTTGTTTGCTTGAGGACAAGCAAAGTACAAGTGTGAGGGAGTTGATATACTCATATTTTGTCATGTTTAGGATTGCATTTTTTGTCCAAATATTGGTCTCGTGCATACATTTAGGTAGTTTTACATATATTTGTCTTTGATTTTGTCTTCAGTTAGGAATTGCATTAGGTCCTAGAGGGTCCTGCATTTTTGGAGTGTTCTCAGGTCATTTGGAGACTTTTGGGAGCAACTTGGAGCTGGGATCATGGAGGAACCCTCACCTGTGTACAGCAACTCGGACAGATGGTTTGGTGCAGACAAAACCCTCACATTGATCGCGTGGGACGAAGGACTTGTAATGCGATTCAACCTCCGGTGTCTGCATCAAGAATCAAGAAGAATGAGTCTAGTTTCCGGAACACTTGAAATCAGACGATTTGGAGCCGTGAACTGGGAGATATCGTCATAGGATGGCTTAGGTTGTGCGATACGGTACTGCGACTTTATTAACTCGCACCCATGAATGTTCAACGCTCTGGAAAAAAGTTGATACTTTAGAGATGAGTGTAAGGAGACTCTGATCAAGGTAGAGACTTCCAGAATCAAATTTGAGTAAGTCCACAATGCTGTGCGAGATAGACCTGCGAGTTGGACATGAAGTGGAACCATGTAGCACATGTGTTCGCAAATTACACCGACTTGGGCATGCGACTCGGGCAAGGAAGTGACCATCTCGCACACATATTATCTCCATAAGTCGTCCTGGTTGTGCGAGTTGAAGAGAAGGAAGCCTGAGCAGCACAAACATTCGCTGTTTACACCTAGATAGGCATGCGGCTGAGGCTGAGGGATTTATGGCGCACAAGGCTGCTTCTATAGGTGCGACTTGGTTCTGCGAATTGGAAAGCACCTGACCATGTCGCACACCAGCCATGAGACCCAACTGAGCCGGGTCAGTACCCATTTTGTCCTGGGCTGACCCGGTCCATTAGCACTTAGTATATATAGCTTTTTGGAGAAAACCCTAAACATCTTATCTTCTACCTTAATTTCTCTCTAATTTTCTTTCCTTTGGAGTGTGAAAACGTTTTTGATTAAGAGATATCTTGCTGATTTAATCATCTCAAGGCTGTTTCTTGTCATTGCATCATCTCATCTTTGCTTCTAATCATGATTAACATAACCTCTTGCAAAGGAAATGGTGTGTTCTTCATGATTTGTGAGTACTCATCTTTTAAGCTTCTAGGTGTGTAGATTAGGGTGCTTTGATGCTTGATTTATGATGTTTAGGTTCTAGATTCTCATTTCCTTTCCTTAGTTAGCTGCTCTTAAAGCTAGATCCTTGAGAATCACTTGGGTCTAGATCATAGGCATTTCATGCACCAAAAGTGTTTGATGAAATGCCTGAAAGAGCTAACTTAAGGGTGTATGCCTTTTTCATCATGAGAAGGATAGTTAAATGTATGAATGACATATTAGAACTGTTTCTTAATGCTCATTGATTCATATTTCACAAATGATGATTTAGTTTGAAAATGGATTAGTGTAGAGGTTAATGCCTTCATGATAGGATTAATCTAGATTAGAGTTCTAAGTTGAAATGTTTTGAGATCATGTGATTGCTTGCTATGTCTTTCTGTATAAGATTCAGCCTTTCTTAGCTCTTATTTTGATGCACAAAGAGGCTGTCTGGTAGACTTGGAACCTTATGCTTGTTGATTGCTTATTCATCTAATGGGAATTAGTCTTGATTTGGTAATTAACAAAGGGATTTTTGTCATGAGAATGAAATAATCTGATTGGGAAGTCTAGACTAAAGAATTGCAAGTGTTGCATTGTTTGCTTAGCATCATGAATTCACATTTAAAGCACCCTGATCAATGATCACATCTAGAGGTTTAGCTTTCTCTTATTTTGAATTGGAGTCTTTGTTTTGTTTATCTTGTTGCTTGTTCTTAATTACTGCTTGTCTTTATTTGTTATATGTTTTAGATCACTTAATCACTAACCTATTTCTTTAGACTTGGATCAAGTTGCATAAGGTTGGGGCCGTCGCATACAAGTTGGACTTACCGCCGGAGATGGAGGCATTCCACAACGTTTTTCATGTATCCCAACTACGGAAGCGCTTAACGGATCAAGATAAAGTCCTTGCCGAGATTCCTTCAGACCTAAAAGGGAATCTGACTGTGGAAACAAGACCAGTCTGGATCATCGATAAGATGGAAAAAGCAACAAGGAAAAAGATGATTCTGATGGTCAAAGTCGTTTGGGAAAATAACAGAGTGGAAGAGGAAACTTGGGAAACAGACTACCGGATGAAGGCTGATTATCCCGAGTGGTTCGAGGAATAGAACAAGTTTCTACCCCTTATCCCGGATTCGAGGACGAATCCCTTTCAAGGGGGGGAGACTTGTAACGTCCCCGATCCGCAATAGGGTTGCCGGGACGGACCATGGCCATGAAGTGGAGAATAATGACCGAGAGTCTAAGGAAAATATGAGCCATGGTCCAGCATTATGGTTAAGTTTAGTTAATGTGGGACTTAGCCAAGAACAAGAAAGAAAGATAGCTCAACGAGTAGGATTGAGCTAAGACGAGCTGAGAGGGGTAAGCTAAGCTAGGTGGATCAGCTGCCGGGAAGCTCAGCTCAGCTTGGAAGAGTATAATACAATTGGTCCAGCTGAGTGGTAAGTGAGCTGGCTGGACTTGGGCTGTTATGGCCGAAGGGTTGCAAAGCCTATGCACCCAATCAACACACCCGTTCGGCCTACAACATGCACCAGTTCGCACAAGGCGGTTATAACAAGGGGAAATCTATAAATAGACCCCCTTCTCCCTATTTTTAGACATGCACAGAAAGAGAAGAGAAACTCTGCCCAAATTAAGATAGAACCGAGAGAATAAAAGGAGTAACTGAGAGTCCGGCGAAAAGGAAACTGTGCAGCGCGGCTGATGCCAATTCAAAATAAGAGAAAGCTAAACCTCTAGATGTGATCATTGATCAGGGTGCTTTAAATGTGAATTCATGATGCTAAGCAAACAATGCAACACTTGCAATTCTTTAGTCTAGACTTCCTAATCAGATTATTTCATTCTCATGACAAAAATCCCTTTGTTAATTACCAAATCAAGACTAATTCCCATTAGATGAATAAGCAATCAACAAGCATAAGGTTCCAAGTCTACCAGACAGCCTCTTTGTGCATCAAAATAAGAGCTAAGAAAGGCTGAATCTTATACAGAAAGACATAGCAAGCAATCACATGATCTCAAAACATTTCAATTTAGAACTCTAATCTAGATTAATCCTCTCATGAAGGCATTAACCTCAACACTAATCCATTTAAAAATCAAATCATCATTTTTGAAATATGAATCAATGAGCATTAAGAAACAGTTCTAATATGTCATTCATGCATTTAACAATCCTTCCCATGATAAAAAAGGCATAAACCCTTAAGTTAGCTCATTTAGGCATTTCATCAAACACCTTGTGGGTGGAGAAATGCCTAAGTTCTAGATCAAGCTTATAATGAGAGATCTACCATTAGGATCAACTAACTAAGGAAAGGAGAAGAGAATCTAAGCTTAAACAATCATTAATCTACATCTAAGCACCCTAATCTACACACCTAGAAGCTTAAAAGAAGACTACCCACTAATCATGCTTAACACACCTAATCTTTTGCAAGAGATGATGTTAAACATGATTATGAGCAAAGAAAAGAAGATGAGATGATAAGAAACAGCTTTAGATTGATTCAATCCTATAGATATCTCTTAACAAACTCTCGTTTGACTAAAGGGGAAAAGAAAACAAAGAGAGAATAAAGCTCAAGTCTTGGAAAAACCCTAATAAACATATATATTGTCTTTTGCGAACCGGGTCAGCCCAGGACAAACTGGGTACTGACCCGGCTTCAAATGGGTCATGTCTCAAGTGTGTGACATGGTCAGGTGTTCCCAAATCGCAGGCCCAAGTCGCACAACCATAGAAACAGCCTTGTGCGCCATAAATCCCTCAGCCTCAGCCGCATGCCTATCTAGGTGTAAACCGCGAGTATTTGTGCTGGTCAGGCTTTCTTCTCTTGAACTCACACAATCAAGACCCATTCTGGAGAGAATATGTGTGCGAGTTGGTCATCTTTAGTCCCAAGTCACACATATATTCTCTCCAGAATGCGTCTTGGTTGTAAAAACGAGTGTAAAAACGAGTTTGATCAAGAGATATCTAGCATATTTAATTATCTTAAAGCCGTTTGTTATCATTTCTTCATCTCATCTTAACTTCTAATCATGATCAACATTACCTCTTGCAAAGGAAATCGTTTTCATCATGATTAGTGAGTAGTTTCTGTTTAAGCATCTAGGTGTGTAGATTTAGGGTGCTTAGATGTAGATTAATGATTGTTTAGAATTAAATTCTCTTCTCCTTTCCTTAGTTAGCTGATCCTAATGCTAGATCCTTGCATATCACTTGGATCTAGAATATGGGTTTTTCATGCACCAAAAGTGTTTGATGAAATGCCTGAATGAAAGCTAACTAAGAGTTTATGCATTAATTCCATGATGATGTTTGTTAATTGCATAAATGACATATTATAGTTTATTCTTAATGCTTACTAGTTCATATTTCACAAATGGGAATTTGGTTTGAAAATGGATTAGTATAGAGATTAATACCTTCATGAGAGGATTAGTATAGCTTTAAACTCTAAGTTGATTGGATAAGAGATCATGTGATTCCATGCTATATCTTTCTGTATAAGATTCAGTCTTTCTTTGTTAAAGATTGTTTGGTCACTAATTAGGCTTGGAACATTATGCTTGTTGATTGCTTGGTTATCTCTTATGGTTGTTAGACTTGATTAAGTGATTTGCAAAGAGATTTCTGTCAAGAGAGTGGATTAATCTAAGCCTAGACTAAAGAATAGCAAGTGTTGCATTGTTGTTTAGCATCATTAGTTTGCATTTAAAGCACCCTAATCAATGATCACACCTAGAGGCCTATCTTCCATCATTTGCTTAAGCACCATCATCTTGTTTTGTTGCCTTGTTTAGTTCATTAATCATTGCTTTTCTTGTTTCTTGTTTTATGCTTTCTTGTTACTTTGTTCACACCAAAACTCATCTTTGATCACTTGACTTAAGAGTTTATCACATAAACTAGTGCCTAACTACCACACATTTGGATTGATACCTTTTATGCATGCGAGTTAGCTGCGCCTGGAACTAAGCCGCACGATCACTCGTAAATCACTCCGACTTGAGCCTGCGACCTAGGTGGAATAGAGACCAACCCGCACAGTTTGTACATTCCCCAGAAACCGCCTTAGTCCTGCGAGTTGGAGAGGAAGGAGACCAAGCCGCAGCAACACTCGCAAAACACTCCTACTTAGGCGTGCGGCTAAGACAAGGCGATTCAGGCTTCACAAGACAAGTCTTCATCTACTGCGACTTAGGTGTGCTACCTGGGACATACTGGACCAACCTGCAGTAATTCCCACTTTATCCATTAAAGCCGGGTCAGGACCCGGTTTGTTCCGGGCTGACCCGGTTCGTTTTTTTTGGAAGTATAAATACTTTTTAGGGTTTTTTGGGAGAGAACTAAGTTTTATTCCCTTTGTCTCTTGCCTCTTTTGTGAAAAAGACTCCACCAAGAAGAGAAATATCGATTTTTGGCCCTTTAATCAAGAGAGTTTAAGAGATTTTTGTGTTTAAAACTGCTTTCTTCTTAATCTATCATCTCCATCTCCATTTCTCATCATTAATCATGCTAATATTCTCAACTTGCAAAGGTTTAAGATTAGTATGATTAGTGAGTAGTCACCTTAATGAGGTTCTAGATGTGTAGGTTAGGGTACTAAAGTGTTAGATTAGGAGTGCTTAGGGCTAGATTCATTGATTCATCTCTCTAAACAGCTGTTCTCTATGCTAGATCCTTGATAATCACTTGAGATCCAGATTCTGGGAATTTCATGCACCAAAAGTGTTTGATGAAATTCCTGAAAGAGCTGTATTAGAGGTTTAAGCATTTTTCGGCAACATGATGTATTGTTATTTGCTTGAATGATCATTAAGAGCTGTTTATTAATGCATATTGATTCATGTTTCACAAATGGGAATTTGGTTTGAAAATGGAATAGTATAGAGGTTAATACCTTCATGAGAGGATTAACCTAGATTTGAGTTCTTAATCATTTTAATCATGTCTCATCATTGTCATTAGCATTTCTAGTTTAGCACCAAAGCACCCTAACCAACTATCATGTCTAGAATCTCATGCCTACATCATATCATATTCACATCATTTGTCATTGCTTAGTTCTTGTTTAGTCATTGTCATTAGTCTTTAAACCTGTTTATGTTTGTAGTTGTCTCTAGATTAATCAAAACCCACTCTTGTTTGCTTGAATTAAGAACTTGATCATATAGCTTAGTGTCTATCACCACATTCTTGGATTGATTAACCTCTTTGTGCTACTTTGACAAGGGGATTGATAGCCCTGAGACCCTAAAAAGTCTTGTCTATCAATTGGCGCCGTTGCCAAATTGTGGTTTGTTTAGCATTAGGCTCTGATCTGTTCTTGAGATCAAGTGCTTACTTTCTTGTTTTTACTGATTCCTTTCAAGTTCTGTTTGTGATTTCAGGTGTATGAACACCAGGTCTAGATCAAGAAGCTGTGGTCCTCCTTTCCCTCTCAACGACAACATCAACCTTTTGGTACCAAGGAGGAGAAGGGACAGACGTGGTAGACAGATTGATCAGGCTTACATGGAAGAACAAAGAGATCACGTGGTAGATATAGAACAACCGGTTCAGGAGCAACAGGCTCAGGGTAATGGAGCTGGTAATGGAGTTGGTCAAGGGCTTCATCAGGGTAATGTTCATCAGGAACAGGTGCACCATCAACAAGCTTATGTCCACCAAGGACAAGCTGAAGCTCATCAACAGAGGCATCAGGCCAATGTTCAGCAAAGACAACAAGTGCACCACCAACCCCACCCTTTCCAACAACAGCAAAGGAGATATGAGCAACCCCAAGTCTATGTTGGAGAGAATGATAGGGCAAATGCTCATCAGTATGGAGCTGGTATTCAGGCACCACCTGTGCAAAACAACAACTTTGAAGTGGTTCAGAACTCAAAGTTCCATGGGTTAGCAATGGAAGATCCCTTGGAACACTTGGACCAGTTTGATAAGGTGTGTGATCTGACCAAGATTAATGGAGTTTCAGAAGACAGCTTCAAGCTAAGACTATTCCCATTCAGTCTTGGTGACAAAGCTCATCAACGGGAGAAGAATCTTCCAAGAGGCTCCATTCAAACCTGGGAGCAATGCAAGCAAGCCTTCTTATCTAAGTTCTTCTCCACCTCAAGAACTGCAAAACTGAGGAACCAAATCTCTAGCTTCACTCAGCACAGCAATGAGAGTTTTGGTGAAGCATATGAGAGATTCAGGAGCTACACAAACCAATGCCCACACCATGGGTTTAGTGAGGCTTCTCTTCTCAGCACACTTTATAGGGGAGCTCTTCCCAAGATAAGAAACCAGCTGGATACTGCTTCCAATGGGAACTTTCTGGGTAAAGAAATTCATGCTGCTTTAGAGCTAGTGGAGAACTTAGCATTGAGCAATGATAGTTATGGTGAAGACTATGACAGATCAAATAGGTCTGAAGGTTCAAGCTCAGAACAGAGTCTCTCAAGGGAAGTTAAGGAGTTGAGGAGTGAATTGGACAAGCTGAAATTCACCACTCAGAAGCCAATGCATTTTGTTGGAGAGTATGAGGAACCATCTCAAATCTTTGAGAACATAAGTGAAGAAGGTCTCACCCAAGAGGAGCTTAACTACTTTGGGAATCAGAGGTTCCAGAGATATCAATATGGTAATGCCAATCCAAACCTCTCTTACAGGAACACCAATGTAGCCAACCCACAAGACCAGGTCTATCCCAATTCTCAAGCTCCAAAGAACTTTGTTCCCAAGAACAACTTTCAAGGGTCATTCCAACCCAAGAATCCGTTTGGTCAGAATCAGAGTTTTGGTCAGCAACAGCAACCATTTCAGGGCACTGGTTACACTTCACAGCAGCCAAAGGCACCACCAGGGTTTGGTCCACCACAGTTCCAACAGCAGGCGCCGGTTCAACAATAGTTTCAGCCACTAATGGTTCAACAGCAGCCACCAGGCATCAAGCTCAAGGAACCAAGGCCACCTACCTGGAAAACCAGAACCCAACCCCAAGGAATATGCCAAGGCCATTACACTGAGGAGTGGAAAAGAGTTACCTGGTATTGAGAACAACAAAGTGATCATTGAGGACAATGATCAACCTGAGGGGGAGGCAGCCTTAAAGGATGATCAAGTTGCTGAGAAACCAAGGACAGAAAAGGGTAAAGAGGTAGCAAAGGAACCAGAACCAGAAAAAGTATATGTGCGACCACCTCCATACCAACCAAAGCTCCCATTTCCAGGGAGATTCAAGAAGCAACTAGTGGACAAGGCAAGAGCTGTATTTGAGAAGGCACTCAAGGAGACACCACTCACAATGCCTCTCATTGATGCATTCTTAATGATGCCAAAGATGGGGAAGTTCTTGAAGGATGCTATTCTGAACAAGACAAAAGAGCTTCAAGGCATGGTAGTACTAAGACATGAATGCAGTGCTATCATTCAGAAGAAGTCCATCCCAAGGAAGTTAACTGATCCAGGGAGTTTCACACTCCCTTGTCCCATTGGACCTCTTCTATTCTCTGGATGTCTTTGTGATCTAGGAGCATCAGTCAGCTTGATGCCATTCTCCATAGCAAAGAAGCTGGGCTTTAGAGTGTTCAAGCCTGCAAGGATCTCTCTTATCCTTGCAGATAGATCAGTTAGATTGCCTGTTGGTATGTTGGAAGATCTACCTGTTAAGATTGGTGGTTTTGAGGTTCCAACAGATTTTGTTGTGCTGGAAATGGATGAGGAACCAGTAGATCCTCTCATCTTGGGCAAGCCATTCTTAGCCACTGCAGGAGCTATAATTGATGTGAGAGGTGGGATAATAGAGCTTCAACTTGGGTCTGAAAGGCTCAAGTTTGATGTGAATGAGATGATGAAGAAACCCACCATTGAAGGTCAATGTTTCTATGTGGAGACAATGGATCAGTTGGCTGATGAGTTGCTTGAGGAGCTGAACACTGAGGATCCTCTTCAAGCTGCTCTAACTCAAGAACAAGGAGACAATGGGCTCTTAGCTGAAGCAAGTGAAGGGTATAAGCTGTATCTGGACAATGCAAGAGAGCTGGGTCCTGAGACAAGGTTTTTGGAGCTGGAACAAAGTGGCTCTGAAGTTTTTGCTATCAAGGAATCAGTCACCAGCCAAAGCAGCTTGGACCAGGATTGGAATGAGGCTGATGCACCCCCTGTTGAGCTCAAGCCTCTACCAACAGGGCTCAAGTATGCTTTCTTAGGCTTAAACTCCACATATCCTGTCATCATCAATGATAGCCTATTAGAGGATCAAGAGAGTGCATTGCTTAATGAAATAAGAAAGTTCAGGAGAGCCATAGGGTATTCTTTGGCTGATATTAGAGGGATCTCTCCTGACATTTGCACCCACAGGATCCACCTAGAGGACCAATCTATGTCCTCTATTGAGCATCAACGACGACTTAACCCCAACCTTAGGGAAGTGGTTAAGAAGGAGATACTAAAACTTCTTGAGGCAGGGATAATTTACCCAATCTCTGACTCAAGATGGGTGTCTCCTGCTCATGTTGTGCCCAAGAAGGGTGGGATCACAGTGGTGAAAAACGATAAGGATGAACTCATAGCTCAAAGAACCATAACTGGCCATCGCATGTGCATTGACTATAGGAAATTGAATTCTGCTTCTAGAAAAGATCATTTCCCTTTACCGTTCATTGTTCAAATGCTTGAAAGGTTAGCTAATCATCCTTATTTCTGTTTTCTCGATGGGTACTCGGGGTTCTTCCAAATTCCCATAGATCCCCGGGATCAAGAGAAAACAACATTCACATGCCCTTATGGCACTTATGCTTATAGGAGAATGCCTTTCGGTTTATGTAATGCACCGCCACTTTTCAAAGATGTATGATGCACATTTTCTCTGACATTATTGAAGAGAAAGTTGAGGTGTTCATGGATGACTTTAGTGTCTATGGCTCCTCCTTCTCGGATTGTCTCTCTAATTTGAGACAGGTGTTGGAGAGATGTGAGCAGCACAACTTGGTGCTGAACTGGGAAAAGTGTCATTTCATGGTGCAAGAAGGAATAGTTCTTGGGCACAAGATATCTGAGAAGGGCATAGAGGTTGATAGGGCAAAGGTGGAAGTGATGGTGAATCTGCAAACTCCCACTTCAGTTAAAGGGATAAGGAGCTTCCTTGGGCATGCAGGGTTTTATAGAAGATTCATAAAGGACTTCTCAAGGATTGCCAGGCCCTTAACAAGACTGTTGTGTAAAGAATTGGATTTCATCTTTGATGCTGAATGTGAGGAGGCCTTCAAGTTGATCAAGGAGGCATTGGTTAGTGCACCTATAGTTCAGGCACCAGACTGGTCCCTACCTTTTGAGGTCATGACAGATGCATCTGATTTTGCTGTTGGAGCAGTGCTTGGGCAAAAGAAAGACAAGAAGCTGCATGTCATCTACTATGCCAGTAGAACACTTGACTCTGCCCAAGAGAAATATGCTACTACTGAGAAGGAGATGCTAGCAATAGTCTTTGCTTTTGATAAGTTCAGAAGCTACCTGGTGGGATCAAAAGTCATTGTATATACTGATCATGCAGCCCTCAGGTATTTGATGACCAAGAAAGATCCCAATCCAAGGCTGTTAAGATGGGTTTTATTGCTTCAAGAGTTTGATATGGAAGTGCTTGATAAAAAGGGCATTGAAAATGGGGCTGCAGACCATCTCTCAAGGCTGAGGATTGAAGAAAAGGTCCCCATAGATGATGCTTTGCCTGAAGAGTATCTGATGGTGCTCCATTCCTACTTGGAGTTTGAGGAAGTAGAGAGCATTCAAGAGAGGTGGATGCCTTGGTTTGCAGACATAGTGAACTATCTTGCATGTGGGGTGGAGCCTCCTGAATTAGATGCCTACAAGAGGAAGAAGTTCTTCAGAGATGTCCAGAGATACCATTGGGATGAGCCCTACCTCTATGTTCTGAACAAGGATCAGCTGTATAGAAGGTGTCTTGCTGAAGAGGAGATGCAACCTGTGTTGCAAGAATGTCATGGTTCTGCTTTTGGAGGTCACATGGGGGCATTCAAGACTGTGGCAAAGGTTCTTCAGAGTGGGTTTTGGTGGCCCACAATGTTCAAAGATACTCAGTTGGTGGTTTCAGCATGTGATGCCTGTCAGAGGCATGGGAACATATCTAAGAGGAGTGAGATGCCTCAAAACCCCATTCTAGAGGTTGAAATCTTTGATTGCTGGGGGATTGACTTTATGGGACCCTTTATTTCATCCTATGGGAATCAGTATATACTTGTTGCTGTGGACTATGTGTCCAAATGGGTTGAGGCCATTGCTTCCCCTACCAATGATTCCAAGGTTGTAGTAAAGCTGTTCAAAAGCATTATCTTCCCAAGGTTTGGAGTCCCAAGGGTTGTCATCTCTGATGGAGGATCTCATTTTGTGAACAAGACTTTGGAGGGTTTGTTGAGAAAGCATGGGGTGAAACACAAGATAGCTACTCCATATCACCCCCAAACTAGTGGCCAGGTTGAGGTATCTAATAGACAGATCAAGGCCATTCTTGAGAGGACTGTTAGCTCAAGCAGAAAAGATTGGAGCAAAAGGCTAGATGATGCATTGTGGGCTTATAGGACTGCCTTTAAAACTCCAATTGGGACATCACCATTCAGTCTACTATATGGGAAGAGCTGCCACCTTCCTGTTGAGCTGGAATACAAGGCTATGTGGGCTGTGAAGTTGCTGAACTTTGATGTCAAGACAGCTCAAGAGAAAAGGATCATGCAACTCCATGAACTTGAGGAGATTAGGCTTGAGGCTTTTGAAAGCTCAAAGATCTATAAGGAGAAGACCAAGGTTCTGCATGATCAAAAGATTTTGAAAAGAGAGTTCAAGAATGGTGATTTGGTCTTGCTGTTCAACTCTAGACTGAAGTTTTTTCCAGGAAAACTTAAGTCTAGATGGTCTGGTCCCTTTAAGGTTCTTGAAGTGAGGCCATATGGAGCTGTTATCTTAGAAGGGAAGAATGGTCAAAAATTTGTGGTGAATGGACAGAGAATCAAGCATTACTTAGTTTCACAAGGGAAAGAGGAAGCTACAACAGTTCCTCTTCTTGATCCACCAGCCTGTTAAACAGGTTCTCAAAGTCAAACTTAGAGACTTTAAACAAAGTGCTCTTGGGAGACACCCCAAGCTTATCTTTGTACATAGTTCTTTTGATTTCTTCTCTTTTCCTTTATGTTTTAGAACTTTTTGATGGGTTTTGTGAGTTGGTCTCAGGTTCTAGGTGATTTTTGGAGGACATAGCTCAGTGATGAATGGAATGGAGCTTGTGAGAGGGCTGAGGGAAGTGTTTAAGGCCAGAAAAACTTGAAGAACGCCTCAGTGCTACCTAGGTGTGCGGGTTAGTGCATGAAGAGCCCAGGCCGCAGCAAGACTCGCAATTTACTCCGGCCAGGGCGTGCTACCTGGTGTGAAAGGAACCTGGCCGCACGAAACCATGAGAAGCCCGAAATGTTTAAGTCCCAGTTACTGCGGCTTGGGAGTGCGGGTCAGAAGAGAGGAAGCTAGGCCGCACACCCATTCGCAATTTACTCCGGCTTAGGTGTGCGACCTAGAAGCATGGAAGCCGAGCCGCACCAGAAAGAAGAAGGCCAAGAGTTCTAAGTGCTAAACTGTGCTACCTGGTGCTGCGGCCTGAAACCCAAGGAGGCTAAGTCGCACGATCATTCGCAATTCACTCCGAGATGGTCGTGCTACCTGGAAAGAAGAAGGGCAGGCCGCACTAAACAGAAGGAGTCCAAAACGCCTAAGTCCAAAACTGTGCTAGCTGGTGCTGCGGGTTAAAAGAAAGGTGTCCAGGCCGCATGAAGACTCGCAATTCACTCCGGGTCAGCTGTGCTAGCTAGGAACATGGAGGCCAGGTTGCAGCATGAAGAGAACGGCCAAGGAGCTTAAGTGACAAAACCTGCGGCTTAGGTGTGCTAGCTGGGAACAAAGGGGGCTAACTCGCACATACACTCGGAATTTACTCCAAGATGGGCGTGCTAGCTGGGAAGTAAGGGTTCCAGGCCGCACAAAAAGAAGGGAGGCCAAAGTGTTTAAGTCCCAAAATGCGAGTTAGGCGTGCTACCTGGAAAGAATGAGTCCAAGGAACCCTAATCGAATGGACATGCTATTTTTCTTATTTTTTTAGAATACTTTTAAGTTTTAGGTTTCAGGGAGAGAGAGATTCACATCCATTCGGAATTTACTCCAAGTTGGGCGTGCTAGCTGGGAACATGAACACCAGGTCGCAGCAGGAAAAGAAAGGCCGTTTTGTTTAAGTCCAAAAGTCTGCGGCATAGTCGCGCTACCTGGGAACAGAGGAAACCAAGTCGCACATGCACTCTCAATTTACTCCAAGTTGGGCGTGCTAGCTGTGAATATGAAGACCAAGCCGCAGCAAAAAGAGGAACGGCCAGAATGTCTAAGTAACAAAAGCTGCGGGATGGTTGTGCTACCTGGGAACAAAGAAGACCAACCCGCACATCCATTCGCAAATTACTCCGACTTGGTCGTGCTAGCTGGTTGCAATGGGTTCCAGGTAGCAGCACTGAGAAAAGATAAAACTGGGCTGAAGGATCTTTACTGCGAGTTGGCCGTGCGGGTAAGACAGAGGATGACCAGGTAGCACAAAAATATTTCCGGTTCTGCACCAAGACGGTCACACGGCTCGATCCCGACGGTTCCCGGACGCACAAAAGAGAGAAAGGAGGCCGGTCAATGAGAAAAGGACGGGTCAAAGCCTTGACTGGTCAAAATAGATCTATTGACCACCAGTCCAAAGGCTTGACCCTGTCCCACACTCTCTCTTCCTCACAACAAACCCGAGTTTGCAACTCTCTCTCTCATTTCTCTCCATTGTTTTCACCATATCTCTCTCATTTCTCCACCAAAATTGTTGATTCAAAGTGCTCTGAGCTCGTTTTTGAGTTGTTAACATCATCCTGATTGCATTTCGAACTCGTTGCATCTTAATCCCAAGGTATTTCATCCTGTAAAACTCATCTCTTTCCATGTTCTTCAATGGTGATTTTTGAACTTTAAGGTGTGGAATCGATTTTGAGAGGTTGTTTTAGACCTTGGGATTATTTTTATAAATGCTAGGGTGCTAGATAGTCTTGGAAAACAGAGCACTTTGTTGGTAATTCCTTGTTCTTGAGTTTTTAAAATTGTTGCAAGTAATTCATGAAAAAATCGATTTTTTTTTTAAAAAAAGAGATGAATTGGTTTCTTGCTGAGTCCCTGCTTTGCACTCTTGTTTTTGCATTGCTATGAACTTATTTGATTGATTCTTGGCTTGAGAAACTTGTTCATGTGCTGTTGATATTGATTCTTGCAACAAATTTTTTTCAAAATTTTGAAGACTTTTGTGAGGCTTATCCTTGTACTAACAATGTTTTTGAGAATCTCTTGGCAGATGACTGAAAGAACCAACTCTTTGGCCAAAAAGAAGGGTACTGCATCAAAAGGCAAAGGTTTGGTCTCAGGAACTTCAAAGCCAAGAGACAAAGGTCAAGGTGCAAAGAATACCACAAAGCGAAGAAAGTGTGATCCAGCGCCAAAAAGGACAAGGCCTGAAGGAAAAGCTTTGGTGGTTGCTTCTGGTTCCAAGAAGAAGGGGAAACAGTTGGCTGTGGTATCTGAGAGTGAACAGACTGAAAGTGACTCAAGCAGCTCAGTTGGTGGTTCCCAAGGCACCATTGAAAAGGGATCAAAGAAGTTCAAGAAAACTGAACCAGAAACACTTGATTATCTGGCTAAGTTTCAGCAGATGGAGATCCAGCAAGGAAGATTCCCTGATTTGGACTTTCTGAAGAAGATTGGCATCTATGAAGATGTCAAGACCTTGCTTGGGAACATGGGTGTTGAGTCACTTTTGGAGATGAGAGAGATCGCTTGTGAGCAAGAGTCTCAAGAGTTCTTGGCCTCCTTTGAAGCTTTCATTTACTACCCAAGGGATTCAAGAATCATTCAAGGAGATGGGCTTGGACATGTGGAGTTTACTGTGAAAGGGAGGGAGTACTCAGTGTCATTCAGAGAATTGAATGAGATTTTTGGGTTTTCAGCACCTAGAAATGAGCTTCTATCCAACCAGGTCAATCTCAGAAAAGATGAGATCCAACTTCTATGGATATCAATTGCTTCTGGGAAGTACACAGCTGGAACAATAAAGTCCTCTTGGATAAGGAATCCAGTTCTGAGATATGTAAACAAGATTCTCTTTCACAGCTTCTACTTCAAGATTGATGTTGGAAGAGTTCACAAAGGAGACCTGATGCTTCTTGGTGTAGGGCTGAGACCGCTGATGCCAACACATGAAGATGGGGAACCCTATGAAGGGTATGAATACCCACTTTGCCTTGCATCTCAATTAGCAAGGTCTTTGATGTTCTACAAAAAGTGCATGTGGGGTTCTACAAAGCAAGATGCAAAGCTGGCCCATGGATGGGTGGTAACAAAGATCTTGAAAGCCATGGGGTACAGATTCAAGGAGAACAAGGCAAAGTTTGATCTGATTAATGAAGCTCATTTGTGTAAGATTGGCTTCCTCCAAGGAAGAGTGGGTACCAAGGTAGTATACAACTTCAAGACACTCATCAGTGAGCCAGCCCAAGTTCTCCTACCCAATCCCTCCATCACCACAGTCCATGTTAAGAGGAACATTCACTTCTTCTTGCTGAAGGAAGAGCTGTACAATGTCCAGACTGATCCACCAATCCTCACATACAAGGAAGCTTGCAGAGAAGAAGCCTCCAAGGGGAAGAAAGCTACCGCTGAAGATGCTACCACAAGTGCAGCTGGTGCTCAAGATGCTGATCTGCCTCCACCTCAAAAACGTTTTGGTGGAAACAGATACCACTTTGATGATTACAACTGGGAGGAACCAGGCATTTCAGGGTTCAGAGCTCAACAAAAGATTGGTATTCTCCAACAATGGTGCAAGTACCAAGACAAAACCATCCACAAGATGGCCAAATGCATCAAGGAGATGAAGAAGAGGATCAAGAAGCTTGAAAACCCTTGCAAAGTTGGGGCTCCAGCACCGGTTTCACCAAGGAACAGAGAGGAAGTTGGAGAGAGTTCCATGAACAGCCCTGGTCACATATGGAACCACTTGGGTAGATCTTGACAACGGGTCTGATGAGGCCAGCCACCATTCTTGGGAGACATCATCAGGCCACACTTCAAACCCCTCCTACTCATTGGGGTCTGACTTCAACAGCCACTAGGTAACACTCAAAACCTTGTAAATAACATGTAGATTTTCTTTTTCTTTTGCATTTTACTTGTTTATTTTGTTTTAAACTCCTTTCTCATGCTTTATAACACAAGGGACTGTGTTATTTAAGTGTAGGGGAGGAGTTTCATCCTTTACTAATCATGTTTTCTCTTTTCTTATTCTACACTTTGAGTCTTGAGTCACATTGTAGTTGCATATACATGTAGTCTCATCTAAGTGCATATAAAAACCAAAAAAAAAATGGAAAAATCTGAAAAAAATTTTCACAAAAAAAATGATCATGTAGTTGCATTCTCATTTTTAGGATTGAGTCTAGATTGCATATGCATGTAGGTTGCATCTTGCAGGGAGTAATGATAGGTTTCCTAGAGAGTACATCACTTTGAGAACTTGAACTAAAGATGCTTGTGAATCTTTTTCTGTGCTTGCAAAGTCTGAAATGATCTGAATCTGAGAAGCAAGTTTGAATTGAACTCAACTCTAATTAAGTGAGAACCTTGAACTTGACTTGAAAATATCTTGTGGTGCATTGTTTGAAAAAGCTTGTGGATACCGATATACATACTTGAGCTAGAACCATTCTTTTTACCACTCTTTTTCCTTAGCTCAAGTAGCTGAATCCACTACATGGATCAGTTCCCTCACCTTAAACCCATCCTTATTTCAAGCCAATGTTTGTGTGGGAATTGAAAGGCCACCTTGGATCAAACTTAGCAGAAAGTGTTAGGTTTAGAGCGACAAGGGCAGGTCTCATTGAGTGCTGTGTTCCAACATCAAGGAAAAGACTTGTTGGTGAGTGGAAAAAGGTGAGATGAGTGGGAAAGAGAGAGTGGAAATAGCTAGGGGAATGAAAGAAAAAGAGATCAGTCTTGGTGTTTTGAGGAAGTGAGCTCTGGTTTATTGAAAAGAAAGAGTCTAGCCTCTAAGTAAAAAGGAAAGAAGCCAAAAGGCTCAAATGTTTTGGAAAAGGAAGAAAGAAGAGGCTAGAGGTTGTAAAAGAATAATAAAAAAAAAAGAGCTGTGGGAAGTTTGAGTTCCAAGAATTGAGAGTGAAAGTGAAAAGTAAATCCCCTAGTGAGAGGAAAATGAGAGTGAAAAGTGAGGATTTTTGAGCAAGTGAGGAAGCTTTGAGTAGAGGGTGGGGTGTGATGAGTCTTTGCCCTTGTATGCATAGGTTGCTTTTTACCTTTAGCATTCTGCCAAAGTTTGATCATTCATAGAGAGATCCCTTTGCTGCATTAAACCCACTTGAACACTGATGAGATCATTTTAATCTCATAACTACTCCCTAGCCAAGCCAGCTTGTTTAAACATTGCATCATGAGATCCACTTGGTAAAAAGCTTAATGAATGTGAAAGAGTTGAGAGAGAGAAGAACTTGTGGAGATTCCTTGTTGAGTTGATATATATCTGAGTATGTCTTTGCATTGCATAATTGAGCATGAACTTGAATTCTCATTGTGATTACTTCTCTCAAAAAGGAAATGTGAACTCCCATGCATTCAACCTCTTTCTCTCATTTGTTCTTGTTTGCTTGAGGACAAGCAAAGGACAAGTGTGGGGGAGTTGATATGTTCATAATTTGCATCATTTAGGTTGCATAATTCATTCTAAATCATGTTTTATTCCATGCATATTAGGTCCTTAGGGTTTGTTTTAGAACTTAGGAGATGCATTAGGTCCCAATGAGTCTTTGCATATTTTGAGTGTTTATCAGGTGCATTTGGAGCTGAAAAGATGAATCCAGGAGGTGGAATGGTGATCAAAGCTTGAAAAGTGGCAAAATGGAGTCTTTGGAGGTTATAGGCCATTCTCGCTGACCAGGAGGGTTTTTCACGGCCATTCTCGCGTACCAGGAAAGTTTTTACCGGCCTAAACATGTACCGCGGGTAGGTTTCATCGGCCAAAAACACGTACCGGTTAAAGCATCTCTCGGCCAAAATCTCCGGGTGTAGACACGTTTCCGAAATCGACTGTCCGGGGAACCTTCCGGTCCGATTCAGATGGCGGGTGCTTCATAGAAGTTGGAGAAGATTGAATCACGGTTTCGTAGCAAGTGTAATCACGGAATTTGGACGCCTGAGCAGAGAGTTAAGCTCGTCGGAAGAAACCCCCGTCTCGCTGCTGTTCTGGACCAAGCCGACGAGCTCTGAAGAATGCGAAGGACGGTGTACTTCCAGGCCGATTCAGTTTCCGGGGCCTTCATGAGAATCAGAGACATTTGAGTCTTATTTCCAGAACGTCCAAGGGCATTAATTCGGAACTATGAACAGGACGATACGTTCTCCGGAATGGACACATGTCTAGACGCCTCTCTCTGGTCGTGTAAATGCACTGCAAAGATGTGCCCTCCAGGAAGCCTTACACTTCCCAAGCACCAAAGCTTCATTCACCAAAGTTGGAGATAATTGGGTCCTCTGTCTTCTGCGACCAAAATCATTCATTCGGGACAAGTATCATAGAAGTTACACTCTCCGGAATGTGAAGTGGTCTAAGCTGCTCTGAATGCTGCGAGATGGTCTTGCGACTTGGTTAACCCGCAGGCCTGAAGATGAACGCCTGAATGCTGATGCTTCGAGTTAAAATGTGCGGGTAAACTATCACTGGAAGAGGTCTGATGCTCCCGAGCAAGAGAAATGCTAAGTCCACAATCGTGCGACTTAGGCATGTGAGTTAGCTGCGCCTGGAACTAAGCCGCACGATCACTCGCAAATCACTCCAACTTGAGCCTGCGACCTAGGTGGAATAGAGACCAACCCGCACAGTTTGTACATTCCCCAGAAACCGCCTTAGTCCTGCGAGTTGGAGAGGAAGGAGACCAAGCCGCAGCAACACTCGCAAAACACTCCTACTTAGGCGTGCGGCTAAGACAAGGCGATTCAGGCTTCACAAGACAAGTCTTCATCTACTGCGACTTAGGTGTGCTACCTGGGACATACTGGACCAACCCGCAGTAATTCCCACTTTATCCATTAAAGCTGGGTCAGGACCCGGTTTGTTCCGGGCTGACCCGGTTCGTTGTTTTAGGAAGTATAAATACTTTTTAGGGTTTTTGGGAGAGAACTAAGTTTTATTACCTTTGTCTCTTGCCTCTTTTGTGAAAAAGACTCCACCAAGAAGAGAAATATCGATTTTTGGCCCTTTAATCAAGAGAGTTTAAGAGATTTTTGTGTTTAAAACTGCTTTCTTCTTAATTTATCATCTCCATCTCCATTTCTCATCATTAATCATGCTAATCTTTTCAACTTGCAATGGTTTAAGATTAGTATGATTAGTGAGTAGTCACCTTAATGAGGTTCTAGATGTGTAGGTTAGGGTGCTAAAGTGTTAGATTAGGAGTGCTTAGGGCTAGATTCATTGATTCATCTCTCTAAACAGCTGTTCTCTATGCTAGATCCTTGATAATCACTTGAGATCCAGATTCTGGGAATTTCATACACCAAAAGTGTTTGATGAAATTCCTGAAAGAGTTGTATTAGAGGTTTAAGCATTTTTCGGCATGATGATGTATTGTTATTTGCTTGAATGATCATTAAGAGCTGTTTATTAATGCATATTGATTCATGTTTCACAAATGGGAATTTGGTTTGAAAATGGATTAGTATAGAGGTTAATACTTTCATGAGAGGATTAACCTAGATTTGAGTTCTTAATCATTTGAATCATGTCTCATCATTGTCATTAGCATTTCTAGTTTAGCACCAAAGCACCCTAACCAACTATCATGTCTAGAATCTCATGCCTCCATCATATCATATTCACATCATTTGTCATTGCTTAGTTCTTGTTTAGTCATTGTCATTAGTCTTTAAACCTGTTTATGTTTGTAGTTGTATCTAGATTAATCAAAACCCACTCTTGTTTGCTTGAATTAAGAACTTGATCATATAGCTTAGTGTCTATCACCACATTCTTGGATTGATTAACCTCTTTGTGCTACTTTGACAAGGGGATTGATAGCCCTGAGACCCTAAAAAGTCTTGTCTATCAGTTTTACACAGGAGGTGGCCGGATTCCTGCTCCATACTTGTGTGCATAAGCTCGGTCATTCTAACCAACAACAGCTGGTGGTGGCTGATGCCGTATGGGTGGGTTGGGGAAGGGTTGTGGCTGGTTAACTTGAGGACGGTCTTGGTTCTGGTTACCCTGAGCTTGTCCCTGATGGACCTGACCCTGTTGAACTTGAATTCCAATCCCATTACCAGCTCTTTGACCGTGATCAGCTTCTTGAGCCTGAATTGCTCATTCCAACCTTGCTGATCCATCATTCCTAACCTTTCCAAGTGAACTGCCCTTTCTCTTTGTCTTCTTGCTTGGCTTCTTGTGATCATAAACCTGAAAACAAAGTCAGAACTTGAAAGGTGATCAGTAAAACAAAAGAAACTTGATCTTAAAAACTATATCAGAAACTAATGCTAACAATCCCCACACAATGTGGCAACGGCGCCTATTTGATTGTAGGTTTTTTAGCCTACGAAGATCAATTAACCTCTTGTGTTGTAGCACTTGAGGGTCAATCCAAATGGAGATTATCTAGGCACCAAGACTATGAGGATCAATTCTTAATCCAAGTCTAATGAAACAGGTTAGTGATTAAGTGATCTATAAACATAAAAAAAAACAAGAACAAGCAGTAATTAAGAATTAAACAAGCAAACAAGACAAACAAAACGAAGACTCAAATTCAAATAAAGATAAAGCTAAACCTCTAGATGTGATCATTGATTAGGGTGCTTTAAATGTAAAATCATGATGCTAAGCAAACAATTCAACACTTGCAATTCTTTAGTCTAGACTTCCAAATCAGATTAATTCATTCTCATGACAAAAATCCCTTTGTTAATTACCAAATCAAGACTAATTCCCATTAGATGAATAAGCAATCAACGAGCATAAGGTTCCAAGTCTAAAATGACCAGACAGCCTCCTTGTGCATCAAAATAAGAGCTAAGAATACTGAATCTTATACAGAAAGATAAAGCAAGCATCACATGATCTCAAATTCCAATTAACTTAGAACTCTAATCTAGATTAATCCTCTCATGAAGGCATTAACCTCAACACTAATCAATTTAAAAATCAAATCATCATTTTTGAAATATGAATCAATGAGCATTAAGAAACATTTCTAATATGTCATTCATGCATTTAACAATCCTTCCCATGATAAAAAAGGCATAAACCCTTAAGTTAGCTAATTTAGGCATTTCATCAAACACCTTGTGGGTGGAGAAATGCCTAAGTTCTAGATCAAGCTTATAATGAGAGATCTACCATTAGGATCAACTAACTAAGGAAAGGAGAAGAGAATCTAATCTTAAACAATCATTAATCTACATCTAAGCACCCTAATCTACACACCTAGAAGCTTAAAAGAAGACTACCCACTAATCATGCTTAACACACCTAATCTTTTGCAAGAGATGATGTTAAACATGATTATGAGCAAAGAAAATAAGATGAGATGATAAGAAACAGCTTTAGATTGATTCAATCCTATAGATATCTCTTAACAAACTCTCGTTTGACTAAAGGGGAAAAGAAAAAAAAGAGAGAATAAAGCTCAAGTCTTGGAAAAACCCTAAAAAACATATATATTGTCTTTTGCGAACCGGGTCATCCCAGGACAAACTGGGTACTGACCCGGCTTCAAATGGGTCATGTCTCAAGTGTGTGACATGGTCAGGTGCTTCCCAAGTCGCAGGCCCAAGTCGCACAACCATAGAAACAGCCTTGTGCGCCATAAATCCCTCAGCCTCAGCCGCATGCCTATCTAGGTGTAAACCGCGAGTATTTGTGCTGGTCAGGCTTTCTTCTCTTGAACTCACACAATCAAGACCCATTCTGGAGAGAATATGTGTACGAGTTGGTCATCTTTAGTCCCAAGTCACACACATATTCTCTCCAGAATGCGTCTTGGTTGTAAAAACGAGTGTAAAAACGAGTTTGATCAAGAGATATCTAGCATATTTAATCATATTAAAGCTGTTTCTTATCATTTCTTCATCTCATCTTAAATGATCAACATCACCTCTTGCAAAGGAAATCGTTTTCATCATGATTAGTGAGTAGTCTCTGTTTAAGCATCTAGGTGTGTAGATTTAGGGTGCTTAGATGTAGATTAATGATTGTTTAGAATTAGATTCTCTTCTCCTTTCCTTAGTTAGCTGATCCTAATGCTAGATCCTTGCATATCACTTGGATCTAGAATCTGGGTTTTTCATGCACCAAAAGTGTTTGATGAAATGCCTGAATGAAAGCTAACTAAGGGTGTATGCATTAATTCCATGATGATGTTTGTTAATTGCATAAATGACATATTATAGTTTATTCTTAATGCTTACTAGTTAATATTTCACAAATGGGAATTTGGTTTGAAAATGGATTAGTATAGAGATTAAGACCTTCATGAGAGGATTAGTATAGCTTTAAACTCTAAGTTGATTGGATAAGAGATCATGTGATTCCATGCTATATCTTTCTGTATAAGATTCAGTCTTTCTTTGTTAAAGATTGTTTGGTCACTAATTAGGCTTGGAACATTATGCTTGTTGATTGCTTGGTTATCTCTTATGGTTGTTAGACTTGATTAAGTGATTTGCAAAGAGATTTCTGTCAAGAGAGTGGATTAATCTAAGCCTAGACTAAAGAATAGCAAGTGTTGCATTGTTGTTTAGCATCATTAGTTTGCATTTAAAGCACCCTAATCAATTATCACACCTAGAGGCCTATCTTCCATCATTTGCTTAAGCACCATCATCTTGTTTTGTTGCCTTG
This sequence comes from Eutrema salsugineum, assembly GCF_000478725.1. Lineage (NCBI taxonomy): Eukaryota > Viridiplantae > Streptophyta > Magnoliopsida > Brassicales > Brassicaceae > Eutrema > Eutrema salsugineum. Next base: position 7,900,416 of record NW_006256877.1, read on the forward strand.
TTTAGTTCATTAATCATTGCTTCTCTTGTTTCTTGTTTTATGCTTTCTTGTTACTTTGTTCACACCAAAACTCATCTTTGATCACTTGACTTAAGAGTTTATCACATAAACTAGTGCCTAACTACCACTGGATTGATACCCTTTATGCTGCAACAGCAAAGGGATTGATAACCCTTATTAAGGCCTTGAAAACCTTAGTTATCAACTGGCGCCGTTGAAAACGATTTCCTTTGCAAGAGGTGATGTTGATCATGATTAGAAGTTAAGATGAGATGAAGAAATGATAAGAAACAGCTTTAAGATGATTAAATCTGCTAGATATCTCTTGACCAAACTCGTTTTTACACTAAAGAGGCAAAGAAAACAAGAGAGAATAAAGCTCAAGTCTTGGAAAAAACCCTAAAAAACATATATAGTGTCTTTTGCAGATCGGGTCAGCCCAGGACAAACTGGGTACTGACCCGGCTTCAAATGGGTCATGTCTCAAGAATGCGACATGGTCAGGTGCTTTCCATGTCGCAGGCCCAAGTCGCATAGCCATAGAAACAGCCTTGTCCGCCATAAATCCCTCAGTCTCAGCCGCATGCCTATCTAGGTGTAAACCGCAAGTATTTGTGCTGGTCAGGCTTTCTTCTCTTGAACTCGCACAACCAAGACGCATTCTGGAGAGAATATGTGGGCGAGTTGGTCATCTTTAGTCCCAAGTCGCAGGCCCAAGTCGCACAGCCATAGAAACAGCCTTGTGCACCATAAATCCCTCAGCCTCAGCCGCATGCCTATCTAGGTGTAAACCGCGAGTCTTTTTTGCTGTTCAGGCTTTCATCTCTTCAACTCGCACAATCAGGACGCATTCTGGAGAAAATATGTGTGCGAGTTGGTCATCTTTAGTCCTAAGTCGCAGGCCCAAGTCGGTGTAAACCGCGAGTCTTTGTACGGTTCAGTTTGCTGCTCGGCCAACTCGCATGACTAAGTCGCACTCGGATTCCAACTTCAGTGGAAAGAGCACTCAAATATCTCAAACTTTGGTGAAGAAACCTTCAGAGCTTGGGAAGTGGAAGGTTACCTGGACGTCTAATCTCTGCAGCGCATTGAAACGATCGAAAAGAAGCTTTTGGACCAGTGTTCACTCCGAAGACGGTATCTTTCCGCCCACAGCTCCAAAATGGATGATCTAAGACGTTATGGAAAGACCACGCAAAAACCTTGAATCTTTAAGAAAGTCAAGGCAGCTGAATCAGACTGGAAAGGCAACTTACGTCGCCATCTTTGTGACTCATCGGATCGGTCTTGAAACTGTCCCGAGACAGGTGTGTCTTCCGGTGCTCTTAACTCTCAGCTCACGAGTCCAAATCCAATTATTTCACCTGTTATGGATCCGTGACCTGCTTATCTCCAACTTTTCTGAGGATTCTGTAATCTGAATCGGACGTTAAAACTCCCCGGACAGGCGATCTTTCCAGACGTATCGGATTGCTCCGGAATGGACTCGAGAGAGGTCAGTCTTCCGGTGGCCGTATCTTTCATCTCACTTCTCCAAACTCATCGAATCCAACTGTTCTAAGATCTAGACTCAATTATCTTGATCTTTACTGAAGACCCCGCGATTTCGGAAATGTATCTGCACCCAGGAATTTTGGCCGAGAAGCTTGAACAGCTGGTACGCGTTTTGGCGGAGAAACCCACCCGCGGCACATGAAAATCGCCGAGAAAAAGCTTCCTGCAGTACAGGCTATCACCGAGAACCTCCAAAAGGCTGTTTTCACCATTTTAAAGCTCTGATCACCATTTCTTTTCCTGGTTTCGCGTTTTCAGCTCCAAATAGCTCCAAATACACCTGATAAACACTCTAAACCATGCAAAGACTCATTGGGACCTAATGCAACCCCTAAGCCCTAAAACAGCACCTAAAGGCCTAAAATGCATGAAATAAAACATGATTTGGAATGAATTATACAACCTAAATGATGCAAATTATGAACACATCACTTGGGAAGTGGAAGGTTCCTCGGACGGCTCATCGCTGAAGTGCATTGAAACGATAAAAAAGAGGCTCTTGGACAAGTGTTTACTCCAGAGACGGTATATTTCATAACATAGCTCCAAACTGGATGATATCAGATCTTCTGGAAGGAGCACTCAAAGACCTTGAATACTTATGAAGGCCTCGGCAACTGAATCGGACCGGAAAGGCATCATCCCACGCATTCTTTGTGACTCATCGGATTGGTCTTGAAACTTTAGCGAGACAGGTGTGTCTTCTGGTGAGCTTAACTCTCATCTCACGACTCCAAATCCAATGATTCTACCTGTTCTGGAACCTTGACCCGATTATCTCTAACTTTTCAGAAGCATCCGACAACTGAATCGGACCGGAAGGGCTTCCGTTAACGCAATCTTTGGAGCATACTGACACAGAGGAATTTAAGCCGAGACTTCAACACGCGGTAAGGTTTGTAGCCGAGAGAGTCAACCCGCGGTACATGAAAACCACCGAGAGAAACTTCCCGCGGTACAGGACATTTCCAATAACCTCCAAAAGGCTGTTTTCACCATTTTTAAAGCTCCTTTCACCATTTCTTTTCCTGCCTTCATCTTTTCAGGTCCAAACTGGTTCCAAATCCCCTGTAAACACTCCAAAACATGCAAGATTCACTTGGACCTAATGCAAAGTCTTAAAACTCTAAAACAAGTGTAAAACATGATGAATCTATCTAAAATGCATGAATGAGACTCTAAACTTGGACTAAAAATGCAATCCTAAACATGTAAATTATGAATATATCACTTGGAAGTGAGGGAAACTATCTCGCACACTTGCTTCAAGCATGTGCTACATGAGTGTGCGAGTTAGAGAGAAAAAGAACCTGAACCGCACATATGTTTGCTGTTAAAACCGAGAAGGGAATGTTGCTGGGTCTACAAGGTTTTAACTTGAAAGATCTTGCTTCCAGACTTGTGCGAGTTGGGTGTGCGACTTGGAGCCAAGCCAGACCAGCTCGCACACATACCATCTCCAGAATGCGTCTTGGTTGTGCGAGTAGAAGAGAAGAAAGCCTGAGCAGAACATATGTTCGCAGAACAGACCAAGATAAGCATGCAATTGGGGCTGAAGAGATTTAGACGCACAAGACAGATTCAGAGGCTGTGCGACTTAGGCTTGCGGGATGGGAAGCACCTGACGAACTCGCACACTTAACACATTGCCCATTTAAAGCCGGGTCAGTACCGAGTTTGTCCTGGGCTGACCCGGTCCGAACTACTAAGTATAAATATGTTTTAGGGTTTTTTTCCAAGAGAAAAAAAAAATTATTCTCTCTAATTTCTTTTCCTCTTTTGTTAAAGACTCTCCTTTGTAAGAGATATCTACTTTTGTGAGTCTTAATCAAGAGAAAACAAGGATCTTTTGTGTTTAAAGCTCCAATCCATCATTATCTATCATCTCCATATTCATTTCCAATCATTGATCATGCCAATCTACTCTACTTGCAAAAGTTTAAGAGAGATTCATATGATTAGTGAGTAGTTTGCTTAATGAGGTTCTAGATATGTAGGTTAGGGTGCAAAAGTGTTAGATTAGGAGTGCTTATGGCTAGATCCATGTTTTCATCTCTCTAAATAGCTGATCTCTATGCTAGATCCTTGCAGATAACTTGTGATTTAGAATCTGGGTTTTTCATGCACCAAAAGTGTTTGATGAAATTCCTGAAAGAGCTATATTAGAGGTTTATGCATTAATGCCATGATGATGTTTGTTATTTGCATAAATGATCTCTTAGGACTGATTCTTAATGCTGTCTTGTTTGATCTCCAATGATGATTGGGTATGTGAAATGGCTTGATTTGTGTCTTGATGTTTGGGAAATATTAAGGCTTCATTAGAGTTCTAAATCATGATCACTTGAATCTTGTTTCATTATTGTCATTAGCATTTCTAGGTTATCACTCAAGCACCCTAACCAACTATCATGTCTAAAATCTCATGCTTCCATCATTTTATATTCATTCACTTGTCAGTTGCTATTGGTTGCTTCTTGTTTAGATCATTTGCTAGTTTATTAATTTTGTTTAGTCTTTAGTTAATCACTTATTTGAATCAAAACTCATCATATTGCTTGGATTAAGAAACTATCATCATGAGCTAGTGTCTACCCATACATTTTGATTGATACCCCTTTATATTACAAAGACAAGGGATAGATAACCCCATCTAAAGGCCTAAAAACCTCTAGTTATCAATTTGTCAAGCCGAAAGGCATGACCACGAATTCGAAGTGGCCATACCTGGTCCGTAAGGCCGTCTTGCGCACATTCGAAGGCTCTATGGGAATATGATGATAACCTGAAACCAAGTCCACCTTTGAGAACACGGTCGCCCCTTTTAACTGCTCCAGCAACTCGTCTATCCCAGGCAATGGGTACTTGTTCTTAACAGTTACTTGGTTTAGCCCTCGGTGATCGATGCAAAACCGAAAGCTTTCGTCTTTCTTCTTAACGAACAGAACCGGTGCTCCCCACAGTGAGATACTCATCCTGATAAATCCCTTTTCTAATAGCTCTTCCAACTGTTTCTTAAGCTGGCCATTTCTGCCGGAGCCATCCGGTAAGGCGCCTTCGAGAGTGGGGTCGTTCCAGGTTCAAGTTCTTTCGTAAATGGATCCGACTGGTCAGGTCGTAAACCTGTTAAGGCCTGGAACACATCTCCAAATTCATTGACTACCAGAATTTCCCTGATCTCGGCACCCTTGCCCAATTCGGCCGTGGTGATCGTGGCCAATTAAGCCTCACAACCCTTCTCCAGCTTCCTTTCTGCGTGGATTAACGAGATAATAAAACTCCCTGAAGTTGATCAAATTCCCTGAAACTCCAACATTCCCGCATCCCGCTCAAACCGCACCCGTCCCCGGTAACACTCTAGCGTCGCTTTATATTTCCTTAGCCAGTCCATTCCCAATATCACTTCATGATGCTTGAGTTGGACTATGACTAGATCCGCTGGCAGGTTTACCCCTCCGATCATCACCGAGATGTCATGGACTGTTCCTTACAAGAACATGACCTGACCACCTGAGGCATTGACTATCCCATAGTCTTTCCCAGGTTCTCTATGGAACCTGCCTTTTTCCATCATTTCCGGGCTCACAAAACTATGTGTAGCTCCAGTATCAAATAAGACGTGTGTTGACACACTGCCTATTTCCAGGGTCCCAACACATTTTTCCTAAATGCTAAGTTCCCTTCGCTTTTTACCCTGATGCAATGCCATGCTCGAAATTTAAATTATTGAGAGGCTAGGAAACTTACCAGTGATCTCACTGTAACTTCCGGCCTCATCAATTTCCTTGGACAACTCGTAAACCTGGGGTGCCACAGCCTGTCTCTTAGCTTGCTGTCTGTCCCCGCTACTGTTTCCCCTTTGTTCCATCCGCATTTCCGCTTGCAGCTTAGGACATTCTTTCTTGAAATGTCCAACTTTCCCCAACAGAAACAGGATCTTTCCTCATTTTTAACCCTAAGCTGCCTTTGCTCAATTCGCGGACAGCTTTGAACGTGTGGTTCTGGCTACCACACTTGGCACATGCTCAAGCCGTTTTCCAGCATGTGCCCCATGCTTTTTTCCACAAGTCGATCATTCCCCTTGGACTCAACAGCTGCAGCCCATTCTACTAATTCTGCAACCGAGTTAAAGGTGCGTGAGGAGCAATGGGTTTGGAGATCTCCTCTTAAGCCACGGAGGAATCGTCGGATCTGTGTATCCTCTTTGACCAACTCCCTTTCAACACACCGTCGAAGACGGTTGAATTCCACCTCGTACTCCCGGACAGTCCGGTTTCCTTGTGTTAAATCCAGGAATTCCTGCTCAAGTATATCCCAAGCTTCTGAGGGAAAGTAGTTCTGACTGAACTCGGCCTAAAACTCAGCAAAAGTGTCAATACCTCCTGATCACTTTTCCACCGAGATCCACCAGTCATGTGCATCCCCTTCCAAGAAGTGAACCGCAATATCCTTCTTGTAATCCTCAGGGCACCTCGTAGATCAAAAGTTTCTTATCAGACGGTTCCTCTATTCGTCCGCCTCAATCGGGTCGGAACTGCCTCTGATTTGCCTAGTTGCCAACCTGGACACATGATCTTAAACGACCAAGTAATTTACCTTCCTAGCTGGCTTAACCGGTGATGAATCTAGTTCCACCACTTCGGGAGCCACACCTTCTTTCTCTTCCACTATTGGAATGGCCGTATGAACCCTGTGGATTGCCCATCCAACGGATTTCCCGTCGGTGCAGCAGTTTGACTCAGGACTGTTAACTGTGTCATAATGGTTTGGAATGTTTGCCACATCTCAACGGAAGTAGGGATCATGGTCTGGTTTCCCGTTCCAGCCGATTAACCTTCCTTATCTCCAGCACCCTTAACTGATGTCTTGGCTATATCCTCACGGTTCAACGCATCCCGACCATCCTGGTCACCCATCGGCCTCTTTTCGTGATCCACGACCTTCGTCTGACCATGTACAACCGGACTCTCATTGCCATTCTCCTTTTCCTCAGCCTTAGGTCTAGTTGGGTTTAGAGTAAGTGGATCTGTCGCCTTGGCACGACTTGTTTCGGCTGTTTCTTTGTTCTTCTTACTCTTATCCGTTTTGTTAGTGCACCAAAACTATTACCAGAATTTCTAGATGAGTCTAAGCAACAACCTAGCGCAAGACCTTCTTAGCGAGTGAGTGGTGTACCCAAAACCCAATACTAACCCGTCCTAGGAGCAAGCATGCTCTGATACCAACTTGAAACACCCCATCTTTGACTCTAACTTCGTGGAGGTTGTTCCTGGTCGGACTACTATATGGCGCTGAACCCATCAGTCCATTTTTAGGGTCAAGTCCTTTAATTAATCAGTATTCGGTATGTGTATTCTGTGAATCACTAAGATAGAATCATTATGCATTATTAGAAAGCAAAAACAGATATTTTATCGATAACTAAAAAGATTCATTACAAATTATGATCTTTAGAAAGTTTCACCACTTTCTCTTCTACTTCATAAAAAGCATAGACAACTTTATCCAAAGTAGCATCAAGCTCTTCAGTCTTGTTTTCAACCTTAGCTACACCTTGCCACAGCTCCAATGTGTAGTCGTAGGTTTGATTTTTGCTTTCATTCAGCTCCTTATCCAAGTCATCTATCTTGAAAGTTAGGGTTTGAAGCTTGAAACACCTCATCCCAGACTCTAAGTCTGTGGATGTTGTTCCCGGTCGGACCACTATATGGCTCCGAACCCATCAGTCCATTTTTAAAGTCAAGTCCTTTAATTAATCAGTATTCAGTATGTGTATTCTGTGAATCAGTAAGATAGAGTCGTTATGCATTATTAGAAAGCAGAAACAGATATTTTATTGATAACTAAAAAGATTCATTACAACTTATGATCTTTAGAAAGTTTCTCCACTTTCTCTTCTACTTCATCAAAAGCATAGACAACGTTATCCAGAGTAGCATCAAGCTCTTCAGTCTTGTTTTCAACCTTAGCTACGCCTTGCCACAGCTCCAATGTGTAGTCGTAGGTTTGATTTTTGCTTTCGTTTAGCTCCTTATCCAAGTCATCGATCTTGAAAGTTGGGGTTTGCAGCTTGAAACACCCCATCCTGGACTCTAAGTTCCTGGATGTTGTTCCCGGTCGGATCACTATATGGCTCCGAACCCATCAGTCCATTTTTAGGGTCAAGTCCTTTAATTAATCATTATTCGGTATGTGTATTCTGTGATTCACTAAAATACTCATGATGCATTACTAGAACAAAGAAACGGATATTTTATTGATAACTAAAAGGATTGATTACAACTTATGAGTCTGCATATAACCTATTATAAGAGTACATGATCCTATCTATCTATTCTAATACACCACCCATCTTCATTGGCTAAACGGTTCGCACATCTAAGCCAGATTCTTCCCACGGTCATCGCTACCTGAAACGCCAACAATATAAGTATATGGTATTTTGGCTATGTCTTACTCTTGCACATATATGCGTTCTATGCCTATGATTTCCGACCCTTTTGTAAATCCACGACAAACTATTTCTAATCCGGTTCATGGGTCGGCCTTGGTCTGGCCAAGTCTTGGTGAGATCTGTTCCGTCTCCCAAGCCGCTCGGCTGCCACGCTGACCGGATCCTGTCAATAATCTTATACGATTCCACGCGCACCATCGCCGGCCCAATCTCAATTCCATGGCCGGTGATCTTTTGAGATTTCCGCTGAGACACACGTTTGGATTGGCCTAGCCCATACTTGGGTCGATCGTCACATGCCCTCAGTAGAACCATTTTATCACTTCTGCCGTAACTTACCATCCAATCGGCCTAGCCCATACTTCGACCGATCGTTTAGTTTGCTCGGCGAAATGATAACTTAACCGTACGCTTCTATTTATGAACACACCCTAGAGACTTGCGGTCATTTGGATCTTGTCGCTTCCCTCTCTCTCTTCCTTCCTTCCTGCCGCGACCCGCACCAGCCGCCCCGGACGGTTTTCTTTCTGCTGGTCAAGTTTCCTCTCTTAGTATTTACTTGTTCTCACAACCAAGACTTTTCCCTTTGTTTGTGTGTACCCGAAAATGTGGACAAAGGTGTCTATTTATAGAATTTCTGTAACACCCCATCCCCGACTCTAAGCCCATGGAGGTTGTTCCGGGTCGGACCGCTATACAGCTCCGACCCCATCAGTCCAATTTTAGGGCCAAATCCTTTGTTTAAGTTATATTCGATGCGTATTCTGAGATTCACTAAGTTAGAGTCAATATGTATTATTAGAAGACAGAAACGGATATTTTATTGATAACTAAAAGGATTCATTACAACCTATGAGTCTGCATATAAGCTATTACAAGAGTACATGATCCTATCTATCCGTTTCAATACACCACTCATCCGCTTGGCTAACTGGGCGCGCGCCTAGGCCAGATCCCTTCCTGGGTCACCATCCTTTCCTGAAAGGTCAATAGTATAAGTCTATGCAATTTTGGTTAAGTATTATTCATGCACATGTATGCATTTCATGCTTATGATTCCCGACCCTGTTTTCTAACCCACAGCAACTATTTTTAATACGGTTTATAGGTAGGCCTTGGGCTGACCGAGTTTTGGCGAGAACCGTTCTGTCTCCCAAGCCACTCGGCTGCCACGCCAACCGGATCTGGTCAATAACCAATACGACTCTATGTGTACCATCACCGGCCCAGTCTTAATTCCATGGCCGGCGATCTTTTGAGATTTTGGCCGAGATACATGGTCGGATCGGCCTAGCCCATACTTCAGCCGATCATCGCATGTCCTCGGTCAAATCCGTTATTTCTCCCGCTGCCACTAACCATCCATTCGGCCTACCCCATACTTCGGCCGATCATCAGGATCGTGCGGTGAAATAATAACTTAACCGTACACTCATATCTATGAACGCACCTTAGAGATTCACGGTCGTTTTTCCCTTCCCGCGCCACGCTCTCTCGTCCTTCCTTCCTACCGTGACCCGCACCAGTCGCTCCGTGCGGTTCCCCTTTCCGCCAGACTCTCAGTCACTGCCTTCGTTCTCCCGGTCACTCAAAATTTGGGCAGAGTTTGTCCCTTAGTTTGTGCGTGCCCAAAAATATGCCCCAAGGGGTCTATTTATAGACTTTCCCTTGCGGTAACCGCTTTGGGCAAACAGGCGCGAGTTGTTGGCCGAACGGGTGCATTGATTGGACGCATAGGCTTTGCAACCCTTCGGCCATAACCGCCCAAGTCCAGCGAGCTCAGTTACCACTCAGCTGGACCAACTGTATTACACTCTTCCCAGCTGAGCTGAGCTTCCCGGCAGCTGATCCAACTAGCTTAGCTTACCCCTTCCAGCTCGTCTTAGCTCAATCCTACTCGTTGAGCTATCTTCCTCTCTTTTTCCTGGCTAAGTCCCACGTTAACGAACTTAACCCGTCCCTCTGGACCATGGCTCATGTTTTCCTTAAACTCTCGGCCATTGTTTCCCGCTTCACGGCCATGGTCCGTCCCGGCGACCCTATTGTGGATCAGGGACAGTTACAAGTCTCCCCCCCCCCCTTGAAAGGGATTCGTCCCTGAATCCGGACTAAGGAGTAGAACCTTGTTCCATTCCTCGAACCACTCGGAATAATCAGCCCTCATCCGATACTCTGTTTCCCAAGTTTCTTCTTCCACTCCGTTACTTTCCCAAACGACTTTGACCATCAGAATCATCGGGATACATGGAAAACATTGTGAAATGCTTCCATCGCCGGTGGTAAATCCAACTTGTATGCGACTGCCCCAACCCTTTCCACATTTCGGAATGGTCCTATGTACCTTGGATCAAGTTTCCCCCTCTTGGAAGTCTGAGCCCTTCCTTTGAACGTGATCATCTTAAGATATGCCAGATCGCCCACCGCGAACTCAAGGTGTTTCCGACGCTTGTCCGCATAGCTTTTCTGTCTGTCTTGGGCTTCCTTCATTTTTATCTTTTGGAACTTGATTCTTTCCGTGGTTTCCTCCACAATAGCCGGTCCAATTGCACTCCGTTCTCCCACTTGGGTCCAAAAAAGTGGTGTTCGGCACGGCCGTCCATATAAGGCTTCATACGGCGACATCCCAATGCTGGCTTGGAAACTGTTGTTGTAGGCGAATTCGGCTAAGGGTAAATAATTCTCCCATGACCCGCCCCAATCCAGAACACAAGCCCGTAACATGTCTTCGAGGAATTGTATGGTCCGTTCTGACTGACTGTCTGTCTGCGGATGGTAAGCCGTACTCATGTTCACTCTTGTCCCTAAGGCCTTTTGAAAACCCCTTCAGAAGAAAGACGTGAACCGAGAATCCCGATCTGAAACTATGCTTGCCGGTACACCATGCAAACGGACTATTTCATCCAGATACCTGCCCACAATGTGTTCAACAGCATTCGTCTTCTTAATTGCAATGAAGTTAGCAGACTTAGTTAATCGATCCACCACAACCCATACTGCATCACGTTTGGTCCTTGTTCGGGGAAAACCAGTCACAAAATCCATCGTTACATGGTCCCATTTCCACTTTGGAATGGGTAAAATGATAACAAACTCGTGGGGATCCGACCGGTCAGGTGGTAAACCTGTTAAGGCCTGGAACACATCTGCGTATTCATTGACTACCGAGATTTCCTTGATCTCGGCACCCTTGCCCACTTCGGCCGACTTGATTGTGGCCAAGTAAGCCTCACAACCCTTCTCTAGCATCCTTTCTGCTTGGATTGCTGAGACAATCAAACTCCCTGAAGTTGGTCAAATTCCTTGAAACTCCAACTTTCCAGCATCCCGCTCGAACCGCACCCGTCCCCGGTTACAGTCTAGCTTTGCTTTATGTTTTCCCAGCCAATCCATTCCCAATATCACTTCGTGATGCTTGAGTCGGACTATGACCAGGTCCGCCGGTAGGTTCACACCACTGATCATTACCGAGATGTCATGGACTGTTCCCTGCGAGAACATGACCTGACCACCTGCAGTATTGACTATCCCATAGTCTTTCCTAGGTTCTCTACAGAACCTGCCTTTTCCTATCATTTCCGGGCTCACAAAACTATGTGTAGCTCCGGTATCAAATAAGACGTGTGTTGACACACTGCCTATCTCTAGGGTCCCTACACATTTTTCCTAAATGCTAAGTTCCCTATCCTTTCTACCCCGATGCAATGCCATGCTCGAAATTTAAATTCTTGAATAGTCTAGGAAACTTACCAGTGATCTCACTGTAACTTTTGGCCTCATCAATTCCTTTGAACAACTCGTACACCCGGGGTGCCACAGCCTGTCTCTTAGCTTGCTGTGTGTCCCTGCTACGGTTTCCCCTTTGTTCCATCCGTATTTCAGCTTGCAGCTTAGGACATTCCTCTTTGAAATGTCCGGCCTTTCCGAAATAGAAACAGGATCTTTCCTCATTTTTAACCTTGAGCTGCCCTTGCTCAATTCACGGACAGCTTTTAACCGTGTGGTCTTTGCTTCCGCACATGGCACATGCCCCAACAATTTTTCAGTATGTACCCCCGTGCTTCTTTCCGTAAGTTGCACATTCCCTATGTTTAGCCGAGGCTTGACCGCTGATGTGGTGTTGTGCTGAGGGTTGTCAAGTTTTACCCTAAATGAAATCAATAGCCGCAAGTGCAGAGCTGATCAATTGTAGTACTTAGGGATCGAATCCAGATGGAAGGAGGATCTTTTCCTGCAAAAGCCTTTGAAAGAAGTATAAAGTAAGGAAGTCTAGAACCAAACGGTTTTGTGAGGGTTTTGGTGGTGTGTTTAAAATGTAAAACCGAAATCTAAAAAGAAACTACGGGAATTAAATGGCCTAATAACTAAACTTAACGAACATGAATAAAAACTAAAAAATGGATATTCTAATTGCTTAAATGAAAATTAACTGAAAAGGAATGAGAATATTGAACTAAAGCTTGAATTAAAAATGGTGTGAATCTATAGGAAAGAAAGCGTTGGGGTTCAGGGAAGTTTTATCAAGGGTACGAACGATTCAAAACATTGCTAGAGAGTAAATTTGATAAGATCTTAGCTTAAACTTTTCGAACTGGAGTCATGGACGTATGAATACGCCACTGTCGTGATCATAGACAACTATCTCTCTCAACCCTGACCAGTAGGTTTCCAGTCTGGCCCTGGAAGAGAAGAGATGCATTATGTTTAAGACTCGTCAGCATTCACAAATCGCCCATAGGTAGGTTTCCACTCCTATGTTTGTTTTGCTCTCCCAAACTAGATCTGATACCGGATGAACACTTTCGTGTCACCAAGCATCTGGATCAGATTGTAGTTCATGACGCTACTCTCATGCTGTAAAAACGAATTCAGAAGAAAAAGTTCTAAGATTCGGCTCAAAAGCTCATGGAATCCTCATCGAACATATAAATCCCCATCGAAAATCCCTTAATCCCAACAATAAAACTACTCAGACATAACGAACGAAATCAAAAACATAGTATTAAGTAGTAGAATAGAAACCGAAATTGAAAAACAAAGAACAACGGTTCAAGAGAACAAATCTTTCTGTCCCTAAAAGCTAAAGCAAAAACAATAAAAATATGAAGTAATAATTCGGTTCTCTCTCATAGATCATCGATTAGGGTTCCTAAAACATGTATTTATATTGCTCTGGACGTCACTTAGGGTTTCTCCAAATGAGGGAATCATTGTGGGCTTCAGAAATGGGCTTTTGGGCTCGGAGTTAGCTTGCCGCAGTCGGGAGGGCTGTGACCGCGGTAAATGGATGCTTTGCCACGGTCGGGATACTTCTGACCGCGGGAAATGGCCTGTTGGCCGCGGGTGGAATTGCATGCCGGCTGGTTTACGGGACATCTTGCTCTTCGCGTATCTTTTGATTGAACCGTTGGATTGCCAAGCTATAAAGTGTGCTGGAAAGCTGATACTTCCATCTTTAAGGTCTCCAAATTTGAGCTGGATCGGACGGTGAGAAGGCCTTCAATCAGGGGTGAACTTCTGACGGTTTGACTCTGAGCTGAAATCTGGTTTTCTATCCATTTTGTTAAGTTTTTCCCTAAGTTACCTGAAATGAGTCTTGGAACTACAAATACAAGAAAAACGTAATAAAGTACTTAAAAGCAATTAAAAACATAGAAAAAGTATTTCAAAACGATCCATAAATAGGGAATGCACAAATCTCATAGACATGAACTCCTAAACTAGGACCAAAGATAGTGCATAAATCCACAACTTAGTCTAGAAAATTCTCACCAATGCACAAGAGATACTAGTCCACTTTTTCCGTCATGCAAAACTTAAACAATTTGAATCTTGATTCCAGTCAACTAGCTCTCTACATTCATTAAGTTCAATAGTGAGTTCTCATTAAAGACATCATCCAGGGTAGAGAGAGACTAGAGGACGAGATTGTACCAAAATTTGAGATTTTTCTAAGGCAAACTGAGCTTTCTCTTGTGTTGAATCCTTCCGGGAACTCTTCCGGCAAATCGCAGGTCTCTGTCCTTGGTGACTGAAAACTGCGTCGTTCCTCTTTCTCTCCAACGTTTTTGCAATTATCTGCATATAAGACAATAGAAAACAAGAGTGCATGTGGTTTGAAAGAGGATTGGTTAAGGTGGGGAACTAGCTAAAGATGAACTAGCCATTCAGGATCAACAGAGAGTGGTAAAAGGATAAAGGAGTCCTGAATGTATGATTTGTTTCCCTGTTCTAATGCTTCAATGAGAAAATTAAGTCCAAATTAAGTCCAAATAAAACAGAGCTAGTGTATCCCTTCATCTAAATCGAAATCATTCAAATTACTCTAGGGTACTTCGTTTCAAATGTGCTTAGCTACCGCCTAGTCTAGTCCTAAATCATGAATGAGCATGTCACTAGGAACAGTCTAAAAGCACACAGTCAACTATCATTGATTCATGTTCACCATTCCCTTTAAAACGTATTTTGTTTTGAAAACCGATTTTGAAAAACTTTAAGGAAAATGCAAAAAGTGTAGATAATGCAAGACTCATGAAAGAAAAGTGGTTAGAAAGGGATGAAATCCTCCCCAGACTTAAATCACACTGTCCTCAGTGTGAAACAAGTCGAGACTGGATGAGAAAAATGCATAGATAATCGAATTGGTAAGGACAAAGAGAACATACCTGAATCCGGGATGCTGGTGGAGATGAACCGGATTCATTCGAAGAGGTTTGGGAAGGTGATTAGGTGGTGATGAAGGTGGTGGAGGGTGATGAATGAGGTGGAGTGGTGATTGGTGACGTGAAATGAGGTGAAGTGGGTGGTTTGGGGTCGGGTTTGATCTCAACGACCAATTGCCGCGGTCAGGAGTCACGCGACCGCGGCGAACAAGTGCTTGGCCGCGGTCAGGATTACGCGACCGCGGTCGATGGTATGTTTCCCGCGGTCAGAACGTCTGCGACCGCGGGGGCTTATATCGCGGCCTCTTCCTGCTTCTCCTTGGTTCCTGCTAGGCCGAGCAGTCAGGTACCATCCTTCTTTTTGGTTTTTTTCTGGTTTTTTTTTTATTTTTTTGGCTTTTTTGTTTTATAAGAAACACCTGAAACTAAGAAAAATAAAAAGATCAATAGAAAAAGAAAGAAAAATCTTAAAGAAAACAATACCTAAATGGGTTGCCTCCCATTAAGCGCTTTTGTTTTAAGTCGTTTAGCTCGACTTTTGGTGTTGGATGTTGCGTAGTCTGATGAAGAAGACCTTGTCCTGAGACAAGTCTTTTTCGACATCTCCTTGTTTTCCTTTGTATATCCCTTATAACGCCATTCCCAATTGGAAATTTTGTCTTCAGGTTCGAGATGGTAGCCTCCTCCAGGATTAAAAATCAGTCTTGGAACTTCTTTGAGGTATGAGTCTTCAACACCACTTTTGACAGGAGAACGTCTTAGATGCTTGTTTGATGAGGTGAATAAGGTCTCTCTCACTTCATGACATTGAACCATGTTGCAAGATACAAGGACAGGTGATTCTTTATGATCTGAAGTGGTGGAGATGGTTAAGCATCGAAGGTGAGGACAGTTTGCTTGGAGAGGTGTCGCCATGGCTTGAACTGTTAGAGAATTGGTAAAAAGAGCATTGGCCTCTGGTGGAAGTGTCGCGACCGCGGTGAAAGGTGGTTTGGCCCCTGGTAGCGCACACGCGACCGCGGGGAAAGGTGGTTTGGCCGCTGGTAGCGCACACGCGACCACGGTGCCGAATGTCCTAGGAAAGATGTTCAGATCCTCTTGCTTCTTGTCTCCAATTCTTTTTCCTTGTGGAGAGTCTTCGGAAAAGAGTCTTGAGAGCAATTTAAACTCCACTCTTGCTTCAATTAAGTCTGCATCACCTCTTATATGAGCATTGGTTAAAGGTGTGCATAGGAAAATACCTTTGTTTGTCAAACTTGTTAATCCAGCATTTTCTTTGGGTTCTTTTCTTTCTAGAACGTATCCAACATCCTTTGTAGTTTCTCCAGGGTCAAATATTGGATCATCTACGCCCCCTATTGTCAGACAATGAGAGTTCCTTGTAGTAATCACCGGGTATGGGGTTTTCTTGTTGATCTTGAGGAAACTCATATGTTGATGCAGGTAGTTGATGAGTGTTCCAACATATGCTAGGAACGAAATACCAAGTATCAAGGGTTTTGTTGCATTGTTTCTCATCTCCACAGCATGGGAACCAGTAGAAACAAGACAACCTTTCCCTTGAAAAGGCAATTCTGTTTTGGAACCAAGTAGAGCTGCACCAGAAAAATCTCCATAGTGAATATAAATCTTAGAGGGATGAAAAATCGAAATACCTGTATCCTCTGCAATGGTCTTTGGTATGAGATTCACATCAGGTCCAGATTCACAAAGAGAATCACGAAATTTCACTTCCTTGATTGAGAATGGGGCATCAAATTCTCGGATTCCTTCGTCTTAGAAAGCGCCTCCAATGGTGGTTTTGATGTCACCATTAGTGTCTTATCTTCCACGTGGTCTGTCTTACATTCAAGGTGGTGAGGAGCTGAAGGAGAAAAAGGCTTTGGTTCATCAAGAGGAAGGGACTTATGATCTTGTTTGTCGTCTCCAAAACACTTGAATGAATCGATAGAGACGAGATTGTCACTAGGGATGGAAAGAGGTTCTCCTTTTTCTTAATGGCTGGCTTCCATGACGTGATGATCCAAAGGAATTTCATTTGATGGCCTCTTTCTAACAAACTTGATGGAGGATTCTCCATCTACTTCACAAGATACCCAATACCCATCATCCATAGATTCATTGAGCTCCTAAAGCAAATCATCAATCTCAGTTTGGGAGACAGACGACATATCTTCATCAAAGAGAGGATCATGGATATCTCCGTGGGCATTGTAAGTTGACAAGGTCTCCCAGCAGAATCCTTGTTCCTCTAAACCTTCGCGAATTGATTTGTAGTGGCTGCGAAGTCCTCTTTTGTGGTGGTTCGGAATTGAATTCTGATCCATTGAGGAGAGATCACGAATGTATTGTGCTTCTCGGCGTTGAGTGGCTCGAGGAGTGTTGTAAAAACCTCCCTCATAGTAGTAATTTCGTTTCATAGGATCCATATCTTCTGAAATGGAAACAAAATAACCGAAAAATGGAAATATGCAGAAAAGGGGGTTCTAGAGTCGATTTACCAACTTTTCTCGGGGTTTTGCGGAAAAGGAAACGTGTGCCTTCCCCGGCAACGGCGCCAAAAACTTGATGTGGTGTTGTGCTGAGGGTTGCCAAGTTTTACCCTAAATGAAATCAATAGTCGCAAGTGCACAGCTGATCGATTGTAGTACTTAGGGATCGAATCCACAGGGAACGAGGATCTTTTCCTGCAAAAGCCTTTGAAAGAAGTATAAAGTAAGGAAGTCTAGAACCAAACGGTTTTGTGAGGGTTTTGGTGGTGTGTTTAAAATGTAAAAACGAAATCTAAAAAGAAACTACGGGAATTAAATGGCCTAAGAACTAAACTTAACGAAAATGAATAAAAACAAAAAATGGATATTCTAATTGCTTAAATGAAAATTAACTGAAAAGGAATGAGAATATTGAACTAAAGCTTGAAATAAAAACGGTGTGAATCTATAGGAAAGAAAGCATTGGGGTTCAGGGAAGTTTTATCAGGGGTACGAAAGATTCAAAACATTGCTAGAGAGTAAATTTGATAAGATCTTAGCTTAAACTTTTCGAACTGGAGTCACGGACGTATGAATACGCCACTGTCGTGATCATAGACAACTATCCCTATCAACCCTGACCAGTAGGTTTCCACTCTGGCCCTGGAAGAGAAGAGATGCATTATCTTTAAGACTCGTCAGCATTCACAAATCGCCCATAGGTATGTTTCCACTCCTATGTTTGTTTTGCTCTCCCAAACTAGATCTGATACCGGATGAACACTTTCGTGTCACCAAGCATCTGGACGTCACTTAGGGTTTCTCCAAATGAGTGAATCATTGTGGGCTTCAGAAATGGGCTTTTGGGCTCGGAGTTCGCTTGCCGCGGTCGGGAGGGCTGTGACCGCGGTAAATGGATGCTTGGCCGCGGTCGGGATGCATCTGACCGCGGGAAATGGCCTGTTGGGCGCGGGTGGAATTGCATGCCGGCTGGTTTACGGGACATCTTGCTCTTCGCGTATCTTTTGATTGAACCGTTGGATTGCCAAGCTGTAAAGTGTGCTGGAAAGCTGATACTTCCATCTTTAAGGTCTCCAAATTTGAGCTGGATCGGACGGTGAGAAGGCCTTCAATCAGGGGTGAACTTCTGACAGTTTGACTCTGAGCTGAAATCTGGTTTTCTATCCATTTTGTTAAGCTTTTCCCTAAGTTCCCTGAAAAGAGTCTTGGAACTACAAATACTAGAAAAACTTAATAAAATTACTTAAAAGCAATTAAAAACATAGAAAAAGTATTTCAAAACGATCCATAAAAGTGGTCAAAATACGGTGTTATCAACCGCCTTCACCGACCTGATCCCATTTTTATTTCCTGTTATCCACGATCTTACTCGCCAGGTTGGGACGTGTCGGGGCTCTTTCCTTATTTTCCTCTTCAATACTGGACTCAACAGTCGCAGCCGGTTTCACTAATTCCGCAACCGACCTGAAGGTGCGTGAGGAGCAATGGGTTTGGAGTTCTCCTCTTAAGCCGCGGAGGAATCGCCGGATCTGTGTATCCTCCTTCACCCCTCCAACACACCGTCGCAGACGGTTGAATTCTACCTCGTACTCCTGGACAGTCCAGTTTCCTTGTGTGAATTCCAAGAATTGCTGTTCGAGTCTATCCCAAGCTTCTGAAGGAAAGTACTTTTGGTTGAACTCCTCTTTGAACTCGGTAAAAGTATCAATTCCTCCGACCGTTTTTCCACTGATACCCACCAATTGTGTGCATCTCCTTCAACAAAATGGACCGCAATGTCTGATATGTTCATAATTTGCATCATTTAGGTTGCATATTTCATTCCAAATCATGTTTTATTTCATGCATTTTAGGTCCTTAGGGTTTGTTTTAGAACTTAGGAGATGCATTAGGTCCCAATGAGTCTTTTCATGTTTTGAGTGTTTATCAGGTGCATTTGGAGCTATTTGGAGCTGAAAAGATGAATCCAGGAAGTGGAATGGTGATCAAGGCTTGAAAAATGGTGAAATTGGGTTTTTGGAGGTTATCGGCCATTCTCGCGCACCAGGAAGGTTTTTATCGGCCATTTTCATGTACCGCGGGTAGATTCTATCGGCTAAAACGCGCACCGGCTATTGAATCTCTCGGCCAAAATCTCCGGGTGCAGACACGTTTTTCCGAAATCGCCTTTTCGGGGAACCTTCCGGTCCGATTCAGCTGTCGGGTGCTTCATCAAAGTTTGAGAGGATTGGATCACGGTTCCATAACAAGTGGAATCATGGAATTCGGACGCGTTAGCAGAGAGTTAAGCTCGTCGGAAGAAACCCCTGTCTCGCTGCTGTTTTGGACCAAGCCAATGAGCTCTGAAGAATGTGAAGGACGGTGTACTTCCAGGCCGGTTCAGTTTCCAGGGCCTTCATGAGAATCAGAGAAATTTGAGTCTTCTTTCTAGAAAGTCCGAGATTATTCAATTCGGAGCAATGAGCAGGAAGATAAGGTCTCCGGAATGGACACATGTCTAGACGCCTCTATCTGATCGTGTAAATGCACTGCAAAGATGTGCCCTCCAGGGAGCCTTCCAATTCCCAAGAACCAAACCTTCCTTCACTAAAGTTGGAGATAAATGAGTGTTCTGTCTTCTGCAACCGGAATAACTCAATTCGGACAAGTATCGTAGAAGTTACACTCTCCAGAATGCAAAGTGGTCCAAGCTGCTTAGAATGCTGCGAGATGGTCTTGCGACTTGGTTAACCCGCAGGCCTGAAGATGAATGCCTGAAAGCTGATGCTGCGAGTTGGGAAGTGCGGGTAAGCTATCACTGGATGAGGTCTGAAGCTCCCGAGCAAGAGAAATGCTAAGTCCACAATCGTGCGACTTAGGCATGCGAGTTAGCTGCGCCTGGAACTAAGCCGCACGATCACTCGCAAATCACTCCGACTTGAGCCTGCGACCTATGTGCAATGGAAACCAACCCGCACATATGCACATTCCCCAGAAACCGCCTTGGTCCTGCGAGTTGAATAAGAAGAAGATCAAGCCGCAGCAACACTCGCAAAACACTCCTACTTGGGCGTGCGGCTAAGACAAGATGATTTAAGTCTCACAAGACAGGTTCTTCATCTACTGCGACTTAGTCATGCTACCTGGGAGATACTGGACCAACCAGCAGGATTTCCACCCTATCCATTAAAGCCGGGTCAGGACCCGGTTTGTTCCGGGCTGACCCGGTTCGTTTTTAGAGAGATATAAATATTTTTTTAGGTTTTTTGTGAGACAACTAAGCTTTGTTCCCTTTGTCTCTTGCCTCTTTTGTGAAAAAAGACTCCACCAAGAAGAGAAATATCGATTTTTTTGGGTTTTTAATCAAGAGAGTTTAAGAGATCTTTCAGTTTTAAAGTTGTTTTCTTCTTAATCTATCATCTCCATCTCCATTTCTCATCATTAATCATGCTTATCTTCTCAACTTGCAAAGGTTTAAGAGATATTAGTATGATTAGTGAGTAGTCACCTTAATGAGGTTCTAGATGTGTAGGTTAGGGTGCTAAAGTGTTAGATTAGGAGTGCTTAAGGCTAGATTCATTGATTCATTTCTCTAAACAGCTGTTCTCTATGCTAGATCCTTGCATATCACTTGAGATCTAGATTCTGGGAATTTCATGCACCAAAAGTGTTTGATGAAATTCCTGAAAGGGCTGTATTAGGGGTTTAAGCATTTTGCTGCATGATGATGTATTGTAACTTGCTTGAATGATCATTAGAACTGTTTATTAATGCATATTGATTCATATTTCACAAATGATGATTTGGTTTGAAAATGGATTAGTATAGGGGTTAATACCTTCATGAGAGGACTAACCTATATTAGAGTTCTTAACACTTGATTCATGTCTCATCATTGTCATTAGCATTCTAGTTTAGCACTAAAGCACCCTAACCAACTATCATGTCTAGAATCTCATGCCTCCATCATATCACATTCATATCACTTGTCATTGTTTACTTCTTGTTTAGTCATTAATCCTGTTTTTAAATTTGTAGTTATCACTAGTTAATCAAAACCACACTTGTTTGCTTGAATTAAGAACATGATCACATAGTTTAGTGTCTAACACCACATCTGGATTGATAAACCCTTTGTACTACAAGACACGGGATTGATAACCTCTACAAAGAGCCTTGAAAACTCTTAGTTATCAATTCGCGCCGTTGCCAAATTGTGGTTTGTTTAGCATTAAGCTTTGATCTGTTCTTGAGATCAAGTGCTTACTTTCTTGTTTTTACTGATTATTTTCAAGTTCTGTTTGTGATTTCAGGTGTATGAACACCAGGTCTAGATCAAAAAACTGTGGTCCACCTTTCCCTCTCAACGACAATATTAATCTTTTGGTACCAAGGAGGAGAAGGGACAGGCGTGGAAGACAAGTTGATCAGGCTGACATGGAAGAACAAAGAGAGCACGTGGTGGATATAGAACAACCGGTTCAGGAGCAACAGGCTCAGGGTAATGGAGCTGGTAATGGAGTTGGTCAAGGGCTTCATCAGGGTAATGTTTATCAGGAACAGGTGCACCAACAAGCTTATGTCCACCAGGGACAAGCTCAAGCTCATCAACAGAGGCATCAGGCCAATGTTCAGCAAAGAAAACAAGTGCACCACCAACCCCAGCCCTTCCAACACCAACAAAGAAGATATGAGCAACCCCAAGTCTATGTTGGAGAAAATGACAGGGCCATGCTCATCAGTATGGAGCTGGTATTCAGGCACCACCTGTGCAAAACAACAACTTTGAAGTGAAGGCATCATTGCTGAATATGGTCCAGAACTCAAAGTTCCATGGGTTAGCAATGGAAGATCCCTTGGAACACTTGGATCAATTTGATAAGGTGTGTGATCTGACAAAGATAAATGGAGTTTCTGAGGACAGCTTCAAGCTAAGACTATTTCCCTTCAATCTTGGTGACAAAGCTCATCAATGGGAGAAGAATCTTCCAAAAGGCTCCATCCAAACCTGGGAGCAATGCAAGCAAGCCTTCTTATCTATGTTCTTCTCCACCTCAAGAACTGCAAAACTGAGGAACCAAATCTCTAGCTTCACTCAGCACAGCAATGAGAGTTTTGGTGAAGCATATGAGAGATTCAGGAGCTACACAAACCAATGCCCACACCATGGGTTTAGTGAGGCTTCTCTCCTCAGCACACTTTATAGAGGAGCTCTTCCTAAGATTAGAAACCAGCTGGATACTGCTTCCAATGGGAACTTTCTGGGTAAAGAGATTCATGCTGCTTTAGAGCTAGTGGAGAACTTAGCATTGAGCAATGATACCTGATAACACCGTATTTTGACCACTTTTATGGATCGTTTTGAAATACTTTTTGTATGTTTTTAATTGCTTTTAAGTACTTTTATCACGTTTTTCTAGTATTTGTAGTTCCAAGACTCTTTTCAGGAAACTTAGGGAAAAGCTTAACAAAATAGATAGAAAATCAGATTTCAGCTCAGAGTCAAACCTTCAGAAGTTCACCCCTGTTCTACAAAAAGTGCATTTGGGGTTCTACAAAGCAAGATGCAAAGCTGGCCCATGGATGGGTGGTAACAAAGATCTTGAAAGCCAAGGGGTACAGATTCAAGGAGAACAAGGCAAAGTTTGATCTGATTAATGAAGCACATTTGTGTAAGATTGGCTTCCTCCAAGGAAGAGTGGGTACCAAGGTGGTTTACAACTTCAAAAATCTCATTAGTGAGCCAGCCCAAATTCTCGGGCCCAATCCCTCCATCACCACAGTCCAAGTTAAGAGGAACATTCACTTCTTCTTGCTAAGGGAAGAGCTGTACAATGTCCAAACTGATCCACCAATCCTCACATACAAACAAGCTTGCAAAGAAGAAGCCTCCAAAGGAAAGAGAGCAACCACTGAAGATGCTACCACAAGTGCTGCTGGTGCTCAAGATGCTGATCTGCCTCCACCACAAAAACGTTTTGGTGGAAACAGATACCACTTTGATGATTACAACTGGGAGGAGCCAGGCACTTCAGGGTTTAGAGCTCAACAAAAGATTGGTATTCTCCAACAATGGTGCAAGTACCAAGACAAAACCATCCACAAGATGGCCAAGTGCATCAAGGAGATGAAGAAGAGGATCAAGAAGCTTGAAAACCCTTGCAAAGGTGGGTCTCCATCACCGGTTTCACCAAGGAACAGAGAGGAAGTTGGAGAGAGTTCCATGAACTGCACATCCCTGGTCACATATGGCACAACTTGGGTGGATCTTGACGACGGTTCTGATGAGGCAAGCCATCATTCTTGGGAGACACCATCCGGTCACACTTCAAACCCCTCTTACTCATTGGGGTCTGACTTCCACAGCTCTTAGGTAACACTCAAATCCTTGTAAATAGCATGTAGATTTTCTTTTTCTTTTGCATTTTACTTGTTTGTTTTGTTTTCACTCCTTTCTCATGCTTTTATAACACAAGGGACTGTGTTATTTAAGTGTGGGGGAGGAGTTTCATCTTTTACTAATCATGTTTTCTCTTTTCTTATTTTACATTTTGAGTCTTGAGTCACATTCTAGTTGCATATTCATGTAGTCTCATCTAAGTGCATATAAAAACAAAAAAATTGAAAAATCTGAAAAATTTTCAAAAAAAAAAATATGATCATGTAGTTGCATTCTCATTTTTAGGATTGAGTCTAGATTGCATGTTCGTGTAGGTTGCATCTTTCAGGGAGTAATGATAGGTTTTGTAGAGAGTACATCACTTTGAGAACTTGAACTGAATATGCTTGTGAATCTTTTTCTGTGCTTGCAAAGTCTGAAATTATCTGAATCTGAGAAGCAAGTTTGAATTGAACTCAACTCTAATTATGTGGGAACCTTGAACTTGACGTGAAAATATCTTGTGATGCATTGTTTGAAAAGGCTTGTGGATACCGATATACATACTTGAGCTAGAACCATCGTTTTTACCACCCTTTTTCCTTAGCTCAAGTAGCTGAATCTGCATCATGGATCAGTTCCCTCACCTTGATCCCATTCTTCTTTCAAGCCAATGTTTGTGTGTGAATTGAAAGGCCACCTTGGCTCAAACTTAGCATAAAGTGTTAGGTTTAGAGCGACAAGGGCAGGTCTCATTGAGTGCTGTGTTCCAACATCAAGGAACTGAGAGTTTTGGCGAGGAATAAGTGTGGGGGAAAAGACTTGTTGGTGAGTGGAAAAGGGTGAGATGAGTGGAAAAGAGAAAGTGGAAATAGCTAGGGGGATGAAAGAAAAAGAAACAAGTCTTGGAGTTTTGAGTTAAAGAAAGTGAGCTCTGGTGTCTTGAAAAGAAAGAGTCTAGCCTCTAAGTAAAAGGAAAAGAAAAGAAGCCAAAGAGCTCAAATGTTTTGAAAGGAAAGAAAAAGAGGCTAGAGGTTGCAAAAGAAAAAGAGCTGTGTAAAGTTTGAACTCCAAGACATGAGAGCGAAAATGAAAAGTAAGTCCCCTTGTGAGAGGAAAATAAGTGTGAAAGTTAAGGTGCTTGAGAGAATGAGCAGGTGAGGAAGCTTTGAGTAGAGTGTGGGGTGTTACAAGACAGGGGATTGATAACCTCTACAAAGAGCCTTGAAAACTCTTAGTTATCAATTTCCTTCTTGTAATCTTTTGGGCATCTTGTGGATCAAAAATTTCGGACAAGACGGTTCCTCCATTCATCCGCCTTGATTGGGTCGAAACTACCTGATGTGGTTGTGTGTTGAGTGTTGTCAAGTTTTACCCTAAATGAAATCAATAGCCGCAAGTGCACAGCTGATTGATTGTAGTACTTAGGGATCGAATCCACAAGGAAGGAGGATCTTTCCTGCAAAAGCCTTCGAAAGAAATATAAAGTAAGGAAGTCTAGAACCAGGCGAGTTTTGTGAGGGTTTTGGTGGTGTGTTTAAAACGTAAAAACGAATTTTAAAGAGAAACTACGGGAATTAAAATGTCCTAATAACTAAACTTAACGAAAACGGGTAAAAACGAGAAAAACGGCTAACCTAATTGCTTGAATAAAAATCGATTGAAAGAGTAAATAAACTAGACTAAAGCTTGAATGAAAATCGGTGTAAATCTATAAGAAAGAAAGCGCTGGGGTTCAGGGAAGTTTTCTCAGGGGTATGAACAATTCAAAACATTGCTAGAGAGTAAATTTGATAAGATCTTAGCTTAAAATTTTCGAACTGGAGTCACGGACGTATGATCACGCCACTGTCGTGATCATAGACAACTATATCTCTCAACCCTGACCAGTAGGTTTCCACTCTGGCCCTGGAAAAGAAGAGATGCATTATGTTTAAGACTCGTCAGCATTCACCAATCGCCCATAGGTAGGTTTCCACTCCTATGTTTTTTTTGCTCTCCCAAACTAGATCTGACACCGGATGAACACTTTCGTGTCACCAAGCATGTGGATCAGATTGTAGTTCATGACGCTACTCTCATGCAGTATAAATGAATTCAGAAGAAAAAGTTCTAAGATTTGGCTCAATAGCTCATGGAATCCTCATCGAACTTATATATCCCCATCCAAAATCCCTTAGACCCAACAATAAAACTACTCAGACATGATGAACGAAATCAAAAACATAGTATTAAAAAGTAGTACAGAAACCGAAATTGAAAAAGAAAGAACAAGGGTTCAAGAGATAGATCTCTCTCTCCCTAAAAGCTAAAGTAAAAACAATAAGAAAACAAGCTGGTGTAAAAGGTGATGATACGAATTAGGGTTCCTAAGACATGTATTTATAGTGCTCAAGACATCTTTGGGTGTCACTTAGGGTTTCTCCAAATGAGGGAATCATTTTGGGCTTCAGAAATGGGTCTTCGGGTTCGGAGTTAGCTGGCCACGGTCGGGATGAGTGTGACCGCGGGAAATGGGTGGCTGGCCGCGGTCGCGGCGGTTATGACCGCGGGGATTGCTCTGTTGGCCTCGGGTGGAAACGCTTGCCGACTGGTTTACGGGACATCTTGCTCTTCGCGTATCTTTTGATTGAACCGTTGGATTGCCAAGCTGTAAAGTGTGATGGAAAGCTGATACTTTCATCTTTAAGATCTCCAAATTTGAGCTGGATCAGACGGTGAGAAGGCCTTCAATCGGGGGTGAACTTCTGACAGTTTGAATCTGAGCTGAAATCTGGTTTTCTATCCATTTTGTTAAGCTTTTCCCTAAGTTACGTGAAAAGAGTCTTGGAACTACAAATACTAGAAAGTACTTAAAAGCAATTAAAAACATAGAAAAAGTATTTCAAAACGATCCCTAAAAGTGGTCAAAATACGGTGTTATCACTACCCCGAAATTGCTTAGTTCCAAGCCTTGCCACGTGATCCAACAAGACCAGAGAGTCCACCTTCCTTGCTTGCTTAGTCGGTGATGATTCGAGTTCCACCTCCTCCGCAGCCATGCCTTCCTTCTCCTCTACAATCGGAATGGCCGTACAGATTCTTGTGGATTCCCCATAGGACAGATTTCCCGCTGGTGCAGCAGCCTGACTCAGGACCGTCAGTTGCATCATAATAGCCTGGAGTGTTTGCCACATCTCCGCAGGCGTAGGTACTGCGGTCTGGTTTCCCATTCCAGCCGCCGCACCTTCCTTATTTCTAGCACCTTTATCTGATGTCTCGGCAAAGTCCTCATGGTTTATCGCCTCACGACCATCCTGGTCGCCCATCGGTTTCTTCCCATTATCCACGACTTTAGTCTGTCCATGCACGACCAAATTCCTGTTTCCCTTTTCTCTAAACCCCAGCCTCAAGTCCGGTGGGGTCTAGAGCAGAGGGATCCGCCGCATTGACTTGACTTGGTTTGGCCGTCTCCTTATTCTTTTTACTTTTCCCTGTCTTGTTGCTTTTACCCATCTCCAGAAATCGTTTAGTTAGTGCACCCTAACTAGTAACCAAGATTCCTAGACAAGCCTAAGCAACAACCTAGCATGGGACCCTTTTAGCCGATGAGTGGTGTACCCAAAACCAAACAAACCGTCCTAGGAGCAAGCATGCTCTGATACAACCTTGAAACACCCCATCCCGGACTCTAAGCCCACGGAGGTTATCCCGGTCGGATAGCTATACGGCTCCGACCCCGTCAGTCCAATTTTAGGGCCAAATCCTTTGTTTAAGTCATATTCGATATGTGTATTCTGAGATTCACTAAGTTAGAGTCAATATGTATTATTAGAAGAGAGAAACAGATATTTTATTGATAACTAAAAGGATTCATAACAACTTATGAGTCTGCATATAAGCTATTATAAGAGTAAATGATCCTATCTATCTGTTTCAATACACCACTCATCCGCTTGGCTAACTGGTCCGCACGTCTAGGCCAGATCCTTTCCTGGATCACCATCCTTTCCTGAAAGGTCAATAGTATAAGTCTATGCAATTTTGGTTAAGTATTATTCATGCACATGTATGCATTTCATGCTTATGATTCCCGACCCTGCTTTCTAACCCACAGCAACTATTTCTAATCCGGTTCATAGGTCGGCCTTGGGCTGACCGAGTTTTGGCGAGAACCGTTCTATCTCTCAAGCCACTCAGCTGCAACACCAACCGGATCCGGTCAATAACCAATACGACTCTATGCGTACCATCACCGGCCCAGTCTTAATTCCATGGCCGGCGATCTTTTGAGATTTCGGCCAAGATACATGGTCGGATCGGCCTAGCCCATACTTCGGCCGATCGTCGCATTTCCTTGGTCAAATCCGTTATTTCTCCCGCGGCCACTAACCATCCGTTCGGCCTAGCCCATACTTCGGCCAATCATCAGGATCGTGTGGTGAAATAATAACTTAACGGTACGCTCCTATCTATGAACACACCTTAGAGATTCACGGTCGCGCTTCTATTCCTTGCCCCGCTGCGCTCTCTCGTCCCTCCTTCCTACCGCGACCTGCAACAGTCGCTCCGCGCGGTTCCCTTTTCCTTCCGTCCTCGTATCGGCCGATGGCTAAAGGCAGCAAAACCTGCTTAGTAACCTTCAGCTGCCTCTGATTGTTTAACCACCTAAGGCTGTATGGCTGCGGATGTTTCCGAGTGACGAGGTTCAATTTCTCCACCAAGGTAGTGCTAGCAACGTTTGTGCAGCTTCCTCCGTCTATGATAAGGCTGCACACCTTTCCCTGAACAACACATCGGGTTTGAAAAAGGTTTTCCTGCTGTTCCTCCTCCTTGACCGGTTTATGGGTTAGCAAAACTCGTCTGGATACGAGCAGTTCACCCTCTGCTTTATGCTCCTCATCATCGTCAAAAACTGGTCCGGTATCTTCCTCGTCATCTGACACAATCTCGCCGGAGTCAAGTAGAATCATTGCCCGCTGGTTTGGACACTTGTTGGCGTAA
This sequence comes from Eutrema salsugineum, assembly GCF_000478725.1. Classification (NCBI taxonomy): domain Eukaryota; kingdom Viridiplantae; phylum Streptophyta; class Magnoliopsida; order Brassicales; family Brassicaceae; genus Eutrema; species Eutrema salsugineum. The sequence goes on from NW_006256877.1 coordinate 7,928,916, forward strand.
TGCCCTTTGCCTCTACACTTGAAGCACTCAATGTCCCTGTTTCTGACCGGTGTAGCCTCGGTCATGCCTTTGTAATCGGCTGTAGATGAAGTCGGCTTGGAATCTAACTTGGGCTTGGCATCGGATCGGGAAGGATAGCTCGGTTTGTCATTGGGCCCCGAGCTGGATCCATAAAGGGCAGTGTTCTTCCTCTTCAACTGTTGTTCCACAAGTATGGCCTTATGCTACATGTTGGACAAACTCCGGTAGGTCTCCATCTCCATACGATCCTGCACGTCTCGGTTCATACCGCTGAGGAACCGTGCCATAGTAGCGTCTTCCGGTTCTTCTACGTCGGCTTTGAGCATCAGTCGCTCCATTTCCTGGTAGTAATTCTTGATATTTTTGGTGCCCTGGGTCAGCCGCCGTAGTTTATTATGTAGTTCCCGGTTGTAGTAGCTCGGAACAAACCGTCGTCGCATTAGACCCACCATCTCGTCCCATGTCTCAACGGGTCGATCCCCGTTCCGTCTCCGGTTGGTGACGATCTGATCCCACCAATCCACAGCATAGCCGTGGAACTCTGTAGCTACCAGGTTGATCTTCTTCCTTTCCGTAAAATTTTGGCAACCAAACACGATCTCGATCTTCTTTTCCCACTCCAGATAAGCATCGGGATCTTTCTTCTCATAAAAGGGCGGTATTCGCAACTTCAGCCCGCCAAGGTCGTTATCAGGTCGGCCTCGGGATGCATCTGGTTCGTGCCGTTCTCGTCTACTTCCACCCGAGGAGTGTCCGTCATTATAAAATGGGTTTTCGTCGACAACCTCTTCCTGGTCTTGAGTTCTCCTCCTCTGGCCCGTACGGTTTTTACCACCATCGCTTGGTCCGGCTTCATCAGCTCGTCGGGGCTGCGTGGTCTCCAAACTTTCCATACGACGGTTCATGCGACTCTGCATCCGGGTGGTCTGATCCATTTTATGAACCACGGCTGTGTCCCCTATTTCTCCAGAACGAACAGAGGATGGATCTTTACTAGAAGACATGATGTACCTCGCAAAATGAACAAACAAGTTAGTAAAAGTTTTCTCACAAGTGTTTCACTCAGTGTTTCACTCAATCACTCTTAAGGTCCTCACAACACTTGAAACTCTCCTTGGTTCTTGTAGAACTAGATCGAAAACTCGATTTAAGCCCAAACCACAACAGAATATCAAGCGGATTATGAAGAAGAAAACGAGTAGATAGACAGAAAAGATGTTCGTCTTTCAACCAGATCTTCTTTTTTTTTTTTTTTGATTTTCGTTTTTTTTTTTATGATCTGGGAATTTTACAAAACAAAGAGAAGATAAGGCGGAAGTTTAAAAGACTAAAGGATAGATAATACCGATTTCAAGGGTGTGGCTCTGATACCACTTGATACGATCTTCCCAAGGAAAACACACTCTTGATCGGATTTGGCTGATAGATCCTTGACTCCAAACAGGTTCACAGAAAAGATGCTAAAGGGTGGGTTGAAACCCGAAGATCCTTAGGCCCAAACTCGTGGTGAAAGGCTTGAAACAAGGGGGTGACTAAGTTGGCTGATTGGATCCGCGGAAAAAGGATGTTAAGGCGTGAGAACTAAGTTCCCGAAAATCCTTAAGGCCCTTTAACTACTTGAACGTCCCAACGAGACAACTGGGAGAAGGCTGCGTCAAGTGTAATGAATAACACTTGATAAACCAAAAATGATCAATGGCTAACCACCAAGTAATCTGAAAAAAGTTCACGAAGAACAAAAGAGAGAATTCTCTAAGAAATTTTATTAAGGAAAAAGTGAATGAATGAGATCTGGGATCTCAACATCTTTTATATAGGGGAAGGAGCAGGCGAAAAGCCATACTCCGTAAAGACAATTTTATTAAATGAAGCTAAGACCGAAATAAATAAAGTTTGGACTGACTCCTCGGCTGCCTTTACCACGTTGACTGACTCTTGGGCTGCCAGCCGAGATGACTCTTGGAATTCTTCATGAGTTTGGGCCGCGAAAGGAATGTAATCCCATAGCCTTGTTAAAACCTCTACCTGGAAAACCCATTGGGACAAAACCGAGCATACGAAAAAGAGTACCATGAACTTACACGCCGGCCAAACCTTAATCCGATTCCTAGTACGATACTGAGGTCAAGATGGCAAGTGTAAGTTGATCTTCATTGACCCAGCCATGAACCTCCATGTTCCTGATTCCCTTAAGCAAACTATGAACAGCTCCAGCAAGCTTCCGGGTCTTGGACCGCGTTAAAGGACCCTCCGGAACGACTATGGTTGATTCCGGAACCTCCACTTGTGCCTCTAGGTCCATGATCACATCAAGAAAAGGATCATTCAACTCCATGAACTTGAGGAGATCAGGTTGGGGGCTTTTGAGAGCTCCAAGATCTATAAAGAAAAGACCAAAGCTCTACATGATCAAAAGATTCTGAAAAGGGAGTTCAAAGCAGGTGATCTGGTGTTGCTGTTTAACTCTAGGCTTAAGTTGTTTCCTGGAAAACTTAAGTCTAGATGGTCTGGTCCCTTTAAGATTCTTGAGGTCAGGCCATATGGAGCTGTTGTGTTAGAGGGCAAGGATGGTCAAGAGTTTGTGGTAAATGGCCAAAGGATCAAGCACTACCTAGTTTCACAAAGGAAGGAGGAAGCTACATAAGTTCCCCTTCTTGATCCACCACCAACCTGTTAAACAGGTTTTCAAAGTCAAACTTAGAGACTTTAAACAAAGTGCTCTTGGGAGACACCCCAAGCTTATCCTTTGTAAATATGCTTTTGATCTTTTCTTTTCTTTCTTTTTATGTTTAGAACTTTTTGATGGGCTTTGTAAGTTGATCTCAGGTTCTAGGTGACTTTTAGAGGCTGTGGCTAAGGGACAAAGTGGAATGGAGCATGTGAGAGGGCTGAGGAAGAGTTTAAGGCATGAAAACTTCAAGCATGGCTGTGTGCTACTTGGTTGTGCGACTAAGCCTTGCTGAGAACCATCTCGCACTTCTATTTGCATTCTACACAGACCTGGTGCTGCGAGATGGTTCAAAAGCCGACCAAGTCGCACAGCAGGAAAAGAGGCCGAGATGCCTAAGTACCAGAGCGTGCGAGATGGGCATGCGGCTCAGCAAGGGAGAGGACCAGGCCGCACTGATACTCGCAATATACACCGGCCTGGGCGTGCAAGAAGAACCAAGAGCAGCCAGGCCGCACACCAGGTGAAAGAAGCTGTGGCGTCTAAGTGTAAAATCCTGCGAGACGGTCATGCGGCCTAACACAAGAAGGGACCAAGGCACAGGAACATTCGCAAATCAAACCGAGTTGGACCTGCGAGCTGATGCTCAAGAATCCCAAGCTGCACACCAGAAGAAGGAATCTGTGGTGTCTAAGTGTCAGATCGTGCGACCTGGTCATGCGACTTGAACGCACGTAAGACCAGGCCGCACGTAAGCTCGCAATTCACACCGATTGGGTCGTGCGGGATAGCTGAAAGTCGGGCCAGGTAGCAGCATGAGAGAAAAGACAGGTCGTCCAAAGGAGACTTCTGTGCGACCTGGGCATGCGAGACAGTCAACACCAGGTACCAGGTCGCACGAGCACTCGCGTTTTAAGCCAAGACGGGCTTGCGGGTCATCAAGAGGTCACGCCAGGTCGCAGGACAGCCGTGGAAGCCAAAGCACTCAGGAGGGTTTTGTGTGCGACTTGGGCGTGCGGGACAGGAAGAAGAAGGTCTCAAGTCGCAAACAAGTCTGCGTTTTACACCAAGTCGATCATGCAGGATGAGAAAGGTCGGGTCGAAGGCGCAAATAGGAAGAAAAAAATCAGTCTGGTCAACAAAAAGGACAGCTCAAAGCCTTGACTGGTCAAAGTGGATCTATTGACCACCGGTCCAAAGGCTGAACCTTGTCCCACACTCTCTCTTCCTCACCAAAACCACAAGTTTTCTTTCTAAACCCATTCCTCTCCATTGTTTTCATCATCACTCTCTCATTCCTTCACCAAATTCGTTGATTCAAAGTGCTCTGAGCTCGTTTTTGAGTTGCTAACCTCATCCTGATAGCATTTTGAACTCGTTTGCATCATAATCCCAAGGTATTCACTCTGTTAAAATTAATCTTTTTCCATGTTCTCAAATGGTGATTTTTGACTTCAGAGTGTGGAATCGATTTTAATAGGTTGTTTTAGACCTTGGGATTATTTTTATAAATGCTAGGGTGCTAGATTATCATGGAAAACAGAGCTCCTTCTTGGTGATTCACTGTTCTTGAATTTTGAAAATTGTTGCAAAGTAATTCATGGAAAAATCAGTTTTTCTTGAAAAAAAAACAAAAAGGGTGATAAACATGTTTCTTGCTGAGTTTCTACTTTGCACTTTTGTTTTGAATTTCTATGAATTCATTGGACTGATGATTGGCTTGAGAAACTTGTTCATGCACTTTAGAAATCGATTTTTGCAACGATTTTTTTGAAAACTTTGTGAAACTAGATCTTGTGCTCATCTTGTTTTTGAGAAATTTATTGGCAGATGACTAAAAGAACCAACTCTCTAGCCAAGAAGAAGGGCACTGCATCCAAGGACAAGGATTGGTCTCAGGGTCTTCACAGCCAAAAGGAAAAGGCCAAGGCACCAAGAAAAGCACAAAGCAAGGGAAAGGTGAACAAGCGCCGAAGAGCACAAGGCATGAAGAGAAAGCATTATTGGTTGCTTCTGGTTCCAAGAAGAAAGGGAAACAATTGGCTGTGTTACCTGATGATGAACAGACTGAGAGTGGCTCAAGCAGCTAAGCTGGAGGTTCCCAAGGCACCATTGAAGAGGCATCAAAGAGGATCAAGAAAACTGAACCAGAAACACCTGATTATCTGGCCAAGTTTCAACAGATGGGGATCCAGCAAGGGAGGTTCCCTGATGTGGACTTTCTGAAGAAGATTGGCATCTATGAAGATGTCAAAACTTTGCTTGGGAACATGGGCGTTGAATCACTCTTGGAGATGAGGGAGACCACATATGAAGAGGAGTCTCAAGAGTTCTTGGCTTCTTTTGATGTTTTTATGTACTACCCAAGGGATTCAAGGATTCTTCAAGGGGATGGTCTTGGACACATGGAGTTTACTATGAAAGGAAAGGCCTACAGAGTGCCATTCAGGGAATTGAATGAGATATTTGGGTTTTCTGCGCCTAAAAACGTTCCTCTCTCCAACCAGATTGGTCTTAGAAAGGAAGATATTCAGGCTCTATGGAGATCAATAGGTTCTAGGAAGTACACAGCTGGAGCAACTAAGTCCTCTTGGATAAGAAATCCAGTGCTGAGATATGTCCACCAGATCCTCTCTCACAGCTTCTTCTTCAAGCTTGATGTTGGGAGAGTTCATAAAGGTGATCTGAATCTCCTTGAGGTGGGGCTGAAACAGTTGATGCCAACTTATTAAGATGGGAAGCCCTATGAAAGATATGCTTACACACCTTGCCTTGCATCTCAATTAGCAAGGTCTTTGATGTTCTACAAAAAGTGCATTTGGATTTCAACAAAGAAGGATGCAAAGCTGGCCCATTGATGGGTTGTAACAAGGATCTTGAAGGCAAGGGGGTACAGGTTCAAGGAGAACAAGGCAAGGTTTGACCAGATTAATGAAACCCATTTGTGTAAGATCGGTTTCTTTCAAGGAAGATTTGGAGCCAAGCTGGTTTACAACTTCATGTCCTTCATTGATAAGTCAGTCCAAACTCTCCTGCCCAATGCATCCATCACCACAGTCCAAGTAAAGAGGAACATTCACTTCTACTTGGTGAAGGAAGAGTTGTACAATGTCCAAACTGATCCACCAATCCTCAAATACAAGAAAGCTTGCAGAGAAGAAGCTTCCAAGGAAAGGAAAGCAACCGCTGAAGGTGCTACCACAAGTGCTGCTGGTGCTGGAGATGATGGTCTGCCTCCACCTCAAAAATGTTATGGTGGAAACAGATATCACTTAGATGATTACAACTGGGAGGAGCCAGGCACTTCAGGGTTTAGAGCTCAACAAAAGATCGGTGTTCTCCAACAATGGTGCAAATACCAGGATAAAAAAATCCACAAGATGGCAAAGTGCATCAAGGAGATGAAGAAGAGTATCAAGAAGCTTAAAAACCCTTGCAAAGGTGGGTCTCCAACACCGGTTTCACCAAGGACCAGAGAAGAGGTTGGAGAGAGTTCCACCAACTGCACGGCCCTGGTCCCATATGGCACATCATGGGTGGATCTTGAATACGGTTCGGATGAGGCAAGCCTTGCTCCTGGGAGACACCATCCTGTCACACTTCAAATCCCTCTTACTCTTTGGGGTCAGACTTCCACAGCTCTTAGGTAACACTCAATCTCTGTATATATGCGTGTAGTTAGCTTGTTTTCTCTTTGCATTTTGTGATTTTGCTTTGCACTTCTCCTTCATGCTTTTATAACACAAGGGACTGTGTTATTTAAGTGTGGGGGAGGAGTTTTATCTTTCACTAATCATGTTTTCTCTGTTCTTATTTTATACTTTGAGTCTTGAATCACATTCTTGCATGCATTCATGTAGTTTCATCTAAGTGCATATAAAAAAAAACCAAAACAATCGAAAAATCAAAAAAATTTCACAAAAAAATGTTCATGTAGTTGCATTCTCATTTTTAGGACTGAGTCTAGTTGCATATTCATGTAGACTGCATCAATGCAAGGGAGTGATGATTGGTTTTTCCTTGAGAATATCACTTTAAGAATTCGGTTCACTGCCCTAGTTTCTAGTTCTTTGCTGCATGTAAACAAGAAAGAAATAAAGACTGATCCATGCTTTGAACTTGTTGAGTGAATCAAGCTTTGATTAGTTCCAGCCTTATCTAAGTGATATGTTCATAAATTGCATCATTTAGTGTACATATTTAAGTCCAAATTATGTCTCATTTGCATACATTTTAGGTCTTTAAGCATTGTTTTAGGACTTAGGAGATTGAATTAGGTCCAAGAGAGGTTTGCATGGTTTGGAGTGTTAAACAGGTGCTTTTGGAGCTTATTTTGAGTGGAGGATGTGATTCAGATGAAGAAATGGAGTTGAAATGATCAAAAATGGTGAAAAGGTGCAATTTTCGGTTTCTCGGAAAAATGCTGTACTGATGGCCGAAGATTCTCGGCCCAAATCCTTCCCGCGGGTAGATCTCTCGGCCAAAAAACACGTACCGCGGTTAAGTTTCTCGGCCAAAAATCTCGAGTGCAGATACATCTCGGAAATCACGTTACCGGAAGGTCTTTCCGTCCGATTCAGCTGTCGCAGTCTTCATAAACGTTGGCGATAATTGAGTCAAGAGTTCAGAACAGTTGGAATCAAGGCATTTGGACCACGGAGCTGAAATATATGGTAACTGGAAGACGAACAGGTCTCGCACTCATTCCGGAGAAACCCGATACGCCTCAAAGATTGCGAGGGACGATGCACTTCCAGACCGATTCAGCTTACAGTACCTTCATCAAGATTTGAGATCATTAAATTTGGAGCTATGAGCAATAAGATAACGTTTCCGGAATGAACGTATGTCTAGAAGCCAATTTGGACACGTGCAATGCACGTCAAAGATTAATCCTCCAGGAACCCTTCCATCCCTTTGAAGCACTTGCACTCTTCATCAACATTCTAGATAATTGAGCTGCCTTGCCACAGGAGTTTGAATCAAGCCATTTCGAGTAGTATTCCAGGAGTTATGATGCATCCAACACAAAGTGCTCCGAGGAAATGAGAAATGATGCGACTTGGGTGTGCGAGTTGATTAACTCGGACCCATGACTGTTCTGATAGAATATTGGAACCGATGGGAACAAAAGACGAGGCACTAGTCGAGATTCAGGCCGAGGGACAAGCCCAAGCTACCGACCCAGATGATGTTCTGGCCGTGCCAGCCGGTCCAATGACCAGGTCACGTACCAAAATGTTTACGGGAGCGATCCAGCAAGTGCTAACCAGTCTTAGGAACCAAGGCCAATCAACAGACCCAACACCAGTCCATAAGGCCATGACCATAATCATGTACTCAGGTCCGAATTAACCTGGTTGGGGTGCTGTTTTAATACTCTTTTTCCTTGCATTCGGGTTTGTCCCACTGGGTTTACCGAATGGGGTTTTAACGAGGTTAAGGCACACCCATCTCACGACCATGGTTCGATTCGCGGCTTAGTATAACGGCTAGAAGTTCAAGAGTTTAGCGAGAGGATGCGAAGGGTCATTCTGGAAGTCTGATCGTTATTCAACGTTTTTCATTTCTCATTTATTGTCTTTTATTTTCTAATGGATGACCGAAAGGCATCGTTGTACTCAGACTGAGATCATCACTTTCTTAATAAAATTTTCCTTTGAGTTTTCTCTTTTGTTCTTCGTGAACTTTTCGATATTTTGGTGGTTAGCTATTGATCGTTTTGGTTTATCAAGTAGTTGTCATCCTACTTGACGCAGCCTTCACTTACAAAGAGTGAGAGAGAGTTTGTAGTCATATCTGGGGCATAGGGATTTTTGGGACTTGTCTCACACCTATCATCCGATATCGCAACCCTTGTTCATCTTTGTTCCATCCCCTCGTTTTCATTCTTTCTTTGAAATTGAGACTAAGGATATTCGGGTTTACACTCAGGCCTTAGCATCTCTTTCTCCGAAACATTCTAGAAGAAAGGATCTATCAACCTCCACTGAGCCAAGTGTGTGACAATTCTAGGACGGATCTTATCAAGTGGTATCAGCGACACGCACTTGGAATTCGGTACTATCTTTCTTTGTCTTTTAAAATTTAGTCTTTTCTCATCTATCTCTTGTAAATCGTTTTAAAACCAAAAAAAAAAAACGATCCGAATTATTTTATTTCTATCTGATCTTCTTGTCTCTTAAACTTCCAACTTGCTTGATTCACCGTTTCGATTAAGGGCTTAAATCGAGTTGTCGATTTAGTTTACTTAGAACCGGAAAAGAAACTCTAGTGTGTTGTGAGGTCCTTAAGAGAGTGAGTGAATCAAAAAGATAAACACTTGTGAGGAACATATTTACTAACGTGTTTGTTCATTTTGCGAGGTACTTGTATGTCATCCGACTTTTCTCTGAACAACTGCAAATTCTACATGTTCCGCGACGGTAAACACGTACGTTGGTACACCCCCAAGGAGATGGAGGCCAAGATCAATCAGATAACCGAAATGATGGAACGCATGAGCCAACGTATGGAACGGCTTGAAGGACAGCCAAGACAAGCGGATGGAAACGATCAGAACCGCAAGGAACCAATGCATATTGATAGACAAGACTTTATGGGTCTCAGGGCTATCAATCCCCTTGTCAATGTAGCATAAAAGAGGTTGTCAATCCAAGAATGTGGTGATAGACATTAAGCTATGTGATCAGTTTCTCAATTCAAGTAAACAGGTGAGGTTTTGATCGATAGACAAGATTAATGACTAAAGAAGTGATCAAACAAGAACTAAGCAATGACAAGTGATGTGAATATGAAATGATGGAGGTATGAGATTCTAGACATGATAGTTGGCTAGGGTGCTTTGGTGCTAAACTAGGAATGCTAATGACAATGATGAGACATGATTCAAATGATTAAGAACTCTAATCTAGATTAATCTTCTCATGAAGGTATTAACCCCTTCTTTAATTCATTTTCAAACCAAATCATCATTTGTGAAATATGAATCAGTGAGCATTAATAAACAGTTCTAGAAGATTATTCAAGCAAATAACAATACATCATTATGCAGCAAATGCTTAAACCTCTAATACAGCTCTTTCAGGAATTTCATCAAACACTTTTGGTGCATGAAATTCCCAGAATCTAGATCTCAAGTGATGTGCAAGGATCTAGCCTAGAGAACAGCTGTTTAGAGAGATGAATCAATGAATCTAGCCCTAAGCACTCCTAATCTAACACTTTAGCACCCTAACCTACACATCTAGAACCTCATTAAGGTGACTACTCACTAATCATACTAATCTCTCTTAAACCTTTGCAAGTTAAGAAGATTGGCATGATTAATGATGAGAAATAGAGATGGAGAAGATGGATAATGATGGATTTGCAGCTTTAAACACAAAGATACCTCAAACTCTCTTGATTAAACCCTTGAAAATCGATATTACTCTTCTTAAAAGGAGTCTTTCACAAAAGAGGCAAGAAAAAAAGGGAATAAAGCTTCCGTCCTTTGGGGAAAAACCCTAAAAACTATATATAGTCTTTAAAAACGAACCGGGTCAGCCCGGAACAAACTGGGTCCTGACCCGGCTTTAGTGGATAAAGTGACGAGTGTGAGAGTTGGTCAGGAGTCTCCCAGGTTGCATGCCCAAGTCGCACAGGTGAAGAAACAGTCTTGTGAGCTTTAAGTCCCTTAGTCTCAGCCGCATGCCCATCTAGATGTGTTTTACGAGTCTTTGTGTGGTTTAATCCTCTTCCTCTCCAAGTCGCATGACCAAGACGAAATCTTGGGAAGGTGTGTGTGCGACTTGGTCATCCCTTAGTCCCAAGCCGCATGCCCAAGTCGCATGACCAGAGGAAGAAGCTTGGACAAGGTAAAACTCTTGTAAACTCAGCCGCATTACCTTCTCGGTGTGATTTGCGAATCCGTTTGCGGCCTGGTATCCATTACTCCTTAACTCGCACGACCATGTAGCAGGGGCCTTCAGGGATGTGTGCGGCTTGGTCTCCATTACTCCCAGGTCGAAGGCTCAAGTCGGTGTAGATTGCGAGTCCTCGTGCGGTTTAGTTTCAAGCGCGGCCAACTCGCATGCCTAAGTCGCACGATTGTGGACTTAGCATTTTTCTTGCTCGGAAGCCTCAGATCTTATCCAGTGATAGCTTACTCGCACTTCTCAACTCGCAGCTCAACCTCCAAGCCTTCATCTTCAGGCGTTGCGAGTTAACCAAGTTGCAAGACTATCTCGCAGCATTTAGGGCTCCTCGGACCACTTCACGTTCATGGGAGAGTAACTTCCACAATACTGGTCCAAATGGTATGATTCCAGTTTCAGGAGACAGAAGACTCAGACATCTTCAACTTTGTTGAAGGGCTCGAGCTCAGGTCATGTCGGTAAAGACTCCGTTCCGCCAGTTCTTTGACGCGCGTTGCTTTGGTCTTTTATCAGCTCCGATACATGCACTGCGTCCGATCGCCGTAACGTTCAGCCTCAACTCTAAATGAGACAATATAAAGTGTTCTGGAAACTAGACTCGACCCTCTTGATTATTGATGAAGACTCTGGAAGGTGAATCGCATTGCAAGTCCTTCGTCCCACGCGATCAAAGTGTGGGTTTTGTCTGCGCCAAACAATCTGTCCGAGTTGTTGCACACAGGTGAGGGTTCCTCCACGATCCCAGCTCCAAGTTGCTCCCAAAAGTCTCCAAATGACCTGAGAACACTCCAAAAATGCAGGACACTCTAGGACCTAATGCAAATCCTAAACAAAGCTAGAACCTCAGACAAACTCTAACAAAACTAGCTAAATGTATGCATGAGACTCAATATTTGGACAAAAATGCTATCCTAAACATGACAAATTATGAATATATCAACTCCCCCACACTTTTCCTTTGCTTGTCCTCAAGCAAAAAGAGCAAATGAGAGAAAGAGGTTGGATGCATTGGGAGTTCATATTCCTTAATGAGAGAGTGTATCACTAAAAGAATTCAAGGCTCACTGTCCTAGTTGCTAATTCTAAGATGCATTGCAAACAAGATTACTCACAAAACTTTAGCCATACTTATCAATAAATGAATCAAGCTCAAGCTTAAGTTTTTCATAAACAGCCATAGTTCCAACCTTTTGACATTCATTAAAGCTCATGTGAATCATGCTTATGCAAATCATCTGAACTTACTTGTCTTGGGACAAGGTCATGAGACAAAGATGATCTCATTCAATGTTTTGGCTTCCATTCAGCTCAAGGGATCACTCAAGAAGGAATAAACTTTAACAGAATGCTAAGGGTAAAAGGCAACTGGTGCATACAAGAGCAGAATCCCATCTACCCAATGCCCCAAATTGGTCTTTCACCTTAACTCTACTCCTATGAAGATCACATCCTAGCTACTCCTCTCTCAAGACATTCATTGTCTTATCAACCCTCTCCTTACTTCACTCTCATTCTTTTTTTCTCACCAGGGGATTCATACTTTCAACTTTAAACTCAGGTTTTGGGGTCTGAATATTCCACTTAGCTCATTCTCATACAACACTCTCTAGCCTCTTTTCTTTTCTTTTCAAACACTTGAGCCTTTTTGGCTTCTTTTCTTTTTACTTAGAGACTAGACTTTCTTTTTCAAAACACAAGAGCTTTTCTTTCTTCACACAGCAGACCCCAAACCTCTTTCTTTTCTTTTCCAACCCCTGGTTTTCATCTCAAACTTCCTCTTTTCCACTCAGTGTTTCTCAAGAACTCTTCCTAGCCTACTCTAGACTCATGATGTTGAGCTAGATCTACATGAGACCCTACTCTTGTCGCCCTAAACCCAACACTTTCTGTCAAGTTTATTCAGAAAAAGGCCTCACATCTCTCACTATAGTGTTTCAGGCTTCAAGGAAGGTTTGGTTAAAGGCAGGGAACTGGCTCAAAGTGAGAGAACAGCTATTTGAGCTAGCAAAGAGTGGTAAAAGGGATAAGAGAGCTCAAATATTTTAAGGGTACCCATGAGTTCACAATGACATTCACAAGCAATGATAATTAGATTGTCAAATTAAGGTTCTCACTTAGATAAGGCTGGACTAATCAAATCTTGATTCACTCAACAAGTTCAAAGCATGGATCAGTCTTTTTTTCTTTCTTGTTTACATGCAGCAAAGAACTAGGAACTAGGGCAGTGAACCGAATTCTTAAAGTGATATTCTCTCAAGGAAAAACCTATCATTACTCCCTTGCATCGATGAAGCCTACATGAATATGCAACTAGACTCAATCCTAAAAATGAGAATGCAACTACATGAACATTTTTTTGTGAAAATGTTTCTGATTTTTCCATTTTTTTGGGTTTTTATATGCACTTAGATGAGACTACATGAATGCATGCAAGAATGTGACTCAGGACTCAAAGTGTAAAATAAGAACAGAGAAAACATGATTAGTAAAAGATGAAACTCCTCCCCCACACTTAAATAACACAGTCCCTTGTGTTATAAAAGCATGAGAAAGGAGTTAAAGCAAAGCAAACAAGTAAAATGTAAAGAGAATAAGAAAATCTACATGCATATGTACAAGGTTTGGAGTGTTACCTAAGAGATGTGGAAGTCTGACCCCAAAGAGTAGGAGGGGTTTGAGGTGTGACCGGATGGTGTCTCCCAGGAGTGATGGCTTGCCTCATCAGAACCGTCGTCAAGATCCACCCATGCTGTGCCATATGTGACCAGGGCTGTGCAGTTCATGGAAATCTCTCCAACTCCGTCTCTGTTCCTTGGTGAAACCGGTGTTGGAGACCAACCTTTGCAAGGGTTTTCAAGCTTCTTGATCCTCTTCTTTATCTCCTTGATGCACTTGGCCATCTTGTGGATGGTTTTGTCTTGGTACTTGCATTATTGTTGGAGAACACCGATCTTTTGTTGAGCTTTAAACCCTGAAGTGCCTGGCTCCTCCCAGTTGTAATCATCAAAGTGATATCTGTTTCCACCAAAACGTTTTTGAGGTGGAGGCAGACCAGCATCTTGAGCACCAGCAGCACTTGTGGTAGCATCTTCAGCGGTTGCTTTCTTTTCCTTGGAGGCTTCTTCTCTACAAGCTTTCTTGTACTTGAGGATTGGTTGATCAGTTTAGACATTGTACAGCTCTTCCTTCAGCAAGAAGAAGTGAATGTTCCTCTTTACTTGGACTGTGGTGATGGAGGGATTGGGCAGGAGAGTTTGGACTGGTTCATCAATGAAGGACTTGAAGTTTTATACCAGCTTGGCACCAACTCTTCCTTGAAGGAAACCCATCTTACACAAATGGGCTTCATTAATCAGGTCAAACCTTGCCTTGTTCTCCTTGAATCTGTACCCTTTTGCCTTCAAGATCTTTGTTACAACCCATCCATGGGCCAACTTTGCATCCTTCTTTGTTGAACCCCAAATGCACTTTTTATAGAACATCAAAGACCTTGCTAATTGAGAGGCAAGGCAAGGTGTGTAAGCATATCCTTCATAGGGCTCCCCATCTTCTTGAGTTGGCATCAACTGTTTCAGCCCACACCAAGGAGCATCAGATCACCTTTGTGAACTCTTCCAACATCAATTTTGAAGTAGAAGCTGAGAGAGAATCTTGTGTACATATCTCAGCACTGGATTCCTTATCCAAGAGGACTTATGATATGAATTAACAAAGAACGGCACACACTTGGTCGGTATCGGATGGATAGATCCTTGACTCCAAACGGATTCATGGAGAAGATGCTAAGGGGTGGGTTGAAACCCGAAGATCCTTAGGCCCAAACTCACGGTGAAAGGCTTGAAACAAGGGGGTGACTAAGCTGGCTGATTGGATCCGCGAAAAAAGGATGTTAAGGCGTGAGAACTAAGTTCCCGAAAATCCCTAAGCCCCTTTAACTACTTGAACGTCCCAAAGAGACAACTGGGTGAAGGCTGCATCAAGTTCTATGGATTGAACTTGATAAACCGAAAAGGATTCAAGAGGCTAACCACCTAAGGAATCGAAAAATTTCTACAAAAACAAAGAAGAAATCTCAATTTTATTTGATAAGTGAATGAATGAAAATGAGAAGGGGTACAAGCCTTTATACAGCAGGCGAAGTAGCTCAAGAGACAAACTCAAAAATGACAGAAAAATTAATAAAGTCTTGACCGAAATAAATGAACTAAGGACTGACTCTTCGGCTGGCCTTTGACTGACTCTTGAGTTGCCAAGCCAAAAATGACTCTTGCTCTTCCGACCCATGAACCAGACCGTAAACAAACCTAGGTCGAGAGATGGGCAATGGACTTAACCTCATTAAAACCCCACCCGGTAAACCCATTGGGACAAACCCGGGTGTAAGGAAAAAGAGTATTAAGCCATCACCCGGACCAGATTAGTTACAGCCGGCGTTCATGAGCACGGTCACAATCTTGGGTGATGCTGGGTCGCCTGGTCCGATCTTAATTCCATTAAGTACAGCCTGAACCGTCTCTGCCAGCTTCTTAGCTCTGGATCGCGTCATAGGTCCATCCGGTACGGCCAAATGTGATTCCGGAACCTCGATTCCCTTGTCTGGGTCGTCCTCCGGGTCTATGATCATATCATCCTCCCCCTCTTGAAAAGGACTTGTCCTCAAGTCTGGTCCATCTGCGACAAAGGGAATGGGGTCAGAGATGTTGAAGCTGGTGCTGACTAAGAACTTACCTCGTAAGTCAACCTTGTAGGCGTTGTCATTGATCCGCTCAAGGACCGTAAAGGGACCATCCACACGAGGCAATAACTTGGACTTTCTTTCCTCCGGAAACCTGCCCTTCCTCAAATAGATCCATACTAGATCGCCTGGTTCAAACATCTTTTGGCGCCGGCCCTTGTTAGCGTGCTTCTTGTAAAGCTCGGTCTTTCTTTCAATATTCTGCTTGGCCTTCTCATGAATCTGCTTGACAAGCTCGGCCTTTTTCTTCCCATCCATACTTACACGCTCAGACAAAGGTAAAGGCGTAAGATCAAGGGGAGTAAGAGGGTTAAAACCATAAACCATTTGAAACGGGGAAAACAATGTAGTAGAATGAACCGCATGGTTATAAGCAAACTCTACATGTGGTAGACAATCTTCCCACGTCCTAAGGTTCTTTTTAATAACAGAACGAAGTAGTGCGGACAAGGTTCTATTAACGACCTCGGTTTGACCGTCGGTCTGGGGGTGGCAAGTGGTGGAAAAGCATAACTTAGTACCTAGTTTTGACCAAAGCGTTTTCCAAAAATAACTAAGGAATTTAACATCGCGGTCAGAAACTATAGTCCTAGGCATTCCGTGCAACCTAACCACTTCTCTAAAGAACAAATCAGCCACATTAGACGCATCATCAGTCTTATGACAAGGTATAAAGTGCGCCATTTTAGAGAACCTATCGACCACAACAAAGACAGAATCCCGACCCGTCCTAGTTCTTGGCAATCCTAACACAAAATCCATAGAAATGTCCGTCCAAGGAGAGCTAGGAATGGGTAAAGGAGTGTACATACCTGGGGATTGGCTTTTGGATTTTGCATACTTACAGGTGATGCATCGACCGCAAATTCTTTCCACATCTCTTTTCATGTGCGGCCAGAAGAAATGATCCTGGACCACACTAAGAGTCTTGGTCACTCCAAAGTGTCCCATCAAACCGCCGCCATGAGCTTCCCTAACAAGCAGATCACGAAGGGAAACATTAGGTATACAAAGGCGGTTTTCATAAAACAAGAAGTCATCACTCCGAAAATATTTTCCAGTGGCAAATTTAGAACAGGATTGATAAACTTCCTGGAAATCTGGATCGGAGGTGTAGGCTTCTTTGATCAGTTCAAAACCGAGGACCTTGGCGTCTAAGGTCGAGATCAGGGTGTATCTGCGGGACAGGGCGTCGGCCACAACGTTTTCCTTTCCCTGTTTGTACTGGATCACGTACGGAAACGTTTCAATAAACTCCACCCATCTGGCATGCCGCTTATTCAGTTTCTGCTGGCCCTTGAGGTGTTTAAGAGATTGATGATCCGTATGAATCACAAACTCTTTTGGCCAGAGGTAGTGTTGCCAGGTTTGGAGCGCACGGACCAAGGCGTAAAGCTCCTTGTCGTTGGTGGGATAGTTCAAGGTCGCGCCACCAAGCTTCTCACTGAAGTAGGCAATAGGTTGTTTCTCCTGCATTAGGACCGCACCAATACCTACACCAGAGGCATCGCACTCAATTTCAAAGGTTTTCATAAAATCAGGCAAAGAAAGGAGAGGTGCATGAGTTAGCCTGTTTTTAAGGAGTTGGAACGCCTCTTCTTGTGCCGTGCCCCATTTAAAACCAACGTCCTTTTTGATTACTTCGGTGAGAGGTGCTGCTATGGTACTGAAGTCCTTTACAAACCGTCGGTAGAAACCGGCCAGGCCGTGAAAGCTTCGGGCCTCTCCAACCGTCTTGGGACTGGGCCATTCTTTGATCGCCTTGATTTTCTCTTCGTCGACCTGAATCCCATTGGCACCTACAACAAAGCCTAGGAACACAACACTATCCGCACAAAAAGTACACTTTTTCAAGTTCCCAAACAATTGCTCCTTCCTAAGCATTTCTAAGACTAATCGCAAATGCTCTAAGTGCTCGGCCAAGTTCTTGCTATAGACTAAGATATCATCAAAGTACACAACGACAAAAACGCCTATGAACGACCGCAAGACATGGTTCATAAGTCTCATGAAAGTGCTAGGGGCGTTGGTTAAGCCAAACGGCAATACCAACCATTCATAAAGCCCATGGTATGTCTTAAAGGCTGTTTTCCATTCGTCCCCCTCTTTCATCCTTATTTGGTGATAGCCACTTTTCAAATCTATCTTAGAAAAAAGACAAGATCCGTGAAGTTCATCAAGCATAACATCCAAACGAGGAATGCGATATCTGTATTTTACCGTAATATTGTTGATTGCACGACAGTCAACGCACATACGCCAAGTGCCGTCCTTCTTTGGCACAAGTAAGACCAGGACCGCGCAAGGACTCATGCTCTCTCGTATATGTCCTTTCTCCATCAGCTCTTCGACCTGCCGCTGTAGTTCCATTGTTTCAACAGGGTTGGTTCGATACGCGGGTAGGTTTTGCAAGGACGCACCAGGAACAAAATCGATCTGATGTTCTATTCCGCGGATGGGAGGTAATCCACTTGGGCTTTCTTCCGGAAAGACGTCCTTGTATTCCTGCAAAAGAGGCAAAACGCTGCTCGGAAGATCCGGCTCACGGTCAGTAAGGCTAGCCAAAGCATTTCTAAACATTAACAAGACAAAGGATTGTCTTGTAAGCATGGCATGCTTAAGTTCACTTGGCCTCACGAAAAGAGTTTCTTTCCTCACGGGGTAAACTCTCTAAGGCCGTTTCTGGGATTTTCTCAGACTCTCAGATTTAGTGGAAGTGTTTAGAGGGTCACTCACAATGCTTTTTCCTTTGTGGCTTTGCTCGAGTTTGATCTGGTCTAGATAGACTTCTTGCGGAGACAAAGGCGCTAGGGTGATCTTGCGGCCTTGGTGCTCGAACATGTGCTTGTTGGAAAAGCCATCGTGAATGGCCTTGCGGTCATACTGCCAAGGTCGGCCCAAAAGGATATGACCGGCTTCCATTGGTAACACATCACACATGATCTCATCCTCGTACCGTCCGATAGATAATGGAACCGAGACCTGCTTGGTGACCTTTAGCTGCCTTTGGTTATTTAGCCACCTGAGACTATAAGGCTGCGGGTGCTTATGCGTCTCCAGGCCAAGTTTCTCCACCATTAAAGTGCTTGCCACGTTCGTACAGCTGCCTCCATCGATGATCAGGCTGCAGACCTTACCCTTTACCAAGCACCTGGTATGAAATAGGTTCTCGCGCTGATCTTCTTCTTTTATGGGCTCCTGAGCTAGTAAGACTCTCCGGGCAACGAGCAATTCACCTTCTGCTGCTCGTTCCTCATCTTCCTCATCGTCATAAATCGGTCCAGTATCCTCTCCGTCGGACACGATTTCACCTGAGTCAAGAAGCAACATGGTTCGTTGATTCGGACATTTATTAGCATAATGACCTTTACCTCGACACTTAAAACATTCAATGTCGCGGTGTCTAGCCGGTGTAGCCTCGGCTTTTCCTTTGAAGTCGGGTGCAGAAGAGCTGGGTTTGGAATCCGACCTGGGCTTAGCGTCGGATCGAGATGGGTTGCTCGGCTTATCTGTTGGTCGCGAGCTGGAACCATATGCGGGTCGGTTGGTGCCTTTGCGTTTCAGCTGTTGTTCCACTAGTACCGCCTTGTGGTACATCTCACCAATGTCCCGATAGTCCTGCAGCTCCATACGGTCTTGTATATCACGGTTTAGACCACTCAGGAACCGGGCCATCGTTTCATCCTCCGGTTCTACCGTGTCGGCTTTCAGCATTAGCCGATCCATCTCTTGGTAATACTCCTCCACATTCTAGGATCCCTGGGTCAAGCGTCTGAGTCGAGTGTGCAACTCCTGATGGTAGTGGCTTGGTACGAATCTGCGTCTCATCATTTGTGCCATCTCGTCCCAAGTTTCGACCGGTCGGTCGCCGTTCCTTCTCCGGTTGGTAACAACTTGGTCCCACCAGTCTACCTCGTACCCATGGAACTCGGTGGCAGCCAAATTGATCTTCTTTCTTTCTGAGAAGTTCTGACAACCAAACAAAATGTCGATCTTCTTTTCCCACTCAAGGAACGCGTCTAGATCGGCTGTTCCATAGAAAGAGGGAACCCTCAGCTTCATGCCTCCAAGGTCATTGTCGTTTCGGGCTTGGACTGGTTCAGGTTCGTATTGTTCCCGGCCTTGATCATTACGGTCTTGTCGAGCCTCCTCCCGGTTACGGCCGCGGTTTGGATCTGGGTTGTATCGCTCACGACCGTGGTTCGGCAAAGGGTTTTGACCACGTCTATCTTCTCGGCCGCGTCTGGGTCGTACCTGACTACCACCCGAGGTATGTCCGTCAGCGTAAAATGGGTTGTCTCCGACGAACTCATTCCGGTTATGATTTCTCTCCCTCCAGATTGGGTCCTCCTGGTCACTGCGATCAGCTCCTCTGTCCCGTCTAGGCTGATCCACTTCCAATCGTTCCATACGCTGGTTCATGTGATCCAGCAGCTGAGTAATCTGGTCCAGCCTATGGTTCATAGTGACTTTTCTTACTTCTTTTGACCGAATAGAGGATGGATCGTCGCTAGAAGACATATAATACCTCGCAAAACAAACAAACAAGTTAGCAAAAATTCTCACAAAGTGTTTCACTCGGTGTTTCTCTCAACTCTCTTAAGGATCTCACAAACACTCAAGAGAATCTCCTCGGTTCTAAGAGAGCTAAATCAAAAACTCAATGTAGAACTCTAAACCAATTCAGAATATCAAGCGATTATGAAGAAAAGAGAAGATAGAGAGAAAAGATTTTTGGTTTCCACAGATCTTTTTTTTTTTTTTTTGTTAACTTTGGTTCTTTTTTTTTTATATTTTTTTTTTTAAAATAGATCTGGAATTACAAAAGAAAGAAAGGATAAGACGGAATTTGAAAAGACAAAAAAATAGATAATACCGCTTTCTTCAAGTGCGTGGCTCTGATACCACTTGATACGAATTCCCAAAGAACGGCACACACTTGGTCGGTATCAGATGGATAGATCCTTGACTCCAAACGGATTCACGGAGAAGATGCTAAGGGGTGGGTTGAAACCCGAAGATCCTTAGGCCCAAACTCGCGGTGAAAGGCTTGAAACAAGGGGGTGACTAAGCTGGCTGATTGGATCCGCGGAAAAAGGATGTTAAGGCGTGAGAACTAAGTTCCCGAAAATCCCTAACCCCTTTATCTACTTGAACGTCCCAACGAGACAACTGGGTGAAGGCTGCGTCAAGTTCTATGGATTGAACTTGATAAACCGAAAAGGATTCAAGAGCCTAACCACCTAAGGAATCAAAAAAGTTCTGAAAGAACAAAGGAGAAATCTCAATTTTATTTGATTAGTGAATGAATGAAAAATGAGAAGGGGTACAAGCCTTTATATAGCAGGCGAAGTAGCTCAAGAGACAAACTCGAAAATGACAGAAAAATTAATAAAGTCTTGACCGAAATAAATGAACTAAGGACTGACTCTTCGGCTGGCCTTTGACTGACTCTTGAGTTGCCAAGCCGAAAATGACTCTTGCTCTTCCGACCCATGAACCAGACCGTAAACAAACCTAGGTCGAGAGATGGGCAATGGACTTAACCTCATTAAAACCCCACCCGGTAAACCCATTGGGACAAACCCGGGTGTAAGGAAAAAGAGTATTAAGCCATCACCCGGACCAGATTAGTTACAGCCGGCATTCATGAGCACGGTCACAATCTTGGGTGATGCTGGGTCGCCTGGTCCGATCTTAATTCCATTAAGTACAGCCTGAACCGTCCCTGCCAGCTTCTTAGCTCTGGATCGCGTCATAGGTCCATCCGGTACGGCCAAATGTGCTTCCGGAACCTCGATTCCCTTGTCTGGGTCGTCCTCCGGGTCCATGATCGTATCAACTTAGCTGCTCCGGCTGTGTACTTCCCAGAAGCTATTGATCTCCATAGAGCCTGAGTATCTTCCTTTCTGAGATTGACCTGGTTGGAGAGAGGAACGTTTCTAGGTGCAGAAAACCCAAATATCTCAGCCAATTCCCTGAATGAGACTGTGTAGTCCTTTCCTTTCACAGTAAACTCCATGTGTCCAAGCCAATCCCCTTGAAGAATTCTTGAATCCCTTGGGTAGTACATAAAAGCTTCAAAAGAAGCCAAGAACTCTTGAGACTCCTCTTCATATGCGATCTCTCTCATCTCCAAAAGCGATTCAATGCCCATGTTCCCAAGCAAAGTTTTGACATCTTCATAGATGCGAATCTTCTTCAGAAATTACACATCAGGGAACCTCCCTTGCTGGATCTCCATCTGTTGAAACTTAGCCAGATAATCAGGTGTTTCTGGTTCAGTTTTCTTGATCCTCTTTGATCCCTCTTCAATGGTGCCTTGGGAACCACCAGCTGAGCTGCTTGAGCCACTCTCAGTCTGTTCATCATCAGATACCACAGCCAACTGTTTCCCTTTCTTCTTGGAACCAGAAGCAACCACCATTGCTTTCTCTGCATGCCTTGTCCTTTTCGGCACTTGATCACCTTTCCCTTGCTTTGTTACTTTCTTGGTGACTTGGCCTTTTCCTTTTGGCTGTGAAGACCCTGAGACCAAACCCTTGTCCTTGTATGCAGTGCCCTTCTTTTTGGCTAGAGAGTTGGTTCTTTCAGTTATCTGCCAAGAAATTTCTCAAATACAAGGGTAGCACAAGATCAAGTTTCACAAAGTTCTCCAAAATTTGGAAAAAAGTTGTTGCAAGAATCGATTTCAAAAGCACATGAACAATTTTCCCAAGCCAAGCATCAATCCAATAAATTCATAGCAATGCAAAAACAAGAGTGCAAAGAAAGGACTCAGCAAGAAACAAGTTCATTTCTTTTCCAAGAAAAAAAAATCGATTTTTCATGAATTAACTTGCAACTATTTTCAAAACTCAAGAACAATGAATCACCGACAAAGTGCTCTGTTTTCCATGACTATCTAGCACCCTAGGATTTATAAAAATAATCCCAAGGTCTAAAACAACCTATCAAAATCGATTCCACACCTTGAAGTTGAAAAATCACCATTGAAGACCATGGAAAAAGATGAATTTGAACAGAGTGAATACCTTGGGATTATGATGCAACGAGTTCGAAATTCAATCAGTATTATGTTAAGAACTCAAAAACGAGCTCAGAGCACTTTGAATCAACGAATTTGGTGGAGAAATGAGAGAGTTATGATGAAAACAATGGAGAGAAATGAGAGAAAAGGAGCAAACTCGTGGTTTTGGTGAGGAAGAGAGAGTGTGGGACAAGGTCAAGCCTTTGGACTGGTGGTCAATAGATCTATTTTGACCAGTCAAGGCTTTGACTTGTCCTTTTCTGATAGACAAGACTTTTTAGGGTCTCAGGGCTATCAATCCCCTTGTCAATGTAGCACAAAGAGGTTATTAATCCAAGAATGTGGTGATAGACACTAAGCTATGTGATCAGTTTCTCAATTCAAGTAAACAAGAGTGATTTTAATTGACTAATGACAACTACAAACTTAAAACAGGATTAATGATTAAAGAAGAACTAAACAATGACAAGTGATATGAATATGATATGATGGAGGCATGAGATTTTAGACATGATAGTTGGCTAGGGTGCTTTGGTGCTAAACTAGGAATGCTAATGACAATGATGAGACATGATTCAAATGACTAAGAACTCTAATCTAGATTAATTCTCTCATGAAGGTATTAACCCCTATACTAATCCATTTTCAAACCAAATCATCATTTGTGAAATATGAAGCAGTATGCATTAATAAACAGTTCTAAATGATCATTCAAGCAAATAACAATACATCATCATGCAGCAAATGCTGAAACCTCTAATACAGCTCTTTCAGGAATTTCATCAAACACTTTTGGTGCATGAAATTCCTAGAATCTAGATCTCAAGTGATATGCAAGGATCTAGCCTAGAGAACAGCTATTTAGAGAGATGAATCAATGAATCTAGCCCTAAGCACTCCTAATCTAACACTTTAGCACCCTAACCTACATATCTAGAACCCCATTAAGGTGACTACTCACTAATCATACTAATCTCTCTTAAACCTTTGCAAGTTGAGAAGATTGGCATGATTAATGATGAGAAATGGAGATGGAGATAATAGATTCAGAAGAAAACAGCTTTCAACACAAAGATCTCTTAAACTCTCTTGATTAAACACTCAAATATCGATATTTCTCTTCTTAGTGGAGTCTTTTCACAAAAGAGGCAAGAGACAAAGGGAATAAAGCTTAGTCTTAGGGGAAAAACCCTAAAAACTATTTATATGTCTCTAAAAACAAACCGGGTCAGCCCGGAACAAACCGGGTCCTGACCCGGCTTTAGTGGATAAAGTGGGGAATGTGCGAGTTGGTCAAGTGTCTCCCAGGTCGCATGCCCAAGTCGCACAGGTGAAGAAACTGTCTTGTGAGGCTTATATCACTTGGTCTTAGCCGCACGCCTAAGTAGATGTGTTTTGCGAGTGTTTGTGCGGCTTAATCTTCTTCTTCTTCAACTCGCATGACCAAGGCGAAATCTGGGGAAAGTAAGTGTGCGACTTGGTCATCCCTTAGTCCCAAGCCGCATGCCTAAGTCGCACAACCAAGGAGAGGAGCTTGAACGAGATAAAACTTTGTAGACTCAGCCGCATGCCCATCCAGATGTGAATTGCGAGTCTTTGTGTGGCTAAGTCTTCTCTGATCCTTAACTCGCACGACCATGTAGCAGGGGACTAAGGGATGACCAGGTCTGATCCCAGGTAGTGGGATGGGTTGGAGGTGGAACATGATGGAGTTGAGTATCTAGGTGGGCTGCTCTCAGGTGAGTCTGGTAGGAACGATGTGGCCGGGTTGACCCAGTCTTCTTTTCCTGGTGGGAACACAAGGTCAGGAGCGGCTGAGCTTTCTCCCACCTCTTCTCTTGTATCTTGTTTGGGTGAGGCGGCTGGAGCTGTGAGTTTCTTCACCTTCTTCTTTAGTTGCCTAACACAGTCAACTATCTTGTGGATCGTTTTGTCTTGCCATTTGCACCATTTCTGAAGGCTGTTAACTCTGGAATACAGCTTCCTTGTGTGATAATCAGGTTCACCCCAAACATAAGGATCAAAGTTGTACCGGCCTGCTCCCATCCTTTTCTCAAAATCTCTTGGCTCCTCATTCTCACAACCGGCGGTCCTAGTTGTGCTCTGCTCTTCAACTGGCTCTTTACCCTTGGAACATGCGGTCCTCTTGCATTTGCGAATTGGAGGGTTAATGGCTGGGTTGTAGAGCTGATCCTTTAGAACAATAAAGGAGACATTGTGCCTTTCTGTGAGAGTGGTGTTGGCTGGGTGTGGCAACAGAACTTGAACCTTTTCATCTTGTAAGAGCTTGAAGGTGTACAAGAAGTTTTCACCATTGCTTTCTGTTAAGAACCCAACCTTGGTGAGGGTAGCCTCATCAATCAACTCTGGCTTGACCTCAACATCATCATAGACAAAACCTCTTGCTTTCAAAATCTTTGCCACTAGCCATCCATTTTGCAACTTAGTGAGCTTCTGCCTTTTACCCTCACTCCAAGCAATGTCTTTGTATATCAGCATATGGCGTGCCAAGAATGCACCACCAGATGGGATGTAGTGTGGGAGGCGAAATTCTCTTTTGCTCTTCAAGTGACTGATGAGTGGATGTAGACCCATACCTAGTAGCTCCATGTCAGCTAGATGCACCACACCATCATTGTGTTTGGTAATGAACATTTGGCAAAGCACTTTGTGAGCATAGCGGATGGCTGGGTTTCTTATCCATGAACTCTTGCATCTTCCTCCTTTGAAGCTCCCAAAAGCAATTGTATCCCACAGGTCAGTAATCATGTGATCAGGGTATGTGAACTTCAATGTCTCATCCTGTGCAGGTCTTGGAAAGGCAAAGATTTCATCTAGTTCCTTGAAGCTTACATGGTATTGTGTACCATTGATTGTGAACTCTATGTGCCCAAGACCATTTCCCTCCTTGATCCTCTGATCTCTTGGGCCATATCCACAAACTTCAAGGGATGCAAGGAACTCTTGTGTTACTCCATCATGAGCCACATCTTTCATCTCAAAGAATCCACCAAATCCCATGTTGTTAAAAAAGAGCTGAACCTCTTCAATAAGCCCCATCTTTTTCAGCAGCTCCATATCAGGGAACTTGGTTTGCAGCACCTTTACATCCTTGAACATAGCAAAGTAGTCATCAAAAGTTGGTTCTTTGTCCTCAGGTTCTGGTTTTGTCTTTTCTTTCTTAATCGGCTGCAATGCTACTTCAGGATCACTCTCTGTTTCTTCTTCATCCTCAGCCACAGCCACCTCTTTTCCTTTTCTTTGAACAGCTCCAACCAGCGCCAGTTCTTCACCAGAATTCTTTGAAGTAGAAGCCTTGGTTTTCTTTGGTGCAGCCACATTCTTCACTTTCTTCTCAGCTGGATTCTTTGGCTTTCTTTGTTTCTTCTGTTTCTTAAAAACTTTATGCCCAAAAGGTATAATCTGATCCTCTGAAGCTCCAGCTCTCTCTTTTTCGATTTCTCCATGGCCGCTGTTCTTTTTGTTCCTCCCATCCTGCATTTTCTCAAACAGCTGTGAGCACCAAGGCAAGAGAACAACAAAAGTTTTCCAAAAATTCACCAAGTTCAGGGGTGGTACAGATCGATTTCACTAGAAGAGAATGTGTCTTTAGCTGGTTAAAAACTCAATAAACTCAAGGCAATGGCTAGAAGCAATGCACACAAAGAGTTCAGCTTGAAATACAATTTCTAAAAAAATCGAAATACTTGATGAATTTAAAGAAATTTCTCAAAAATTCCAAGAACAGGTCGTTCTCAAGCAAGATCCATGCATTTCCTATCCATTATACTTGCACAACATTCACAAAATGATTCCAAGATATCAAGAGGCCTATTAAAATCGATTCTATGTGTTTCTTGTTCATGAACAGTTCATTACGACATGGAAAAGGTGAGTTTTAACAGACAAAAATACTTTGGAATCTTCAAATTTCGAGTGAAAAACGAATGTGCAGCAAGAAACTAGACAGGAGTACGAGTTCAATGCAGTTGGAATTCCTCAATTTGGTTCAAGAACGAGAGAGATATGAGTGTTTCAAGTTCAAGAAATGAAGGGAAGAGGGCAAACTCGCGTGAGGAAGAAGGCCACGGTGGGGAACAGCTGTAAAGGGCGCGTCTTTGACCGGTCAACGTCCGTACGGTCAAGGCTTTTCAAAATTTTTGCCGCGCCTTCGTTGACCGTTGCACGTGACCGTGTCAAACGCCGAAGATTTGCTTGTTTTTGCCGCGGCCTGGAGTGTCCCGTGTCATCTGACCGTGGCAAACCCCGTGGATCTGCTTCTTTTCTAACATGTGCCACGGTCAAGTCTTCTCCCCGTGGAAAACTCACTGTGGGAAGCACCGAACCTTGGTCATTCATTTTTTTCTTTGCCACGGCCAGGTCTTCTCCCCGTGTCTCTTGATCGTGTCAAACGCCGAACCTTTGTCTTTCCCTTTTTTCTTCTGCCACGGCCAGCTTCAGTCCCGTGTCTCTTGGCCGTGTCAAAACCCGATCCAAGGTTCCTTCATCTCTGTATTGCCACAGCCAGCCTCAGACCCGTGCCTCTTGGCTGTGGCAAACGCCAAAAGATGCGTCTTCTTGCCACGGTCACACTTCTAATCGTGATTCCTCTACCGTGACTTAGCTAAAAAGCTTGCCACGGTTGAAATTTGACCGTGGCCGGCTACCATGCTCAGGGCCGAACATAAACCTTTGCTCACTCCCTCATTCCTTTTCATCTTGCATTCACTTCCCAAGGGTTCAAACTCAAACCTGTAACATGTAGACACTAAACAAACCCATCAAAACATCCTAAAACATAAAAAAGAAAGAAATGTAAGATTAAAAGCATATTTACAAAAGATAAGCTTGGGGTGTCTCCCAAGAGCACTTTGTTTAAAGTCTCTAAGTTTGACTTTGGAAACCTGTTTAACAGGCTGGTGGTGGATCAAGAAGGAGAACTGATGAAGCTTCCTCCTTCCTTTGCGATACCAGGTAGTGCTTGATTCTTTGGCCATTTACCACAAACTCTTGGCCATTCTTGCCTTCTAACACAACAGCTCCATATGGCCTCACCTCAAGAACCTTAAAGGGACCAGACCATCTAGACTTAAGTTTTCTAGGAAACAACTTAAGCCTAGAGTTGAACAGCAACACTAAATCACCTTCCTTGAACTCCCTTTTCAGATTCTTTTGATCATGCAGAGCCTTGGTCTCTTCTTTATAAATCTTGGAGCTCTCAAAAGCCCCAAGCCTGATCTCTTCAAGTTCATGGAGTTGAATGACCCTTTTCTCTTGAGCTGTCTTGATATCAAAGTTCAGCAACTTCACAGCCCACAAAGCCTTGTACTCCAACTCAACAGGAAGGTGGCAGCTCTTCCCATATAGCAGATTGAAAGGGGATGTCTCAATTGGAATTTTAAAGGCAGTTCTATAAGCCCACAATGCATCATCTAGCCTTTTGCTCCAATCTTTTCTGCTTGAGCTAACAGTCCTCTCAAGAATGGCCTTAATCTGTCTATTAGATACTTCAACCTGGCCACTAGTTTGAGGATGATAAGCAGTAGCCACCTTGTGTTTCACTCCATGCTTTCTCAGCAATCCTTCCAAAGTCTTGTTCACAAAATGGGATCCTCCATCAGAAATGACAACCCGTGGTACTCCAAATCTTGGGAAGATAATGTTCTTGAACAACTTCACCACTACCTTGGAATCATTGGTATGGGAAGCAATGGCCTCAACCCACTTGGACACATAGTCCACAGCAACAAGTATATACTGATTCCCATAAGATGAAATGAAAGGTCCCATAAAGTCAACTCCCCAGCAATCAAAGATCTCAACCTCTAGAATTGGGTTTTGAGGCATCTCACTCCTCTTTGAAATGTTCCCATGCCTCTGACAGGCATCACATGATGAAACAACCAGCTGAGCATCTTCGAATATTGTGGGCCACCAAAACCCACTTTGAAGATCCTTGGCCACAGTCTTGAATGCCCCCATGTGACCTCCAAAAGCTGAACCATGGCATTCTTGCAACACAGGTTGCATCTCCTCCTCAGCAAGATACCTTCTATACAGCTGATCTTTGTTCAGGACATACAGGTAAGGCTCATCCCAATGGTATCTTTGGACATCTCTGAAGAACTTCTTTTTGTGGTAAGCATCTAGTTCAGGTGGTTCCACTCCACAAGCAAGATAGTTCACAATATCAGCAAACCAGGGCATCCTCTTCTCTTGGATGATATCCACTTCTTCAAACTCCAAATAAGAGTGGAGCACCATCAGTGATTCCTCAGGAAGACTGTCATTAAGAGGGACTTCAGAGTCTATTCTCAACCTAGAGAGATGGTCTGCAGCTCCATTCTCTATACCCTTTTTGTCTTGTACTTCCGTATCAAACTCCTCAAGTAGAAGAACCCATCTTAACAGTCTAGGCTTGGCATCTTTCTTGGTCATCAGATACCTGAGGGCTGCATGATCAGTATATACAATGACTTTTGATCCCACGAGGTAGCTTCTGAATTTATCAAAGGCAAAGACTATTGCCAGCATTTCCTTCTCAGTGGTAGCATACTTCTCTTGTGCAGAGTCAAGTGTTCTACTGGCATAGTAGATAACATGTAGCTTTTTGTCCTTCCTTTGGCCAAGTACTACTCCAACTGCAAAATCAGATGCATCTGTCATAACCTCAAAAGGAAGGGACTAGTCTGGAGCCTGGACTATTGGTGCACTGACTAATGCATCCTTGATCATCTTGAAGGCCTCTTCACACTCAGCATCAAAGATGAAATCAACTTCTTTACACAACAGCGTTGTCAAGGGCCTGGCCATTCTTGAGAAGTCTTTGATAAATCTTCTGTAAAACCCTGTATGCCCAAGGAAACTCCTTATCCCTTTGACTGAAGTGGGAGTTTGCAGATTCACCATCACTTCCACCTTTGCTCTGTTAACCTCTATGCCCTTCTCAGATATCTTATGCCCAAGTATTATTCCTTCCTGCACCATGAAGTGGCATTTCTCCCAATTCAACACCAAGTTATGCTGCTCACATCTCTCCAAGACCTGTGACAAATTAGAGAGACAATCCGAGAAAGAGGAGCCATAGACACTAAAATCATCCATGAACACCTCCACTTTCTCTTCAATATGCATCATGCAATGTTGAAATGTGTCAGGGGCATTACAGAGACCAAAAGGCATGCGTCTGTATGCAAATGTGCCATAAGGGCAAGTAATTGTTGTTTTCTCTTGATCTCGGGGATCTATGGGAATTTGAAAGAAACCCGAGTACCCATCAAGAAAACAAAAGAAGGGGTGGTTTGCAAGCCTCTCTAACATCTGATCAATGAAAGGCAAAGGAAAATGATCCTTCCTAGAGGCTGCATTGAGCTTTCTATAGTCTATACACATTCTGTGTCCTGTTACAGTCCTAGTAGCTATCAGCTCATCCTTCTCGTTTTTAACCACTGTGATCCCACCCTTCTTGGGCACAACATGAACAGGAGATACCCATCTTGAGTCAGAGATTGGGTAAATTATCCCTGCCTCAAGAAGTTTGAGTATCTCCTTCTTAACCACCTCTTTAAGGTTTGGGTTAAGACGTCGTTGATGCTCAATAGAGGACATAGATTGGTCCTCTAGGTGTATCCTGTGGGTGAAAATGTCAGGAGAGATCCCTCTAATATCAGCCAAAGAATATCCTATGGCTCTCCTGAACTTTCTTATCTCACTAAGCAAAGCACTCTCTTGATGCTCTAATAAGCTATCATTGATGATTACTGGATATGTGGAGTTGGTAGAGGCTTGAGCTCAACAGGGGGTGCATCAGCCTCATTCCAATCCTTGTCCAAGCTGCATTGGCTGGTATCTGATCCCTTGATAGCCAAAACCTCAGAGCCACTTTGTTCCAGTTCCAAAAACCTTGTCTCATGACCCAGCTCTCTAGCATTGTCCAAATACAACTTGTACCCTTCACTTGCTTCTTCTAAGAGCCCATTGTCTCCTTTTTCTTGAGTTAGAGCAGCTTGAAGAGGATCCTCAGTGTTCAGTTCCTCAAGCAACTCATCAGCCAACTGATCCATTGTCTCCACATAGAAGCATTGACCTTCAATGGTGGGTTTCTTCATCATCTCATTCACATCAAACTTGAGCTTCTCAGACCCAAGTTGAAGCTCTATTATTCCACCTCTCACGTCAATAATAGCTCCTGCAGTGGCCAGGAATGGCCTGCCCATGATAAGAGGATCAACTGGTTCCTCATCTATTTCCAGCACAACAAAATCAGTTGGCACCTCAAAACCACCTATCTTGACAGGTATATCTTCCAACATACCAACAGGCAATCTAACTGATCTATCTGCAAGGATAAGAGAGATCCTTGCAGGTTTGAAAACTCTAAAGCCCAGCTTCTTTGATATGGAGAATGGCATCAAGCTGACTGATGCTCCTAGATCACAAAGACATCCAGAAAATAGGAGAAGTCCAATGGCACAAGGGAGTGTGAAACTACCTGGATCAGTCAACTTTCTTGGAATGGACTTCTTCTGAATGATAGCACTGCATTCATGACTTAGTACCACCATGCCTTGAAGTTCTTTAGTCTTGTTCAGAATGGCATCCTTCAAGAACTTCCCCATCTTTGGCATCATTAGAAATGCATCAATGAGAGGCATTTTGAGTGGTGTCTCATTGAGTGCCTTCTCAAATACAGCTCTTGCCTTGTCCACAAGTTGCTTCTTGAACCTCCCTGGAAATGGGAGCTTGGGTTGGTATGGAGGTGGTGGCACATATATATTTTCTGGTTCAGGTTCCTTTGCTACCTCTTTACCCTTTTCTTGCCTTGATTTTTCAGCAACTTGATCATCTTTTAAGGCTGCCTCCCCCTCAGTTTGATCATTGTCCTCAATGATCACATTGTTGTTCTCAATACCAGGTAACTCCTTTCCACTCCTCAGTGTAATGGCCTTAGCATATTCCTTGGGGTTGGGTTCTGGTTTTCCAGGTAGGTGACCTTGGTTCCTTGAGCTTGAGGCCTGGTTCTGCTTCAATTCCTTGATTTCCTGCTGCATGGCTGCTTTCTGGCTTGCAAATATCTGTTGACCCTGAAGTAGTTGTTGCAGAATACCAACCATATCTGACCCCATCTGTGGCTGCTGCTGAACCGTTGGTGGCTGAAACTGTTGTTGAACCGGCGCCTGCTGTTGGAACTGTGTTGGACCAAACCCTGGTGGTGCCTTTTGCTGCTGTGAACTGAAACTAGTACCCTGAAATGGTTGCTGTTACTGACCAAAACCCTGATTCTGAGCAAACTGATTCTTAGGTTGAAAAGACCCTTGAAAGTTGTTCTTGGGAATAAAGTTCTGTGGAGCTTGAGAATTGGGATAGATCTGGTCTTGTGGGTTACCTATATTGGGGTTCCTGTAAGAAAGGTTCTGATTAGCATTGCCATACTGATATCTTTGGAACCTCTGATTCCCAATGTAGTTAAGCTCCTCCTGGGTTAGACCTTCTTCACTTATGTTCTCAAAGATTTGAGAAGGTTCCTCATACTCTCCTACAAAATGCATTGGCTTTTGAGTGGTGAATTTGAACTTGTCCAATTCACTCCTCAACTCCTTAACTTCCCTAGTGAGCCTCTGTTCTGAGCTTGAACCTTCAGATCTATTTGATCTGTCATAGTCTTCACCATATGTGTCATTGCTCATTGCTAAGTTCTCCACTATCTCTAAAGCAGCATGTATCTTCTTTCCCAGAAAGTTCCCATTGGAAGCAGTATCCAGCTGGTTTCTAATCTTGGGAAGAGCGCCTCTATAAAGTGTGCTGAGAAGAGAAGCTTCACTAAACCCATGGTGTGGGCATTGGTTGTGTGTAGCTCTTGAATCTCTCATATGCTTCACCAAAACTCTCATTGCTGTGCTGAGTGTAGCTAGAGATTTGGTTTCTCAGTTTTGCAGTTCTGGAGGTGGAGAAGAACTTAGATAGGAAAGCTTGCTTGCATTGCTCCCAGGTTTGAATGAAGCCTCTTGGAAGATTCTTCTCCCATTGGAGAGCTTTGTCACCAAGACTGAATGGGAATAATCTTAGCTTGAAACTCCATTAATCTTTGTCAGGTCACACACTTTATTAAATTGATCCAAGTGTTCCAAGGGATCTTCCATTGCTAATCCATGGAACTTTGAGTTCTGGACCATAGTCAACAAGGATGCCTTCACTTCAAAGTTGTTGTTTTGCACAGGTGGTGCCTGAATTCCAGCTCCATACTGATGAGCATTGGCCCTGTCGTTCTCTCCAACATACACCTGTGGCTGCTCATATCTTCTTTGCTGGTGTTGGAAGGGCTGATGTTGGAGGTGCACTTGTTGTTTTTGCTGTACATTGGCTTGATTCCTCTGCTGATGAACTGGAGCTTGTCACTGGTGGACATAAGCTTGCTGTTGATGCACCTGTTCCTGGTGAACATTACCCTGATGTAACCCTTGGCCAACTCCATGACCAGCTACATTACCAGCTCCATTACCCTGAGCCTGTTGCTCCTGAACCGGTTGTTCTATGTCCACCACATGCTCTCTTTGTTCTTCCATATCAGCCTGATCAATCTGTCTTCCACGCCTGTCCTTTCTCCTCCTTGGTACCAAAAGATTAATGTAGTCGTTGAGAGGGAAAGGTGGACCACAGCTTCTTGATCTGGACCTGGTAATCATGCACCTCAAATCACAAACACAACTTGAAAGTAATCAGTAAAAACCAAAAAAAATAAGCACTTGATCTCAAGAATAGATCAAAGCTTAATGCTAAACACTCCACAATTTGGCAACGGCACCAATTGATAGATAAAACTTTTTAGGTCTCAGGGCTATCAATCCCCTTGTCAAAGTAGCATAAAAAGGTTATCAATCCAAGAATGTGGTGATAGACATTAAGCTATGTGATCAGTTTCTCAATTCAAGCAAGCAAGTGTGGTTTTGATTGACTAATGACAACTACAAGCTTAAAACAAGATTAATGACTAAAAAGTGATCAAACAAAGAACTAAGCAAATGACAAGTGATGAGAATGTATGTATGATGATGAGAAAGGTCTTAGACATGATAGTGGATTAGGGTGCCTTCAGTGATAAACTAGTGAGCTAATGAATCATATGATCAATGCAATCCATTGAACTTAAACATCATTAATTAAGTTAATCCTCTCATGAAGGTATCAACTCCTATGCTAAAACAGTTTCTAACCTAATCATCATTAGTGAAACATGAATCAACAAGCATTAAGAATCAGTTTAATCTGTCATTTAAACATATAGACAATCATTCCCATGATGAATAACACTTAAACCTCTAACAACCTTGGTTCAGACATTTCATCAAACACTTTTGGTGCATGAAATGTCCAGAATCTAGACCACATATGATTTGTATGGATCTAGCATTAAGAACAGGTTGTAGAGAATGGAATATGCATGATCTAACCCCTAAGATCTACCACTTAAGCACCCTAATTTACATATCTAAGACCTTAATATGGGATTACTCACTAATCATGATCAACACACTAGATCCTTTGCAAGATGTGTTGTTAATCATGATTAGAAGTGTGATTTCATGATGAGAAATGATAGAACAAGATGGAAAACACTCTTCAAATCGATATTAAACTCAAAAACAAGGTATTAGCAAGTGGTTCTTTCACCAAAAAGGAAAAGGAGACTAAATAGAAGATAAGGTTCTCTCCATATTAGGTCTAAAATGTATTTATAGTAGCCTTGGACGAACCGGGTCAGCCCGAAACAAACCGGTTACTGACCCGGCTTTGGTGGGTAAAGAAGAAGTTTGCCAAGGTCTAGCAGGTTTTGGTCAACCGTGGCAAGTGACCGTGTCAAGTCCTGTGTCTCTTGTTCTTGGATGAACCATGGTGCCACGGGTTCCCTCTGGTCGTGATGCATGGCCGTGTCAAACGCCGAAGGAACGCATAAAGTTGCCACGGCCAAGTCTAAAGCCGTGGCGTGGAGACCGTGTTAAATGCCGAGAGATTGCATCAAGTGCCATGGCCAAGTCCAAAATCGTGATGCGTGGCCGTGTCAAGTCCCGAATGTCTGAAGGATCACTAGTGTTTTCTTGCCACGGTCAAGTGTAGATCGTGGCATTACCCCGTGGCAATTCCCGAATGCAAGTAAGATCCTTCCGCGGCTAAGTGTTATCTTGCCATGGTCAAGTGTAGACCGTGGTGTGAAGACCGTGTCAAACCCCAAAGAACTGAAATCAAGTGCCACGTTCAGATGTAGGCCGTGGCATTCCACCGTGCCATCTTTCCCTTAGCATAATTTCAAGGCCTTAATAAGGGTTATCAATCTCGCAGCGTTCAGGGCTCCTCAGACCACTTCACATTCAGGGAAGCGTAACTTCTAGGGTACTGGTCCGAATGGTGTGATTCCAGTTTCAGTGGATAGAAGACTCAGACATCTTCAACTTTGGTGAAGGAACCTTTGGTGCTTGGTAAGTAGAAGGTTTCCTGGAGGGTTCATCTTCGCAGTGCATCAACACGATCAGAAAGAGGCTTCTAGACATGCGTCCATTTCGGAAACGTTATCTTCTTGCTCATAGCTCCGAATTGAATGATCTCAAACGTTATGGAAAGAAGACTCCAATATCTCGTATTCTGATGAAGGCACTGTAAACTGAATCGGTCTGGAAGTGCACCGTCCTTCGCATTCTTCGGAGCTCATCGGGTCGGTCCAAAACGGCAGCGAGACAAGAGTTCTTTCCGACGAGCTTAACTCTCTGCTCACGCCTCAAAATCCTATGATTTTACCTGCTCTGGAACCATGATCCAATCTTCTCCAACTTTGATGAATCACCCGACAGCTGAAGCGGACCGGAAGGTTCCCCGGACAGGCGATTTCAGAAATGTGTCTGCACCCGGGAATTTTGGCCGAGAAACTTAACCAGCCGGTACGCGTTTGGCCGAGCACAGCTCCAACAAAAAAATCACTTGCATCACACATGATTTCAAATGTTTGTTCCCAATCAGGTGGTTGCACAACTGGAGCGGAAACAAGGGCGTTTTTGATCTTATGAAATGCTGCCAAGCACTCATCATCGAATTCGAAGTTTGTTTCCTTACAGTGCAGACATGTGAGAGGTATAGAAATTTCTGAGAAGCCTTTTATGAATAGCCTATAGAATCCGGCATGTCCTAGGAAACTTCGGATTCCCTTCACATTAGTTGGAAGTTGTAGGCTAGTCATGACTTGAATCTTTGCTTTGTCAACTTCAATACCTTTCCCAGATATTTTATGTCCAAGCACAATTCCCTCGCGGACCATGAAATGACATTTTTCCCAGTTAAGGACAAGATGCTTATCTTCACAGCGCTGCAAAACTTTCCCTATGTTTGCCAAGCATTTGTCGTAAGAGGATCCATAGACGGAAAAATCAACCATGAAGACTTCCATGAAATCTTCGATGAAATCAGTGAAAATAGAAATCATGCACCGCTGAAATGTTGCAGGTGCATTACACAATCCGAAAGGCATTCGCCGATAGGCAAAAGTTCCATATGGACAGGTGAATGTCGTCTTTTATTGATCTTCCGATCTAGTTAGAATTTGGAAAAATCCGGAATAACCATCTAGAAAGCAGTACTATTCGTGATTTGACAATCTTTCTAGCATTTCATCAGTGAAGGGTAAAGGAAAATTATGTTTACGAGGTGCTGCATTTAGTTTTTGGCAATCGATGCACATTCGGTGTCTCGTCACTTTTCGTGTAGCGATCATTTCATCCTTGTCATTTTTTATAACAGTTACTCCTCCTTTCTTTGGGACAACATGCACAGGACTAACTCAACTGCTGTCCGAGATAGGGAATATGATTCCTGATTCCAAAAGTTTCATGATCTCCTTTTTTACTACTTCCATAAGGTTTGGATTCAATCTCCTTTGGCTCTCAATCGAATTCTTGGCATTGTCCTCAAGATTTATCTGATGCATACAGAGGTTTGGGGAGATTCCTTGTATGTCATCAAGAGAATAACCTATGGCTTTCCTATGCTTACTTAACTCATTTAGCAGCTTAGCAGTTTCAGCCTTACTTAGGCCAGAATTTATGGTGACAGGGTAAGTGGAGTTTGGGCCAAGGAAAGCATACTTGAGTCCATCAGGAAGAGGCTTAAGTTCGACTTTTAGAGCTTCGAGCTCGCTCCACGGGTCGTTTATATCTGCCAAGGTATCTTTTGGAGGGGTAGGGATGTGAGTTTCCTCATTCAGGTCGAGATAGTTCACAAGTTTTGCATAATCCTTGGCTTTATGAAGCATTTGCGCACACCCTTTCGAAACTTCTTCAAGCAGGTTGCGATCATCATTTATGGTGGTGAGGCTGATTTTTAAAGGGTCGTCAAGAAGGATTTCTTTATAAACTTCCTCATTAATTACATCAAGCTCATCAACCCGACAAAGCCCGCCATCTAAAGTGGGTTTCTCAAGACTTTTGTTCATATCAAATTGCATAATTAGACTCCCTACTTGGAGGTCTATCTTTCCTTCCGACACATTGATTATATCACCTGCAGTTGGTAGGAAAGGTAAACCGAGTATCAGAGGATCCTTTAGTTCTCTTTCTAATTCAAGCACTATGAAATAAATCGGAATACAGTTTTCTCCCATCATGAGTGATACATCAACCAAGACTCCTTCTGGTCGTCTGACTGATCGATCGGCAAGAATCAGCGAGATTTTTGTGGGCTGGAAAGTATGATATCCTAAACGTCTTGCAACTGAGAGAGGCATCATGTTGATGCTCAATCCCAAATCACATATACTACGTTCAAAAGTCATATTTATAATCATGCAAGAGAGTACAAAACTTCCCGGATCTTCTTTCTTCTGGGGGACATGGTTTTGTAAGATGGAACTACATTCATGAGTTATCATCATAACGCCTTCTTCTAATGTTAAAGAATTTCTAATGTTTAAGAGCACGTATCATTGCACATGCTTCAATGAAAGGTAATTGATATATCATGGTTTTTATGGTTTTTAACCATGGTATAAGTCTTATTTATAGAGTCTTTTTAGTATCTTTCGAGTCTTTTGGAGTCTTTACAGGTCATAAGTACGTTTGGAGCTTAATTGGTGATTTTGGAGCACTTTGGAGCTAAACAAGGATCAAATTCGTGAAGGATGAATTATGTGCTTTAGTGTCGCTCGACACCATGGAGAGTGACGCTCGACACCGATTGCAGAAATAAGGAAAACGCGATTTTGTCTCCTATTTGAAGAAGGAGTTGGGCCCAAAAGTCTCCAATAATTACAAGGAAGCCCAAAACGTGTTTTTAAGTTATAAATAGGGTTTTTAGCCACCTTATATCGATACCTTAGATTTTCATAGAGAAACTTTTGTTTTTGAGAGCTTTTGGGGAGACAAGTCTGAAACTCTGTTCCGGAGAGAGAAGATTTCGAACCCCTGTTTATTAATCTATTTACTGTTTTCTGCAATCTATTCATTCATGTTTATTGCTTCAATCTCCATGTCTGAGTAGTTAGCTTGTTAGGTTTAGGGTTCTCATAAAGGATTTCTTTAGATGTTAGATTGATTGATTAGTTAGGGTTCATAATATATTTAGTTCTTCACCATAGGTTGTTCTTAAAGCTAATTCTGGACTGGCCACCTAGAACTTAGATCTTAGGTTAATTGATTGACACGGAAGTGTAATTGAATAACTGGAAAGAACCTAAGGTGAGCAAATTAGCTATTCGCAAAGGAATTTGGTTTAGATACTTTGTGAACATATCAAACTTGTGCATTAAAGCTGGTTTATGTCTTTAGGGTTTGCAAAGGAATTTGGAATTCTAGGATTTTAACTTAGATAATTCTCACAACGGAAGTTGGTTAATTATAATTTTGTGATTCGAGTTCAAGAACCGTGCTTAAACCTGAACCCTAATTAATTGATTGTTCTGCATTCATTGATTTCCTGAGAAACGCCCTAGACCTAATCTCCACCCATCTGAACTTTACAAACGTTTTTACTGCATTCGTTTATCTTTATTTGCATCACTATTTACTTCTTATTAATCTGCTTAGCGTAATTCAATTTCTAATAGGTTTATTGAGCGAATCTCTCGTCTCTATGGTTGGACCCCTACATACTACAATTGCACATCT
Organism: Eutrema salsugineum; assembly: GCF_000478725.1. Classification (NCBI taxonomy): domain Eukaryota; kingdom Viridiplantae; phylum Streptophyta; class Magnoliopsida; order Brassicales; family Brassicaceae; genus Eutrema; species Eutrema salsugineum. The sequence goes on from NW_006256877.1 coordinate 7,967,428, forward strand.
GTGCTCTTGCAGAGTAGCTTAGGTATTAAACTTAGAGCAGATCAAGTTTTGGCGCCGTTGCCGGGGACTTGATTTTCGCCATTAAACTTTAGTTCTTGTGTTTCGGCTAAGTTTTTCTTAGTGTCGAGCGACACCAGCATTGGTGTCGCGCGACACCCGTTGTTTTTCTTAAATTTTATTTTTACTTTGTTACTTACATTGCTCTTTCTCTTTGTCTAAGAAATTAGCAAAGATGGAGAACGTATTGGCATTGGTTCGTGATGATGCTGGAGTCTGGAGAGACCAAGAGGGTCATGTGTGTAATGAGAGAGGCCAGCGACTTGATGGAGAGGGTAACATCATCAGGACGCTGGGTGATTACAACAGACCTGAGCAATTCTATGCAAATCGGTCTGCGATTCGCGCTCCTGCGTTTCAGAGGAATGATTTTGAGCTCAAGCCTGTGTATTACACTCTTGTGGGTCAGCATCCTTTCCATGGTCTTTCTCATGAGCACCCAATGGATCATATTGAGAGGTTCGAGGACTTGGTCACCAGCATCAAATACAATGGAGTGTCCAATGATTACCTTTTCTGCAAGCTCTTTCCATACTCTCTTGCTGGAGAAGCAGCTAACTGGTTGAAGCAGTTGGAGCCAGGATCACTAACTACTTGGGAAGAGACCAGGAACACCTTCCTGCACAACTTCTATTACGATGCCAGGTCTGAAGAGTTGAGATTCAAAATCACTCAAGGACCAACTGAAGCATTCAAGGCTGCTTGGGTGAGATTCAAGTCATATCAGAGAGATTGTCCACATCATGGTTTCAGTAATGTTCAGCTGCTGGGTATTTTCTTCAGAGGTGTTGATTGGAGGTATCAGATGGCTCTTGATGCTGTGAGCAATGGGGACTTCAACACCAGATACCCTGAAGACGCTGTTGTGCTTATTGAGAACTTGGCATCTAGCAATAGTACCAAGAATGCAGACTATCAGCGAAAGAAGCAGGGTGGAAACATGGATGGATCGCAGATTGCTGAGCAGAAGGCTAAGCTTGACTCTGTGCATAGCCTTCTAGTGGGTAAGAAGTCCGTCCGATACGCTACAGAGGTTAAGAATTTCGAACCAGATGAAGCACTTGAGGAAGAGGATGTTAACTTCATCAATGGAGCTGGATTTCAGGGTCAGAGATTTGGTTTTGGGCAAGGGAACACGAATTCCAATGGAAATAATCAGAGGAGTACCTTCACAGGTAATCAGAACTCTTCTGGTTACAACTCCAAACCTCAGTACCAGACATCTTACTCCAACAACAGTTTCTCAAGGAACTATGATGCTCTTTCCCCTCAAAGTCCAGATAATGAGGTGAAGTCTATGCTGGAACAGATCTTGGAAGGTCAGCAGAAGATGACAGTGGACTTTAATGGGAAGATTGATGCTCTGTATCTGGATCTGAATGGAAAAATTGAAGTTCTGAACACTCATGTCAAGAAGCTTGATACTCAGGTTGCTCAGACTGCAGAGTCTGTAAAAAGGCAAGAAGGATTCCTTCCTGGAAAGACTAATACCAATCCTAGGCATTACTGCAGTGCCATCTCGTTAAGGAGTGGTAAAAAGTTGACTCCTGTGCTTAAAAAGGGTGTTTTTGAGGATGAAATCGTGGAGTTGGACGAATCTGAAGAAAATTTCGAAACTGCAGAGCCGGTGTCGAGCAACACCACCACTAGTGTCGCGCGACACCAATTGCAGAGCAAAGCCGATATTGCTCAGAATCCAAAGCCAACAGAGGAAAAGGTTTACAAACCTCAGGTTCCTTATCCAAGGAGTCCTAAGAAGTCCAAGCAGGAGCTAGACGATGCTAGATGCAAGGCTTTGATGGAGAAGCTTGTGATTGAGATTCCTTTGGTTGATGCTGTGAATATTGCTCCTACTCTCAGACACTATGTGAAGAGGATGGTGACTAATAATCTGAGTCATGAGGAAGGAATGATGATGATTTCTGAACAGGTCAGTGCTGTGATTCAGAATAAGATGCCAGAGAAGCTCTCGGACCCAGGAAGCTTTGTCTTGGACTGCTTTATTTTCTCAGAGAGGTTCAAGAGATCACTGTGTGATCTTGGTTTGAGTGTCAACCTCATGGCATACTCTGTAGCTGTTAGCCTTGGGATGACTGATTTCAAACCAACTAAGATCTCTTTGATCCTAGCAGATCGATCTAAAAGAATACAATAGGTGTCTTGGAGGATGTTCCGATCAAAGTTGGTGATTGCGTAATTCCTACAGATTTCGTGATTCTGGATTATGGAGAGGAACCCAAAGATCCTCTTATCCTGGGAAGATCGTTTTTAGCTACAGCTGGAGCGGTGATTGATGTCAAGCATGGTAATCTTGATCTCCACCTGGGAGATACCATCATGACTTTCAAGATGGAGAAGCTGAAGGATTCGACCATAGATGGTCAGACATTCCAAGTCAATGCAATACCTGAAGTGATAGTTGGAGATCAGAACGTGTTTCATGCTGAGAAGGTGATAGATCAACCTGAGTTGACTAAGACGTCTACAGAACCAGTAGCTGCTATTGATCAGGAAGCTCCAAACATCTCATTCCATTCATCTCCACCAAAGCAAAGAGCACTTGGTTTTTTGATTGATGATATACCAAAGCAAAGGTCAAGGTCACAAACACAGATCTCACCCTATTGCTATTCCTGCATTCCTTGGACGACCTCATGCGCACAATGCTTACACACCACCATGGATGAGACGACTTTCACAGAGGCATTCTCTGCCACTGTCTGAACCACCAGATGCATAGTCTATCCAAAGTCAAGCTAATGACTTTAAACAAGCGCTTGGTGGAAGGCAATCCACTGGTGAGTCTGTAAATTGTTTCAGCTAACTTTCGCTTTTCGTTTTCGTGTTTTAGGTGAAGCAGATGTTGGTGTATAGCGAGACCACCATCGGTGTCACTTGTCACTTGCTTCTGTCAAAAAACAAAACAAAAAAAGGAAATCAGGAAACCGGAGTCAAACTAGAAATTCGGATTGTTCTGCTGCAATTCGGTACGAGGAGAACAAGTGTCGCACGACACCATCATCAGTGTCACGCGACACCATCATTGCAGCCAGGTAAGTTCTCTGTTTTTCCTGCGTTTCTATGTTTCTTTTCTTTTGTTTCACCAACTTGGGACTAGATTACACTGGGGACAGTGTTGATCAAGTCTGGGGGAGGTAGTTGCTGACATTGTGTTTGTTTTTCTTAAGAGTCAGCTGTGTCAAAACGTTTTTGAGTCAAAACTTGTTGGAGATTATGATGCTCTTCCTGGAATTATTGTGCTGACCTTTCATCTAAGTGACCATTGCTGCAGATTCAGTCTAGATCCGACTAATGAAAAATCCAAAGGCTGACCAGTTGACTAGAGGCGTCCATGTTTCCAACAGAATCCACTAACCTGAGCTGATTTCTGAACTCTTTCTTTTACCTCATTGATGTGACTGATGCTCATAGAGCTTGATTCCTCGTTCATACTTGACAAATGAAAGCCTGTGTGAAATCTAATGGTGGTGCTTCTCTCCCTGTGACGAGCTAAAAGTGAAGAAAGAAAGAAAAAGGCAAAAAGATTGAGATGATTTTCGCTTAGGAGTGAAGGGCTAGGAATGTTTCCAATGATCCCATTATTTCACTTCTAAGTTAGAAAGATCACACAAAGGAAGGAAGTGAGGGGTAGGAATGTTTCCCATGACCCCACTATTCGCTGAAAACCTTTGATACAAGGTAAGGGGACAACTCGGGGACTTGATGGCAAACACCATCAGTACTCGCAGCTTTACTCTTATCGAGTATACGCCATAGTAAAAAAAAAGAAAGAAGATGATGAATGTGCGAAAAGAATAAGTCTGGGGGAGAGAAAAATACCAAAGTTTGTATGGCTGATTTGTTTGAGTATAGTACGGGAAAGAATCTGGAAGGTTCTTGGCATCTGAATCATCAGTGAGATCCAGCGATGAGGGTTTATGGACAATGTTATGGAATTTTGGATTTAATCTGGGAAGCTGTGAATGTCTGCGGAGAAGTACATGGTGGTTCGATTTGGAATGATGAAGCAGTAGTTGAGTTGCAGGGTAATTGGTCAAAAGCGATGTTCCAGTGAAAGGTTGAGTCTCTGCGTTTTCAAACCTCTTTCTCTTATTTGGTGTTCTGTTTGCTTGAGGGCAAGCAAATGCTAAGTCTGGGGGAGTTGATATATCATGGTTTTTATGGTTTTTAACCATGGTATAAGTCTTATTAATAGAGTCTTTTTAGTGTCTTTCGAGTCTTTTGGAGTCTTTACAGGTCATAGGTACGTTTGGAGCTTAATTGGTGATTTTGGAGCACTTTGGAGCTAAAAAAGTATCAAATTCGTGAAGGATGAATTATGTGCTTTAGTGTCGCTCGACACCATGGAGAGTGACGCTCGACACCGATTGCAGAAATAAGGAAAACGCGATTTTGTCTCATATTTGAAGGAGTTGGGCCCAAAAGTCTCTAATAATTACAAGGAAGCCCAAAACGTGTTTTTAAGTTATAAATAGGGTTTTTAGCCACCTTATATCGATACCTTAGATTTTCTTAGAGAAACTTTTGTTTTTGAGAGCTTTTGGGGAGACAAGTCTGAAACTCTGTTCCGGAGAGAGAAGATTTTGAACCCCTGTTTATTAATCTATTTACTGTTTTCTGCAATCTATTCATTCATGTTTATTGCTTCAATCTCCATGTCTGAGTAGTTAGCTTGTTAGGTTTAGGGTTCTCATAAAGGATTTCTTTGGATGTTAGATTGATTGATTAGTTAGGTTTCATAATCTATTTAGTTCTTCACCATAGGTTGTTCTTAAAGCTAATTCTGGACTGGCCACCTAGAACTTAGATCTTAGGTTAATTGATTGACACGGAAATGTAATTGAATAACTGGAAAGAAACTAAGGTGAGCAAAGTAGCTATTCGCAAAGGAATTAGGTTTAGATACTTTGTGAACATATCAAACTTGTGCATTAAAGCTGGTTTATGTCTTTAGGGTTTGCAAAGGAATTTGGAATTCTAGGATTTTAACTTAGATAATTCTCACAACGGAAGTTGGTTAATTATAATTTTGTGATTCGAGTTCAAGAACCGTGCTTAAACCTGAACCCTGATTAATCGATTGTTCTGCATTCATTGATTTCCTGAGAAACGCCCTAGACCTAATCTCCACCCATCTGAACTTTACAAACGTTTTTAATGCATTTGTTTATCTTTATTTGCATCGCTATTTGCTTCTTATTAATCTGCTTAGCGTAATTCAATTTCTAATAGGTTTATTGAGCGAATCTCTCGTCTCTGTGGTTCGACCCCTACATACTACAATTGCACATCTGTGCTCTTGCAGAGTAGCTTAGGGATTAAACTTTGAGCAGATCAGTAATCTCACATTTTACTGCTCGATCATCTCTTTTAGCTTAGCCCTTTTATTTCTCCTTCTTTGGTCCTTTCAAAGCTCGTGGGTATGGTGGTTTGGGCTTGTAGACACGAGTAAGAGGAGGCGGCATAGGTTATTCTTTAGCAATTGCTTGAGGAGTGTCTTCCTTCTCATTTTCTCCCTCTTTCCTAACCACTGCATCTCCTTCTTTATTAGCCAAAACTACTCTTTTTTCTCCTTCTTCGAAATCTTTTGGATACTCTGGTTCCTTGTAAGCTAAACCACTTCTGAGGGTGGTTGCTTTTAAGTGATCAGAGGTCTCCGATTCATTTATCCTTTCAGAAAAAGGTTCATCAAGATCGTTAACGGAAGAATCCGTCTCCTTTGATTCATCACTAATCTGAAGAAGAAATAGGGTTTAGAGCTTGTTAATAGCATCCTCATGTTTCTTTGATTGACTCTCCATCTCCTTTTTGAGTCTATTAACCTCTTTTTCAAGTTCTTCAATCCTGGAAAAAGGATAATAAGGAGGAAGTGAGGAATTGGGTCGATCAGATTGGGTTTGCTCAAAAGAAGGTTGGAAAAGGGGTTGAAAATCAGGCTGGCCGCAATCAAAGTGCTCTGACCCGCGGTGAAACTCCTCTTGACCGCGGCCAAAAGCTTCCCACCCACGGTGGAGGTCAGTTTTACCGCGGTTGAAAGGCTCCCACCCCTGGTGGGGTTGATTCTGCTCAGCCTCTTCAATCTGGTAGACATCAGCAGTTTGCATCATCTCCTGAGTTTGGAATTTCCTCGCCACCTCAAAGTTGTTCATCTTTTCGATGTAGGGCTTGTTATGTTTGCTTCTATCATCAGAGTTATGAATCGGACCAATCACACTAAGAATCTTCTAGATGTCTTCCCTAATCTGATCTAGGCAATCTTTCCTAACAGATGGTTCTTTTTCCTCAATCTTAGGGCATCTAGATTGGGTTAGAAGTCTTCTATTTCTGATACTTCCAGCTAGATTAGTGATATAGGCGTGAGCCTCATCTAAAGATCTAGTCGGAAAGTATCCATTGCTGGAGGTATCAAAAGAATACTTCAGTTCTTCATTAACTCCATGGTAGAAAATGGTCATCAAGCGTTCCTCGGAGAAACCATGGTGTGGACAATCTCTTTGGTAGTCTCTGAATCTTTCCCAGGTGTCATAGAGGTCTTCTGTGTCCTCCTGCTGAAATTTTTGGATCTTGTCCCTTAAGAGATTTGAACGATCTCTATTGTAAAAGTGACTTAGGAAAGCCTCTCTACACTCTTTCCACGTCCTTATGGACGCAGGTGGCAAAGTTTTAAGCCATTTACTAGCTCTACCAGTTAGAGAGAATGGAAAAAGGACGCACATATTGTAATCAGTATATCTCATTATGGTTGAACACTGATAACTAAGAGTTTTCACTCTTTAAAGAGGTTATCAATACCCCTGTCCTTGTAGTACAAGGGGTTATCAAACCAAACTTATAGTGGAGACACTAATCTATATTACTTGTGATCCTAAGTCAAGAGAGAATGATAAAGGTTTTAGCTAAACTAATTAACAAGTGAATGAGCATAAAAATGAAGCAAGAGATGAGATTTAAACTAAGTAAAGATGCAAATGACAAGCAAATGATTCGGATGATGATAATACATGATAAAAGCAGAAGCTTTAGACAGGATACTTGACTCGGGTGCTTCCAAGCTACACTAATGGGTTAATGAATCATTTTATCAAGCGATTTCATTTAACTTTGAACTCAAGGCATGTTAATCTTCTCATGAAAGTATTAAACATCTAAACTGATCCTTTTTCATACCAAAATCTCTTTTGAGAAGCACGATTCAGTCAGCAATAAGATTCAGTTCAAAAATGTCATTTAAGAGAACAAACTATCACTCTCGCGATGAAAGACTCTTAAACCCTTAACCGAGTGGTTCAGACATTTCTACAAACACTTTTGATGCGAGATATGTCTCAGATCTGAACCCCAAGTGATGTGCTTGGATCCAGCTTAGAGATCTCGTCGGTTAAGGAATGAAACATGCAAGACTAGACACCTAAACCCATTAATCTATCTCGAAAGCACTCTAATCTACCTATCTAAAGCCGCTTAAACGACTACTCACTGATCATAACGAGCTCACTAAGTGCTTTGCAAGACGTGTAGCTAGTCATGATAAGGAGTTTAATACTGGATGATAAAAGAAATAAAGAAAGAACAAGATTCTGATGCAAAAACGACATATCGGATTAGATTAATCAAGTTTCACAAAAGAGGCAAGTTCTTAAGGCTAAAATAAGATAAGAGATAAGATGATTAGGTTTTTGGTCCTAAAATGTATTTATAGCAAAGGGAAAGTGTCGCGGGTCAGCCCGGAACAAACCGGGTACTGAGCCGCCTTCTTGGGTTAATGGGTGAGTGCCACGGTGTGTCAGAGAGTGAAGCCGAGGTCTTTATGTCGAGGAGTGCACGTGAGTCAGGATCCAAATGAAGATCTCGTGAAGAACACGTCAAGAACATGCATGAGCCCTAGCCTTTGATCCATCTTCACGTGTGTGTTCTTGAGCCGTCTTGTTCTTGATTCTGGGTTTGTGACAAGGGACCTCGCCATAGAATGCCGGGGGGCTTGGTAGTCGAGGGGTTCGGGAGAACAGAGTCCGGCATGCACGCCGAGGCCATTACACCGAGGTGCACGTTCGACACTTAGTCGCTTCCAGCTTCATTTCTTACGTGTTCATGCCTTGATCCCAATATGCCGAGGCATCGGCACGAGGTCTAGTCCAAAATACTCCCGAGATATGAGCCTTGACTTGAGCAATGTCGAGGTAATGATGCCGAGGCCTGAGAAAATACTTTAGCGCGTATCGCAACTCATTTAGGCTCGTATCGACCACATTGCCTTCCGGAAGCAGTAACTTTCAACACACAACTTCAATTTCTCTGGGACCAGTTCCATAGTCAAGATGACTCAATAAGCTCAAACTTTGGTGAAGAAACCGTCGGGGGCTTGGGAAGTGGAAGGCTTCCTGGATTTCACATCTTTGCACCGCATTGGAATCACCGGAAAAAAAGCTTTTGGACCGATGTGAACTCCGGAGACCTTATCTTTCGAACCATTGATGCGAATATGAGTGATTCCAAGCGTTCCAGAAAGTGCTGTCACAGATCTCAAACTTTGATGAAGACCGGGAAGGCTGGTTCGGACCGGAGGGGCTCCGTCTCTCATGATCTTTGAAATCCGCTGTTCGGTTCTTGGGTACGCGTAATGCTGGTGCATCCTCCGGAAGCCGTATCTTTCTCCTCACTGGTCCGAATTGAATGATTCTAACTGTTCCGGGATCTTTTCTTGATTATCTCCAACGTTGATGAAGACCCCGCCAACTGATTCGGACCGGAAGGTTCCCCGGATTGCTGATCTTTGAAACGCGCAGGCACGGAGAGGTTTTAGTCGAGAAACGCTTCCCGCGGTAAGGAAAATGGCCGAGGGCTATGTACCGCGGTAAGCTTTTTAGCCGTAAAATCCCTCTCGCCTTGGCCAAAAACTTAGCCCGAGGTAATTTGCACCCGATACTCGTCTTTGGTCGATTTTTGTCGATTTCGGTCGATCGGTAAGGGTTTTGGCCGATAATGAGGGTCCGGTAAGCTTTTTGACCGAGGTTTCTGTCCAGCCGGTACGAGTTTTGGCCGAGAATTTCCTCCAAGCGGTTTTCACCATTTTTGACCCTTTTCTTCATTGTTTTATTCTCTGCTCCTCTTCTTAAGCTCCAAATGGCTTCCAAAGCACCTGACAAAGACTTCAAAACATGCAAAACTTTTTGGGACCTAATGCAAGCCCTAAATCCTATTTTGAAGCCTAAATACTCAATTTACATGGGAAAACACATGATGAGGACTCTAAAATCCAATCTAAATGATGTAAAATATAGACATATCAACTCCCCCACACTTGTCCTTTGCTTGTCCTCAAGCGAAAAGAACTAATGAGAGAAAGAGGTTGTAGTGCAGATGGAGCTCATATTTCCTTTTTAGAGAGAAGTGATCACAATAAGAACTCGGATTCATGCTCAAATATGCAATGCAAAGCTATACTCGGATAATTTCCAACTAAAGCACGGAATCTCCACAAGTCATCATCACATTCAACTCTTTCACATTCATTTTTTTCGTAATCGGTGAATCAAATGATGCAATGTTCAAATAGGCTGGCTTGGCTAGGGTAAGGTCATGAGATAAAAATGATCTCATCAATATTCAAGCGGGTGCAATGCAGCAAAGGGATCTCTCTATGAACGACCAAACTTTGGCAGAATGCTAAACGTAAAAAGCAACCTATGCATACAAGGGCAAGACTTATCACACCCCACACTCCACTCAAAGCTTTCTCACTTGCTCACCCTCTCAAGATCCTCACTTTTCACAATCGATTTCTTTTCACTAGGGGACTCACTTTTTGCTTTCATTCTCGAGTCTTGGAGTTCACTTATTCACACAGCTCTTTTCTTTCACAGCGTATAGCCTCTTTTCTTTTCATTTTAGAACGCTTGAGCCTTTTTGGCTTCTTTTCATTTCAGAGACTAAATTTTTCTTTTAAAAACATCAGAGCTCATCCTTTCAAATCCAAAACTCGATTCCTTTTCTTTCATCCCCCTAGCTATTTCCACTTTCTCTTTTCCACTCAACTCACCTTTTTCCACTCACCGACAAGTCTTTTCCCCCACACTTATTCCTTGCCAATACTCTCAGTTCCTTGTTGTTGGAACATAGCACTCAATGAGACATGCCCTTGTTGCTCTAAACCTAACACTTTCTGCTAAGTTCAGTCCAAGGTGGCCTTACAATTCACACACAAACATTGGCTCGAAAGAAAGATGGGTTCAAGGTGAGGGAACTGATCCATGATGCGGATTCAGCTACTTGAGCTAAGGAAGGAGGGTGGTAAAAACAACGATTCTAGCTCAAGTATGTCTATCGGTATCCACAAGCCTATTCAAGCAATGCATCCAAAGATATTTACAATTCAAGTTCAGGGTTATCACTTAGTTAGAGTTGAGTGTAATTCAAACTTGCTTCTCATATTCAAATCGTTTCAAGCTTTACAAGCACAGAATGAGTTTCACAAGCATATTTAGTTCAAGTTCTCAAGTGATTTACTCTCTAGGAAAAAAAATCTATCATTGCTCCTTGCACTGATGCAATCCTACATGATGCAACTAGACTCGATCTTAGAATGCGAGATGCAACTAGAATGATGCATTTTTTTGTGAAATTTTTCAGGTTTATCATATGTACTAAGCTAGATGAGACTCAAGAATGTAAAAGTCAAATAAGAACAAAGAAAACAAGATCAGAAAACACAAAGCTCCTCCCCCACACTTAAATAACACAGTCCCTTGTGTTATAAAAGCGTGTGAGAGAAGTAAAAAGACAAATGAAACAAATGCAATATGGTATATACAAGATGCATATTTACAAGAGTTTGAAGTCGATACCTCAGTCTGAGAGGTCTGATCACGTGGGATTTGACGTTGAGCAGGAGGGTGTGGACTGACGTGGTGGGCTGACCTCCGAGGGTTCAGGTAAGAAAGCCGTGGCAGGATCGATCCAGTCCTCTTTGCCTGGTGGAACCTCCGGGTTCCTCGCGTTTGAGCTTTCTCCAACCTCTTCTTGTGTAACCGGTGCGGTTGAGGTCGCCGAGTTCTTATCCGGTGAAGATGGTCTGGTGAGTTGCTTGACTTTCTTTTTCAGGTGCCTTACACAGTCCACCAACGCGTGAATGGTCTCGTCTTGCCACTTACACCACTTTTGGAGGGTGTTCACTCGCGAATACAGCTTCTTGGTGTGGTATTCAGGCTCACCCCACACGTATGGATCAAAATGGTATCGGCATGCCCCTGTCTTTCTCTCAGCGTGTCTCTGTTCCTCATTCTCACATCCAGCCGGGCCATTCTAATTCTGAGGCTTGCTAGGTGCGGCTTTGGTGCACTTGCGCATTGGTGGGTCGAGAGATGGGTTGTACAACTGATCTTTGAGGACATCGAAGGAGATGTTACACTGCTTATCAAGCATGGTGAGGCCTCGGTTAGGCAGTAGAACCTGTGTGCCGTCTCTGTGCATCAGTGTGAAGTTGTAAACCCATCTATCTCCTGACTTGCCTCCGAAGAATCCACTTTTACTTAGGTATTGCTCATCAATGAGATTCGGCCTTGATGGTGAATCAGGGAATATGAACCCCTGAGCTCTTAAAATCTTAGTGACAATCCAACCGTTCTGAAGCCTCCTTGCTCCTTTCTTCTTTCGGTCGCACCATACATTGTGCCTGTAAGTAAGCATTTGAATCGCAAAGAATGCGCCTAAAGAGGGTACATGCATTGGCCCTTGGAACTCCTTCTTGTTATTCATTTGAGTGATGAGCGGCTTCAGTCCAAGTCCTAACAGTTCAAGCTCGGCCGTTTGAATAACACCAGGGTTATAGGTCGAGAAGAATGTAGAAGCTAGGACTCGGTTGGCGTATCTGATCGCAGGGTTTCTGATGCAACTCGTCTTGCTCTTGCCTCCCAAGTAAGGTCCAAAAGCGATTGTTTCCCACAAGGCTGCCAACTCTTCTTTCGGGTACACAAACTTGTCAAGCGAGCTTCCGTTCCTTTCAAAACCAAATATCTCGTCAATCTCCTTGAAACTGACCTTGTAATGCACGCATTCCATGTCAAACTCAATGTGGCCGAACCCTTTGCCATGTAAGCGTTTGGGATCTCTCTTGGGGTAGATGACAACCTCCAAAGTGGCAAGAAACTGTTGTGTGATCCCCTCATAAGCAACATCGCTCATCGCAAAGAACTCGGCCAGGCCCATGTTTCGAAAGATGAGGGTAACATCGTCGAGTATCTCGAGCTTCCTCAACAAATTCATATCAGGAAACCGACCTTGAGCTACTCTTATAGAGTTAAAGTGGTCCAAGTACTCCTTGGTGGTTGGGAAATGTTCTTCCTCGGGCTCGGGCTTTGGTTCCTTCTTGGCCTTCTTGCCACAGTTGGCTTCATGAGGGACCATGGCTCTGAGCTCATCTTCGTCGGATCCAACGGCTGCGTGCTTCCCATTCCTTCTTGATTCAAGGGCTGGCAACGGAGTGGGCTCGGTGTTCCTTGCTCGTTTAGCGGCTGGCTCACCATCGGGTCTTGCTGAGGGTTTCTTGCTTGTGCCACCATTACGCGCCAAGGCAACGGCTTTTCCTTTTGTACCCCTCCTCTGGACCTCGCCTTTGTTCGTCTCATGAGCAGGAACGGTTCGTTCGCCAGTCATCTGCAAGGCAGATTCTCAAGGGAACCGTTAGAATCAAGTGTATCGCTAAGCACATGTATCTCAAGATAGCAAGAACAGAGCTTTTTCTCTAACAAGACTAGGTTTATAGCTTCTTCAAACATCCAAGAGATTAACAACAAGCTAAAACAACCGGAGAGAGACAAGATATCTAGACAGTTCAGCTCAACAACTCAGTTCACCATTAAAGCCGATTCTAAGTGCATTTTCTCAAGAATTTTAAAAACTCAAGAACAAATGATTTTCAGTGCAAAGACCAATCTTTCATGCGTTGTCTATCCTGATGGAATTTTTAAAATTGTTACCAAAGGCTGATATGCTCGAAAAGAATGAAGGAAAAAGATGAGTTCTTTAAGATGCAAATACCTTTGGGAACCCAAGATTCAAGCTCAGTGAGATGCTTATGCAGAATAGACAACACCCTAACGAGTCTAGAGCACTTGGAATCACGTGAAATGAATGAGAAATGAGAGAGTTGTGCTCGCGAAATGCAGAGAGAAGAGTGAAGAAAGCAAACTCTGCGTTTTGGCTTGGGATGGAAGCTGGTATGGGCTGGAGCGCACTTTCCAGCTGGCGTTTGGACTGTTGTGGGACTGGTCCCCCCCTCTGCTCTAACTCCAGCCGTTGACCGCGCCAAAAATCTCCTTGACCGAGCGTTCAAATTCGAATTACCGCGCAAAGCCTCAAATGGACGCGGTATGGGAATGACGTGGGCCGTACGGTCTAGAGTGATTTTTCTTGTTTTAACATGAGCGGCCTCGGCTTGTTCCACCACGAGGGCACCAAACCGAGTGGTTTGAGCTCATGCTAACGAGTAAATCTCCGTGGCCTCCAAGTCTTTTCCATAGACCGCGCAAAGCCTCTTTTTCGATCTAAGTGTTCCAAGTGTTCTTGTTTTTGATCGTTCTTGAGAAAGGGCACCTCGGCACGCTCCACCACGAGGGTATCATGCCAAGGTCACTTGTTTTAACAAAGAACACTTGGTGCTTGGGGGTTTAAACGGGCTGGCCTTGTTGTAAACTGGTCACGGCCTCGGGTCGAGGTTTTTGACCGTTTTAAGTGAACATCGCCCCTTGGTATAATTATACCGAGGTGTTTACACCGTGAGCCTCCCCCACACTTAGATATTTCACCACTTCACTTTACATACACGGCCATGATGAAAATAAGTCGAGGAGTTTAGCTGAGGTTCTCAAGCTTATACTCGGTAAAAGATGACCGCGGTATGAATATACCGAGGGTCGATACCGAGGCTATGAATACTCTCGGACTTAAATCATCAGGCCGTGTCTTTTTCAAGCTTTTCTCTCAAGGCTCACTGTCTAACTCCTGAAACAGTTAACAAACCCTTCAAAATGCTTTAAATAAAGAGAAAAAGAAGATGAAAAATGAAATATGTACAAGGATAAGCTTGGGGTGTCTCCCAAGAGCACTTTGTTTAACGTTGCTAAGTTTGACTTTTCATACCTTTTCAGGCTGATTCCGGTTCAAGAAGAGGAACTGAGGTAGCTCCCTCTCTTGTTTCTGATGCCAAGTAATGTTTTACCCTCTGACCGTTTACCACAAAGCCTTGTCCATCTTTTCCTTTTAACACCACTGCTCCATAAGGCCTTACTTCAAGAATTGTGAACGGACCGGACCACCTAGACCTCAGCTTCCCAGGGAATAGCTTAAGTCTTGAGTTAAACAACAGAACTTGGTCCCCTTCTTTGAACTCTCTCTTGTGTATCTTCTTGTCATGGAGCGCCTTGGTCCTTTCCTTGTAGATTTTAGAGCTTTCAAAAGCGTCTAAACGGATTTCCTCAAGCTCATGAAGCTGTAAAACCCTCTTCTCTTGTGCGGTCTTGATGTCAAAGTTCAGAAGTTTTACTGCCCATAAGGCCTTGTATTCCAACTCAACCGGTAAATGGCAGCTTTTCCGATAGAGCAAGTTAAACGGTAAGGTTCCAATGGGGGTCTTGTACGCGGTTCTGTAAGCCCACAAAGCATCATCAAGTTTCTTGCTCCAATCTTTCCTAGATGAGCTCACGGTTCTTTCCAAAATCGCCTTTATCTGTCGATTAGAAACCTCCACTTGGCCGCTGGTTTGCGGATGATAAGGGGTGGCCACCTTGTGCTTCACTCCGTGCTTCTTCAAAAGACTCTCAAGAGTCTTGTTGATGAAATGGCTTCCCCTATCACTGATAACTACTCTTGGAACTCCAAACCGTGGGAAAATGATACTCTTGAAGAGTTTTACCACCACTTTTGAATCGTTAGTTGGAGATGCAACCGCTTCAACCCATTTACTCACATAATCCACCGCGACAAGAATATACTGATTCCCATACGAGCTTACAAAGGGACCCATGAAGTCAATGCCCCAACAGTCGAAGACCTCTACTTCAAAGATTGGATTTTGGGGCATCTCATTCCTTTTGGATATGTTACCGTGCCTTTGACAAGCTTCACACCTCGAGACTACATCTTGAGCGTCCTTGAACATAGTCGGCCACCAGAAACCGCTTTGTAAAACTTTGGCAACCGTCTTGAATGCACCTAAGTGACCACCATACGATGAACCGTGGCATTCTTGTAGCACCGGATGGATCTCTTCTTCGGCCAAGCATCGCCTATAGAGATGGTCCTTGTTAAGCACATAAAGGTACGGCTCATCCCAATGATATCTCATCATATCTCTAAAGAACTTCTTCCTCTGATAAGTGTCAAGATCCGGTGGCTCTAAACCGCAAGACAAGTAGTTCACTAGATCCGTGAACCATGGGAGGCTTCTTTCCTTGATCGTGTTGGCCTCCTCCACTTCTAAGTAGGACCTAACTAGCATGAGATGTTCCTCGGGTAAAGCATCATCTATGGGGACCTGTTCTTCAATTCTCAGCCTCGAGAGGTGATCTGCGGCTCCGTTTTCAATGCCTTTCTTATCAAGTATCTCCATGTCAAATTCTTGGAGCAATAAGACCCATTTCAACAGCCTCGGCTTAGCGTCCTTCTTAGACATCAGATACCTCAAGGCCGCGTGATCTGTGTAAACCGTGACCTTTGATCCCACTAGATAACTCCTGAATTTATCAAATGCAAACACAATGGCAAGCATTTCCTTCTCGGTGGTGGCATACTTTTCTTGAGCCGAGTCCAAGGTGCGGCTTGCGTAGTAGATCACATGGAGCTTCTTATCTTTCTTTTGCCCCAAGACAGCTCCCACGGCATAGTCAGATGCATCAGTCATCACTTCGAATGGTAAAGACCAATCGGGAGCTTGTACTATCGGTGCACTGATCAAAGCCTCTTTGATTCTCTTAAACGCTTCTTCACACTCTTCATCAAAGATAAACTCCACTTGTTTGCACAATAGCCTAGTTAAGGGTCTAGCTATCTTGGAGAAATCTTTAATAAACCCCCTATAGAACCCTGCGTGGCCAAGGAAGCTTCTTATCCCTTTTACAGAATTCGGGGCTTGTAGGTTCACCATCACCTCGATCTTAGCCTTGTCCACCTCAATGCCCTTCTCTGATACCTTGTGTCCCAAGACAATGCCTTCTTGGACCATGAAATGGCACTTCTCCCAGTTCAAGACAAGCCTGTGCTCCTCACATCGCTTTAGAACCTGAGATAGATTAGCAAGACATTCGGAGAAAGAGGAGCCGTATACGGAGAAATCATCCATAAACACCTCAACTTTCTCTTCAATTAGATCAGAGAAAATGTGCATCATACATCTTTGAAAAGTGGCCGGTGCATTACACAAACCGAAAGGCATTCTCCTATAGGCATAAATGCCATAAGGGCAAGTAAATGTCGTTTTCTCTTGATCTCGGAGGTCTATGGGTATTTGAAAGAACCCCGAGTATCCATCAAGAAAACAAAAATAAGGATGATTAGCTAGCCGTTCAAGCATTTGATCAATGAATGGTAAAGGAAAATGATCTTTTCTTGATGCAGAATTCAATTTCCTATAGTCAATGCACATGCGATGGCCGGTTATAGTTCTTTGGGCTATGAGTTCATCCTTATCGTTTTTCACCACCGTGATCCCACCTTTCTTGGGCACAACGTGTACAGGAGATACCCACCGAGAGTCAGAGATTGGATATATTATCCCTGCCTCAAGGAGATTTAGTATCTCCTTCTTAACCACCTCTTTAAGGTTCGGGTTAAGGCGACGTTGGTGCTCAATAGAGGACATAGCTTGGTCCTCTAGGTGGATCCTGTGGGTGCATATGTCAGCAGAGATCCCTCTAATATCAGCCAAGGAATACCCTATGGCTCTCCTGAATTTTCTTATTTCACTAAGCAATGCACGTTCTTCATGTTCAAGCAAGCTATCGTTTATGATCACAGGAAAAGTAGAGTTTAGACCCAAGAACGCATACCTAAGCCCTGTTGGTAGAGGCTTGAGCTCAACAGGGGGTGCATCAGCCTCATTCCAATCGGCATCAAAGCTGCATTGGCCCTGAACAGCTTCCTCGGCCTTTTCTTTGTTCTCGCGCGGTTTACCATCGGCCTCGGCACAAGCTGTTGCGGCCATGATATCCCGAGGTGTCTCCTCTATACCCTTGGACCCCTCGCTGTCTAAAATGTCGTGGCCACTCTTCTTGAGCTCTAGAAATCTCGTCTCAGCTCCAAGTTCCTTCGGTTGGTCCAAAAGAAGCTTGTACACCTCGCTTTCATCGTTCAAGTACCCGTGCTCGCTTTGTTCCCGTGTTAAGACCACTTGTAACGGGTCTTCTGCGTTTAACTCCTCTAGGAGCTCATCAGCTAGCTCCTCCATAACTTCCACATAGAAAACCTGACCTCCAATGGTCGGTTTCTTCATCATTTCCTTCACGTTGAACTTCATAGTTTCGGAACCGATGTGCAGTTCAATCATACCCCCTCTCACATCGATTATGGCCCCTGCGGTTGCTAAGAACGGTCGGCCCAAGATAATGGGGTCTAGTGGTTCCTCATCCATCTCAAGAACTATGAAGTCCGTGGGGATTTCTATTTCACCGATTCTCAAAGGTAAATCCTCAAGCAATCCCACCGGTAGTCTAACCGATCTATCAGCTAATACAAGAGAGATCTTGGCCGGCTTGTAGCTTTTGTATCCCAGTCTCTTGGCCACCGTGTAAGGCATTAAGCTCACAGAAGCTCCAAGATCACATAAGCAGTTTGAGAACTTCAAGTGACCTAAAGCACACGGTAAAGTAAAGCTGCCCGGATCGGATAGCTTCCTTGGTATAGATCTTCTTTGTATTATAGCGCTGCACTCATGGCTCAGTATTACCATACCCTGGAGCTCCTTTGTCTTGTTGAGGATTGCGTCCTTTAGAAACTTTCCAAGCTGAGGTATAGCTAAGAAAGCATCTATGATGGGTAAGGTAAGTTGCGTGTTCTCCAAGTGTTTCTCAAAGACCGCCTTGGCTTTTTCTAGGATTTTCTTTTTGAAACGCCCTGGGAATGGTATCTTGGGTTGGTAAGGTGGTGGTGGGACGTAGGGCTTTTCAAGCTCAGTTGTCTTCTCCACCTCTTTCCCTTTGTCTTTAACCGGTTCCTTCTCAAAGACTTCTTCTTTATGCGCATCATCTGAGGCTGCCTCCCCCTCTAATTGCTCATTGGCCTCAATGAGCTTTGTCTTAGGCGTTGGAGCTTGTAATTCTTTACCACTCCTCAATGTGATAGCGTTCACATACTCCTTGGGGTTTGGCTCCGGCTTACCTGGTAAAGCTGGGCCTCTTGATGATGTAGAGGCTTGGTTTTGCTTAAGCTCTCTGATATCTTGCTGCATTGTTGCGTGCTGGCTCTCAACTCTCTGCTGACCCTGTAACAGTTGCTGTAAAATCCCACAGACATTGGTTCCCATCTGATTCTGACCTGTTCCCTGAATCTGTTGCTGATTACCCATCGGCTGTGGAATGAACCCTGGTGGAAACTTGTGTTGCTGCGGTTGGCTGTTGAAGTTGTTACCCTGAGCCGTTGATTCTGTTGAGTGTAGCCTTGCTGTTGCCCACTGAACTGTTGCTTGGGCTGAAAGGTATTCTGAAAAGGAGCTTTTTGAGCATAGCTTTGTTGTTGTTGTTGAGCAGGGTACACTTGGTCTTGAGGGTTTGCTACATTTGGGTTTCGGTATGAGAGGTTTGGGTTACTGTTGTAGTTGTTAAACCGCTGATACCTCTGCTGATTCCCTATGTAGTTCAGCTTCTCTTGAGTTAGACCATCTTCATTAACATTGTCAAAACTTGGCCCTTGCTCATCAAACTCGCCTACAAAGTGTATTGGCTTTTGTGTCGCCATTAAAACCTTGTCAAGCTTGCTCTGAAGCTCTCTTATGTCCTTCTTCATTCGCTGTTCATCACTAGATCCTTCTGAACGGTTTGCCCTATCAAAGTCTTCACCATACGTGTCATTGTACATGGCGAGGTTCTCGACTAGTTCCATAGCCGCATTGATCTCTTTCCCAAGAGGATTTCCATTTGAAGCTGTATCGAGTTGGTTTCTGATCTTGGGGAGTGCACCTCGGTATAAAGTACTCAAGAGGGATGCCTCTGAGAAGCCGTGGTGTGGGCATTGGTTAGTATAGCTCCTAAACCGTTCCAAAGCCTCACTAAAGCTCTCGTTGTTGTGTTGCGTGAAACTTGAGATCTGATTCCTGAGCTTAGCCGTGCGTGATGTGGAAAAGAACTTTGATAAGAACGCCAGTTTACACTGCTCCCATGTTTGTATAGAACCCCTCGGGAGGTTCTTTTCCCACTGGTGAGCTTTATCCCCGAGGCTGAAAGGGAACAAGTGTAGCTTGAAGCTATCTTCCGAGACGCCATTGATCTTGGTTAAGTCGCAAACCCGATCAAACTGATCTAGATGCTCGAGAGGGTCCTCTCCAGCTAGACCGTGAAACTTGGAGTTCTGCACCATATTGAGCAGGGAAGCTTTAACTTCGAAGTTGTTGTTTTGAACCGGTGGAGCTTGAATTCCGGCTCTATATTGGTGCGCATTAGCTCGGTCATTTTCTCCAACAAAGACCGGAGGATGTTGTCTCTGAGCTGGTGGCGGTGGCGGATGAACATGGTGGGCTTGTTGCTCGTTTCTATTCACTTGTTGTTGGTTTTGCTGAGCAAGCCTCTCGTTTCTTTGAGCCTGCTGTTGGTTAACATAGGCTTGTTGTTCATTTCTTCCTGCCTGCGCCTGATTAGCCTGAGCCTGGTGCTCGGCTTCTTGAGCCTGTTGCTCGATCCTTTGCTTTTCTGCTATTCCAAGTCTTTCAAAGTGCCCTTCTCTCTCGCGAGCTCGCCTCTCAATCATGTTGATGTTATTGTCGTACGGTAAAGGCGGTTCTGTGCTACGAGACCTGGTTTTCATGCACCTGAAATCAAAATAAGAACTTGCAAAAGAGTCAGTAAAACAAAAGAAAGTAAAGTCTTGATCTTAAGAACAAATAAGAGAATAATGCTCCCACAAGTTGGCAACAGCGCCAATTGATAACTAAGAGTTTTCACTCTTTAAAGAGGTTATAAATACCCCTGTCCTTGTAGTACAAGGGGTTATCAAACCAAACTTGTAGTGGAGACACTAATCTATATTACTTGTGATCCTAAGTCAAGAGAGAATGATAAAGGTTTTAGCTAAACTAATTAACAAGTGAATGAGCATAAAAATGAAGCAAGAGATGAGATTTAAACTAAGTAAAGATGCAAATGACAAGCAAATGATTCGGACGATGATAATATATGATAAAGGCAGAAGCTTTAGACAGGATACTTGACTCGGGTGCTTCCAAGCTACACTAATGGGTTAATGAATCATTTTATCAAGGGATTTCATTTAACTTTGAACTCAAGGCATGTTAATCTTCTCATGAAAGTATTAAACATCTAAACTGATCCTCTTTCATACCAAAATCTCTTTTGAGAAGCACGAATCAGTCAGCAATAAGATTCAGTTCAAAAATGTCATTTAAGAGAACAAATTATCACTCTCGCGATGAAAGACTCTTAAACCCTTAACCGAGTGGTTCAGACATTTCTACAAACACCTTTGATGCGAGATATGTCTCAGATCTGAACCTCAAGTGATGTGCTTGGATCCAGCTTAGAGATCTCGTCGGTTAAAGAATGAAACATGCAAGACTAGACACCTAAACCCATTAATCTATCTCGAAAGCACCCTAATCTACTTATCTAAAGCCGCTTAAACGACTACTCACTGATCATAACAAGCTCACTAAGTCCTTTGCAAGACGTGTAGCTAGTCGTGATAAGGAGTTTAATACTGGATGATAAAAGAAATAAAGAAAGAACAAGATTCTGATGCAAAAATGAGATATCGGATTAGATTAATCAATTTTCACAAAAGAGGCAAGTTCTTAAGGCTAAAAGAAGATAAGAGATAAGATGATTAGGTTTTTGGTCCTAAAATGTATTTATAGCAAATGGAAAGTGTCGCGGGTCAGCCCGAAACAAACCAGGTACTGAGCCGCCTTCTTGGGTTAATGGGTGAGTGCCACGGTGTGTCGGAGAGTGAAGCCGAGGTCTTTATGTCGAGGAGTGCACGTGAGTCAGGATCCAAATGAAGATCTCGTGAAGAACACGTCAAGAACATGCATGAGCCCTAGCCTTTGATCCATCTTCACGTGTGTGTTCTTGAGCCGTCTTGTTCTTGATTCTGGGTTTGTGACAAGGGACCTGGTAGTCGAGGGGTTCGGGAGAACAGAGTCCGGCATGCACGCCGAGGCCATTACACCGAGGTGCACGTTCGACACTTAGTCGCTTCCAGCTTCATTTCTTACGTGTGCATGCCTTGATCCCAATATGCCGAGGCATCGGCACGAGGTCTAGTCCAAAATACTCCCGAGATATGAGCCTTGACTTGAGCATTGTCGAGGTAATGATGTCGAGGCCTGAGAAAATACTTTAGCGCGTATCGCAACTCATTTAGGCTCGTATCGACCACATTGCATTCCGGAAGCAGTAACTTTTAACACACGACTCCAATTGCTCTGCGACCAGTTCCATAGTCAAGATGACTCAATAAGCTCGAACGTTGGTGAAGAAACCGTCGGAGCTTGGGAAGTGGAAGGCTTCCTGGATTTCACATCTTTGCACCGCATTGGAATCACCGGAAAATAAGCTTTTGGACCGATGTGAACTCCGGAGACCTTATCTTTCGAACCATTGCTCCGAATTGAGTGATGCCAAGCGTTCCGGAAAGTGAATTCACAGATCTCAAACTTTGATGAAGACCGGACAGGCTGGTTCGGAACGGAGGGGCTCCGTCCCTCATGATCTTTGAAATCCGCTGTTCGGTTCTTGGGTACGCGTAATGCTGGTGCATCCTCCGGAAGCCGTATCTTTCCCCTCACTGGTCCGAATTGAATGATTCCAACTGTTCCGGCATCTTTGCTTGATTATCTCCAACTTTGATGAAGACCCCGCCAACTGACTCAAACCGGAAGGTTCCCCGGATTGCTGATCTTTGAAACGCGCGGGCACGGACAGGTTTTAGTCGAGAAAAGCTTCCCGCGGTAAGGAAAATGGCCGAGGGCTATATAAGTTTTTTAGCCGTAAAATCCCTCTCGCCTCGGCCAAAAACTTAGCCCAAGGTAATTTGAACCCGATACTCGTCTTTGGTCGATTTTGGTCGATCGGTAAGGGTTTTGGCCGATAATGAGCATCCGGTAAGCTTTTTGACCAAGGTTTCTGTCCAGCCGGTACGAGTTTTGGCCGAGAATTTCCTCCAAGCGGTTTTCACCATTTTTGACCCTTTTCTTCATCGTTTTCTTCTCTGCTCCTCTTCTTAAGCTCCAAATGGCTTCCAAAGCACCTGACAAAGACTTCAAAACATGCAAAACTCTTTGGGACCTAATGCAAGCCCTAAATCCTATTTTGATGCCTAAAGACTCAATTTACATGGGAAAACACATGATGAGGACTCTAAAATGCAATCTAAATGATGTAAGATATAGACATATCAAACACAGTTCATCAAAGTTTTCAATGTGATCTATTGGGTGTTATGTAGGAAAACCATTGTAATTTTTGATATAGCTAATGTATTGTACCTTAGCTTCAGAGTCGCCATCCTAAGGCAAAGGTGGTCGAATTGCTCGCCTATCTGTGAACAGTTTGTGTGATGCATCGCATTCTCTAATTAGCTGCTCTTCCTTCCTAGCATGTTTTGGTCCTCCAATCGATTCATTGCCATCATCGATTGGGTCACTAAGCTCATCATCAGATGGATCACCATCTAGAAAAGGGTCCTCTTCAACGAGAGGATCAAGGATATGCTCCTGACTCCTCATCTAAAAAGTACCTAAAAGGTCAAAGAAAAATATAAATTAGAAAGAGTTCTACATAATTAAGCGAGATTCGCAACGAAAGGAATTAAAAATCCCCGGCAACGGCGCCAAAAACTTGATGCTAAGAGAATCAAGATTTACTTCTAGGTTCACGTTTTTAAATTTATAACCCTAAATATCTGCAAGTGCACAGATGTACGCTGTAGTACTTAGGGGTTGAACCACAGAGATTTTGAGCTTTCAGTACAAATCAATCAAAACTTAAGACTAATAGAACAAGCAAAATGGGAGTTTTTGGTTTTGGTGTCACTAAATCTAAAAGCAATCAAAATAAACAAGTTGTAAAACAATAGGGAACAAACGCTGGGTTTAAAGGGTTTTCGCAGGGGTTCATGAACTGATCAAAGGGCAAACAAATCGATAAAGGTAATCATTTAGAGAGGATCCCGAACTCGAATAGACACAGGTATGATTAGCCAACTCTTGCCACCCTAATCAACAAATCACTCAACACAGCAATTAACTCTCACTCTCATGCTGCGAATAAGATCATGCATTAAGAACAGAATTCATCCACGCTCGCGATTCTCTATATGTAGCTTTCGTCTCCTATAGCGATTTCGCTCGATCACTTCTAGGTCTGGTAATTCGATACGACATTCTCGTGGCTCCAATTACTGAGATCAATTTCTAAGCGGCTAGCAACAGAAACAGCATAGTGAACAAGAATGAACGAAGGACTCTTAGAAGATTAATAACCCTAAATCGAATGAAGCATATGATCATCTGGGAAATCCCTTAAAAACCCAACTGGGAAATTACTCAGACATAGTTGAATTCAACATCACACAAGTGTTTAAAATTGTAGAGAACTGAAACAGACAAAGGTTAAAAATGAAGAACAGATTGAAGGAGGAGGGCCGATGGTGCCCCTCTCGGTGGCTCCTCTTCACGGTGAGCTTCTCCTCTAGTGTTCCTGGTGAGAAATGTGGCACACCCTTCTAAATAACTTAAGAGGGGTTTATAGTGTCTTGGGTTATCTGGAACGCCTAGGGCTTGCAGGAATAGTGACAGGAGTGACTTAGGCTTTAAAGTGGGCTTCTGAGGCTCGGAATTTAGCTCCCCGCGGTCTAAAATTTCACACCCCCGGTAAATGATGTTTTGGCCGCGGGTGAACTTCTGACTGTGTTGATACGCCTTCAGTGAACTGACCATATCTGGAGAGCTAACCGTTGGATTGCTTTGAGTGGACTTTCATTGGAAATCTGGTTGTCTCGTCTATCTTGTGTCAAAATATGAAGATGATCGGATGGTGGGAAGGCCTCTATTTGTTACCAAACTTCCGACGGTTTGAATTTATCCAAAGTTGTGCTTTTAGCTCCAAAGTGCATTCCTTTTGTCAAAATACCCTGAAAACTCTTTTGAGATTCTAAAACATGGAAATCACTTAAAAATCTTTAAAATTGAGTGAAAACACCTGCATAAGATATTAAAAGTGATCCACAAAAGTGGTAAAAATCAGGTGTTATCAGTCTATTACGAGTTATTTTTGTCTTTGTGACATAATGGAAGTATCTTGTATTTCTGTCTCCTTCTTTTTACCAAGCAACTCTGCTTTTTAACTTCCAAAATAGTTCCTCTTCAATATATGCTTGATTAAGCTCATGGCTAAGTGATCTTCTCTCTACAGTTGTTAATGAACCAGTAGCAATTCCTCGATCTAGCTTGCGTCGAATGGTTGCTATTTTCTTTACAGCATTGAGTCTCTTGTTCTTCTTCCATTTAGATATAAACGTTCTGCAACTTCGAATTCTGTCCACAATTTTCGTGTTTGTGCTCATTCGTGGTAAAGGTTGATTCCACCCATTTAGTGCAGAATCACAAAAGCCTTCCTTATCATAGCAGCGATAGTCATAAGTAAATCTTCCTCTCCTCATCTCATTATCCTCTGTCACAAAAGTAATGAGAGGTCGGTGGTCTGATTCTGTGAACTCTAAGTATTCAGTGACAGAAGCAGGAAACAATCGGTGCCATTCACTAGTTGCTAAAGTCTTATCTAAGCAACAAGTAAAATAATGTTGTCCTCGTTTTCCTTCCCAAGAAAACTTATTTCCTTCAGTTTTCAACTCTGTAAACTCACAACTTCGTGCCATTACGTGGAAGTCTCTAAAGGAAGTATATGATCTTGCTGGTCCACCTTGTTTCTCAAGATTTCCAAAGAGCTCAATAAAATCGCCAGGGAACCATGGTTTCCCTCGTCTGTTAGTTCCAATTCGTTCAAGTCTTTCCCAAAGGTTGTTTCTTTGGTTAGTATCAGGATGACCATACACAAAGTACCAGTAAAAGCTAGTTCCATTGCATTTGATCAAACAGTTTAAACATTGATAAAAAAACAGATACATTGACTTCATTCTTCCAGAAAACCCCTAAACCACCGCTTAAGCCTACTGGGAAACTATGAGATGCTTAACAAAACCTAATTGACCACTAATGTCTCGAATGTAATCATCTTGTTGCTTGGTCTCTGATAGGTAGATAATGTTCGGGAGATAAGATCTATTTATCTCCTTAAGGCGTCGAAACGTCGAGTCTGAAAATAACCCTCAACAGTTCCAATGAAATGTCCTCATGGAGACTTTGGTGGTTCAGGGCCCACCGCGCCTCCAACGGTCAGATTTGTGGATGCAGAAATGCTTCCACCAGTGTAGTCTCCACCGATACCCATAGCTCTCTTCCGTGCCTCTGTTTCTTCCGCATCTATACTCCTTTTGCAATGGAGACAGCCCACAATTTCGCCATCAAACGCAGCAAAATCTCAAGCGATCTAATGGTTAAGACTCCTTCCCTTGTTTCTTCGCCAAGAACATCACCAGTGGAGTTTTCAAAGATGGGAACAGGATTATACAACTCGGACATGTCAAGTTCCCCTGTCTCCATC
The DNA here is from genome assembly GCF_000478725.1 of Eutrema salsugineum. NCBI lineage: Eukaryota > Viridiplantae > Streptophyta > Magnoliopsida > Brassicales > Brassicaceae > Eutrema > Eutrema salsugineum. The sequence goes on from NW_006256877.1 coordinate 7,993,380, forward strand.
GGGTCTCCATAGTGATCCTCTGCATCAATAATTGGATCCCCTTGATCATCGTAAATGCGAGGAGCATCATCTGAGAGGGTTGCTTCTTAATCATTCGTGTCTTCTGCGACAACTTCTTGGTCATCGCTTGCAGCATCATTCTGATTGATCGAGCCATTAGGCATTTGTGCCTTGATATGTTCATAATCTGCATCATTTAGGTTCCATATTTCATTCCAAATCATGTCTTATTTCATGCATTTTAGGTCCTTAGGGTTTGTTTTAGGACTTAGGAGTTGCATTAGGTCCCAATGAGTCTTTGCATGTTTTGAGTGTTTATCAGGTGTATTTGGAGCTATTGATATGTCTATATTTTGCATCATTTAGATTGCATTTTAGAGTCCTCATCATGTGTTTTCCCATGTAAATTGAGTCTTTAGGCATCAAAATAGGATTTAGGGTTTGCATTAGGTCCCAAAGAGTTTTGCATGATTTGAAGTCTTTATCAGGTGCTTTGGAAGCCATTGGGAGCTTAAGAAGAGGAGCAGAAAAGAAAACGGTGAAGAAAAGGGTCAAAAATGGTGAAAACCGCTTGGAGGAATTTCTCGGCCAAAACTCGTACCGGCTGGACAGAAACCTCGGTCAAAAAGCTTACCGAACGCTCATTATCGGCCAAAACCCTTACCGATCGACCAAAATCGACCAAGGACAAGTATCGGGTGCAAATTACCTCGGGTTAAGTTTCTGGCCGAGGCGAGAGGAATTTTACGGCTAAAAAGCTTACCGCGGTACATAGCCCTCGGTCATTTTCCTTACCGCGGGAAGCTTTTCTCGGCTAAAACCTGTCCTTGCCCGCGCATTTCAAAGATCAGCAATCCGGGGAACCTTCCGGTCCGAGTCAGTTGGCGGGGTCTTCATCAAAATTGGAGATAATCGAGCAAAGATCCCGGAACAGTTGGAATCATCCAATTCGGACCAGTGAGGAGAAAGATACGGCTTCCGGAAGATGCACCAGTACTGCGTGTATTCGAGAACCGAACAGCGGACTTCAAAGATCATGAAGGACGGAGACTTTCCGGTCCGAACTACCCTGAACAGGTCTTCATCAAAGTTTTGGATCTGTGAAAGACCTTCTCAGAACAGTTGGAATCGCTCTATTCGGAGCAGTGGTTTGAAAGATAAAGTCTCCGGAGTTCACATCGGTCCAAAAGCTTATTTTCAGGTGATTCCAATGCGGTGCAAAGATGTGAAATTCAGGAAGCCTTCCACTTCCCAAGAACCGACGGTTTCTTCACCAAAGTTCGAGCTTATTGAGTCATCTTGACTATGGAACTGGTCTCAGAGCAATTGGAGTTGTGTGTTGAAAGTTACTGCTTCCGGAAGGCAATATGTCGATACGAGCCTAAATGAGTCGCGATACGCGCTAAGTATTTTCTCAGGCCTTGGCATCATCACCTCGACATTGCTCAAGTCAAGGCTCATACTTTGGAAATATTTTGGACTAGACCTCGTGCTGACGCCTCGGCACGTTGGGATCAAGGCATGCACACGTAAAAAATGAAGCTAGAAATGATTAAGTGTTGAACGTGCACCTCGGTGTAATGACCTCGGCGTGCATGCCGGACTCTGTTCTCCCGAACCCCTCGACTACCAAGCCCCGCGGCATTCTATGGCGAGGTCCCTTGCCACAAACCCAGAATCAAGAACAAGACGGCTCAAGGACACACACGTGAAGATGGATCAAAGACTAGGGTTTATGCATGTTCTTGACGTGTTCTTCACGAGATCCCCATTTGGATCTTGGCTCACGTGCACTCCTCGATATAAAGACCTCAGATTCACTCTCCGACACACCGTGGCACTCACCCATCAACCCAAGAAGGCGGCTCAGTACCCAGTTTGTTCCGGGCTGACCCGCGACACTTTCCCTTTGCTATAAATACATTTTAGGACCAAAAACCTAATCAACTTATCTCTTATCATCTTTTAGCTCTAAGAACTTGCCTCTTTTGTGAAACTTGATTAATCTAATCCGATATCTCGTTTTTGCATCAGAATCTTGTTCTTTCTATATTTCTTTTATCATCCAGCATTAAACTCCTTATCATGACTAGCTACACGTCTTGCAAAGGACTTAGTGAGCTCGTTATGATCAGTGAGTAGTCGTTTAAGCGGCTTTATATAGGTAGATTAGGGTGCTTTCAAGATAGATTAGTGGGTTTAGGTGTCTAGTCTTGCATGTTTTATTCTTTAACCGACGAGATCTCTAAGCTGGATCCAAGCACATCACTTGAGGTTCAGATCTGAGACATACCTCGCATCAAAAGTGTTTGTAGAAATGTCTGAACCACTTGGTTAAAGGTCTAAGAGTCTTTCATCGCGAGAGTGATAGTTTGTTCTCTTAAATGACATTTTTGAACTGAATCTTATTGCTGACTGATTCATGCTTCTCAAAAGGGATTTTGGTATGAAAGAGGAACAGTTTAGATGTTTAATACTTTCATGAGAAGATTAACATGCCTTGAGTTCAAAGTTAAATGAAATCGCTTGATAAAATGATTCATTAACCCATTAGTTTAGCTAAGAAGCACCCGAGTCAAGTATCCTGTCTAAAGCTTCTGCCTTTATCATATATTATCATCATCCGAACCATTTGCTTGTCATTTGCATCTTTACTTTGTTTAAATCTCATCTTTTGTTTCACTTTTATGCTCATTCACTTGTTAATTAGTTTAGCTAAAACCTTTACCATTTCCCTCTTGACTTAAGACTACAAGTAACATAGATTAGTGACTCCATCACAAGTTTGGTTTGATAACCCCTTGTACTACAAGGACAGGGGTATTGATAACCTCTTTAAAGAGTGAAAACTCTTAGTTATCAATTAGCGCCGTTGCCAACTTGTGGGAGCATTAATCTCTTATTTGTGCCTAAGATCAAGACTTTACCTTCTTTTGTTTTACTGACTCTTTTGCAAGTTCTTGTTTTGATTTCAGGTGCATGAAAACCAGGTCTCGTAGCACAGAACCGCCTTTACCCTACGACAATAACATCAACAGGATTGAGAGGCGAGCTCGCGAGAGAGAACGGCACTTTGAAAGGCTTGGAATGGCAGAACAGCAAAGGATCGAGCAACAGGCTCAAGAAGCCGAGCACCAGGCTCAGGCTAATCAGGCGCAGGCAGGAAGAAATGAACAACAAGCCTATGTTAACCAACAGCAGGCCCAAATAAACGAACGGCTCGCTCAGCAAAACCAACAACAAGCTAATAGAAATGAGCAACAAGACCATCATGTTCATCCGCCACCGCCACCAGCTCAGAGACAACCTCCTCCGGTCTTTGTTGGAGAGAACGACCGAGCTAATGCGCACCAATATAGAGCCGGGATTCAAGCTCCACCGGTTCAAAACAACAACTTCAAAGTTAAAGCTTCCCTGCTCAATATGGTGCAGAACTCAAAGTTTCACGGTCTAGCCGGAGAAGACCCTCTTGAGCATCTAGATCAGTTTGATCGGGTTTGCGACTTACCCAAGATCAATGGCGTCTCAGAAGATAGCTTCAAGCTACGCTTGTTCCCATTCAGCCTCGGTGATAAAGCTCACCAGTGGGAAAAGAACCTCCCTAGGGGTTCTATACAAACATGGGAGCAGTGTAAACTGGCGTTCTTATCAAAGTTCTTTTCCACATCACGCACGGCTAAGCTCAGGAATCAGATCTCAAGTTTCATGCAGCACAACAACGAGAGCTTTAGTGAAGCTTGGGAATGGTTTAGGAGCTATACCAACCAATGCCCACACCACGGCTTCTCAGAGGCATCCCTCTTAAGTACATTATACCGAGGTGCACTCCCCAAGATCAGAAACCAACTCGATACAGCTTCAAATGGAAATTTTCTTGGGAAAGAGATCAATGGGGCAATGGAACTAGTGGAAACCTCGCCATGTCCAATGACACGTATGGTGAAGACTTTGATAGAGCAAACCGTTCAGAAGGATCGAGTGATGAACAGCGAATGAAGAAAGATATAAGAGAGCTTCAGAGCAAGCTTGACAAGGTTTTAATGGCGACTCAAAAGCCAATACACTTCGTAGGCGAGTTTGATGAGCAAGGGCCAAGTTTTGACAATGTTAATGAAGATGGTCTAACTCAAGAGGAGCTGAACAACATAAGGAATCAGCAGAGGTATCAGCGGTTTAACAACTACACCAATAACCCCAACCTCTCTTACAGAAACCCAAATGTAGCTAACCCTCAAGACCAGGTGTACCCTGCTCAACAACAACAACAAAGCTATGCTCAAAAAGCTCCATTTCCGAATAACTTCCAGCCCAAGCAACAGTTCAATGGGCAACAGCACGGGTACACTCAGCAGAATCACGCGGCTCAGGGTAACATTTGCGAAATCGCCTGTCCGGGGAGCCTTCCGGTCCGATTCAGCTGTCGGGTGCTTCATCAAAGTTGGAGAAGACTGAATCATGGTTCCAGAGCAGGTGGAATCATAGGATTTGGAGGCGTGAGCAGAAAGTTAAACTCGTCGGAAGAAACTCCTGTCTCGCTGCCGTTTTGGACCGACCCGATGAGCTCCGAAGAATGCGAAGGACGGTGCACTTCCAGACCGATTCAGTTTACGGGGCCTTCATCAGAATCCGAGATATTTTAGTCCTCTTTCCAGAATGTCCGAGATCATTCAATTCGGATCTATGATCAAGAAGATAACATTTCCGGAATGGACACATGTCTAGAAGCCTCCTTCTGATCGTGTCAATGCACTGCGAAGATGAGCCCTCCAGGAAACCTTCCATTTCCCAAGCACCGAAGGTTCCTTCACCAAAGTTGAAGATATATGAGTCCTCTGTCCACTAAAACTGTAATCACACAATTCGTACTAGTATCCTGGAAGTTATGCCTCCCTGAATGTGAAATGGTCCGAGGAGCCCCGAATGCTGCGAGATAGTCTTGCGACTTGGTTAACTCGCAAAGCCTGAAGATGAGTGCCTGTAGGTTGAGCTGCGAGTTGAGAAGTGTGGGTAAGCTATCACTGGATAAGGTCTGAGGCTCCCGAGCAAGAAAAATGCTAAGTCCACAATCGTGCGACTTAGGCATGCGAGTTGGCCGCGCTTGGAACTAAGCCGCACGATCACTCGCAATCTACACCAACTTGAGCCTGCGACCTGGGAGTAATGGAGACCAAGCCGCACACATCCCTGAAGACCCCTGCTACATGGTTGTGTGAGTTAAGGATCAGAGAAGACTTAGCCGCACAAAGACTCGCAATTCACATATAGATGGGCATGCGGCTGAGTCTACAAGGTTTTATCTCGTTCAAGCTCCTCCCCTTGGTTGTGCGACTTAGTCATTCGGCTTGGGACTAAGGGATGACCAAGTCGCACACTTACTTTCCCCAGATTTCGCCTTGGTTATGCGAGTTGAAGAAGAAGAAGATTAAGCCGCACAAACACTCGCAAAACACATCTACTTAGGCGTGCGGCCAAGACCAAGTGATTTAAGTCTCACAAGACAGTTTCTTCACCTGTGCGACTCGGGCATGCGACCTGGGAGACACTTGACCAACTTGCACATTCTCCACTTTATCCACTAAAGCCGGGTCAGGACCCGGTTTGTTCCGGGCTGACCCGGTTCGTTTTTAGAGACATATAAATAGTTTTTAGGGTTTTTTCCCAAGGACTAAGCTTTATTCCCTTTGTCTCTTGCCTCTTTTGTGAAAAGACTCCACTAAGAAGAGAAATATCGATATTTGAGTGTTTAATCAAGAGAGTTTAAGAGATCTTTGTGTTTAAAGCTGTTTTCTTCTGAATCTATCATCTCCATCTCCATTTCTCATCATTAATCATGCCAATCTTCTCAACTTGCAAAGGTTTAAGAGAGATTGGTATGATTAGTGAGTAGTCACCTTAATGAGGTTCTAGATGTGTAGGTTAGGGTGCTAAAGTGTTAGATTAGGCGTGCTTAGGGCTAGATTCATTGATTCATCTCTCTAAACAGCTGTTCTCTAGACTAGATTCTTTCATATCACTTGAGATCTAGATTCTGGGAATTTCATGCACCAAAAGTGTTTGATGAAATTCCTGAAAGAGCTGTATTAGAGGTTTAAGCATTTGCTGCATGATGATGTATTGTTATTTGCTTGAATGATCATTTAGAACTGTTTATTAATGCATACTGGTTCATATTTCACAAATGATGATTTGGTTTGAAAATTGATTAGTATAGGGGTTAATACCTTCATGAGAGGATTAATCTATATTAGAGTTCTTAATCATTTGAATCATGTCTCATCATTGTCATTAGCATTCCTAGTTTAGCACCAAAGCACCCTAGCCAACTATCATGTCTAGAATCTCATGCCTCCATCATATCATATTCATATCACTTGTCATTGTTTAGTTCTTCTTTAGTCATTAATCCTGTTTTAAGTTTGTAGTTGTCATTAGTCAATCAAAACCACTCTTATTTACTTGAATTGAGAAACTGATCACATAGCTTAGTGTCTATCACCACATTCTTGGATTGATAACCTCTTTGTGCTACATTGACAAGGGGATTGATAGCCCTGAGACCCTAAAAAGTCTTGTCTATCATGCCTCACCATTGTTGTTTTCTTCAGCCTTATCCTCATCAAGCTCTCTGATTTGAACACCTTGAGGAAGGTGTCTCTCGTCATTATTATCCCCATATTCTTCATCTGATATCTGGATGACTCCTCCATTTTGAATTACACAAGCTTCAGAGTCGTAAGTAAGAATCCCACAGACTTCGCAGAATCCTCGAAGCTTTTCAAATCGGAATCTCAACAGAGTGTTGACACCGGGCACAAACTAGAAATGGCGTTGAAATCGCAATGGCTAGAGGATATCCCAATTGACACGAACAAGGGCGTACTCTCAGCGAGCAATGGCTTCATGATTGTAATCAACTACTGATGTGTGTCGCGATGAGGGTGTCAAGTTTTACCCTAAATGAAATCAATAGCCGCAAGTGCACAGTTGATCGATTGTAGTACTTAGGGATCGAATCCACAGGGAAAGAGGATCTTTCCTGCAAAAGCCTTCGAAAAAAATATAAAGTAAGGAAGTCTAGAACCAGGCGAGTTTTTTTAGGGTTTTGGTGGTGTGTTTAAAACGTAAAAACGAATCTTAAAGAGAACATACGGGAATTAAAATGACCTAATAACTAAACTTAACGAAAACGAGTAAAAACGGAAAAACGGCTAAACCTAATTGCTTAAATGAAAATCGATTGAAAGAGTAAAGATACTAGACTAAAGCTTGAATGAAAATCGGTGTGAATCTATAGGAAAGAAAGCGTTGGAGTTCAGGGAAGTTTTCTCAGGGGTATGAACGATTCAATACATTGCTAAAGAGTAAATTTGATAAGATCTTAGCTTAAACTTTTTGAACTAGAGTCACAAACGTATGAATATGCCACTGTCGTGATCATAGACAACTATCTCTCTCAACCCTGACCAGTAGGTTTCCAATCTGGCCCTGGAAAAAAAGAGATGCATTACGTTTAAGACTCGTCAGCATTCACAAATCGCCCATAGGTAGGTTTCCACTCCTATGTTTGTTTTGCTCTCCCAAACTAGATCTGACACCGGATGAACACTTTCGTATCACCAAGCATCTGGATCAGATTGTAGTTCATGACGCTACTCTCATGCAGTAAAAACGAATTCAGAAGAAAAAGTTCTAAGATTCGGCTCAATAGCTCATGGAATCCTCATCGAACTTATGTATCCCCATCGAAAATCCCTTAGACCCAACAATAAAACTACTCAGACATGATAAACGAAATCAAAAACATAGTATTAAAAAGTAGTACAGAAACCGAAATTGAAAAAGAAAGAACAAGGGTTCAAGAGATAGATCTCTCTCTCCCTAAAACCTAAAAACAAAGCTTAAAGTAAAATTTCTGTAAAGTATTTCGTCTCTCCTCTTCTCTCTTTAAAAACGACCTAAATAATATGTATTTATAGTCTCCAATACTCTCTGGTGTCTAGGGTTCCAGAATTGAGGCTAGGAAAATGATATGGGCTTCAGAAATGGGCCTTCAAACTCAGAGTTAGCTGGCCGCGGTCGGGATGTACGTGACTGCGGGGAATGGGTGGCTGGCCGGGGTCGGGATGCTTGTGACCGCGGGAAATGGCCTGTTGGCCGCGGGTGGAAACGCTTGCCGGCTGGTTTATGGGACATCTTGCTCTTTGCATATCTTTTGATTGAACCGTTGGATTGCCAAGCTATAAAGTGTGCTGGAAAGCTGATACTTCCATCTTTGAGATCTCCAAATTTGAACTGGATCAGACAGTGAGAAGGCCTTCAATCGGGGGTGAACTTCTGACGGTTTGACTCTGAGCTTAAAATCTGGTCTTCTATCCATTTTGATAAGATTTTCCCTAAGTTTCCTGAAAAGAGTCTTGGAACTACAAATACAAGAAAAACGTAATAAAAGTACTTAAAAGCAATTAAAAACATAGAAAAAGTATTTCAAAACGATCCATAAAAGTGATCAAAAATACGGTGTTATCAACTCCCCCAGACTTAAACCTTTGTCTGTCCTCAAACAAAGCAAAAATAAGGAATGCAAAAATCTCAGAGACATGAACTCCTAAACTAGGACCAAAGATCGTGCATCAATCCACAACTTAGTCTAGAAAATTCTCACCAATACACAAAAAATACTAGTCCACTTTTTCCGTCATGCAAAACTTAAACAATCTAAATCTTAATTCCAGTCAACTAGCCCTCTACATTCATTAAGTGCAATAGTGAATTCTCATCAAATACATCATCTAGGGTAGACGGCGTTTGGCACTAAGGGGCTGTTTAAGTGGTGGAGTTAAAGTGTTTCGGGTTACGTGATGAATCTGAAGGATGCAAGATAATATGCAAAACCGGAAGAGAGATAAGGAGCTGTTGAGGACCGCAATTTTCAGTCACTTCTTCTTGCCCAATGTTGTTGCATAATCTTTCCTCCTTTGTTGTGAACAGCTATTCCCCCAGACTTAGATTCTTTCCGAGAATCAGAAAATGCTCTCCAAAACTCCATAAAATCGAACTCCAGTTGCCTTGGGACTTAAAACTCGACCACTCTAGACTCTCTAAGGCTTTTATTTCCATTCTTTTCTTATTTTCGGAATTTTTTTTTTTTGAAAAGGAAATGCCTTTAAAAGAGAGAGAGACTAGAGGACGAGATTGTACCAAAATTTGAGATTTTTCTTAGGAAAATTGTGCTTCCTCTTGTGTTGAATCCTTCCGGGAACTATTTCGGCAAAATCGCAGGTCTCTGTCTTTGGTGACTGAAAACTGTGTTGTTCCTCTTTCTCTCCAACGTTTTTAAACATATCTGCATATAAGACAATAGAAAACAAGAGTGCATGTGGTTTGAAAGAGGATTGGTTAAGGTGGGAACTAGCTAAAGATGAACTAGCCATTCAGGATCAACAGAGAGTGGTAAAAAGGATAAAGGAGTCCTGAATGTATGATTCGTTTCCCTGGTCTAATGCTTCAATGAGAAAATTAAATCCAAGTTAAGTCCAAATAAAACAGAGCTAGTGTGTTCCTTCATCTAAATCAAAATCATTCAAATTCCTCTGGGGTACTTCGTTTCAAATGTGCTTAGCTACCGCCTAGTCTAGTCCTAAATCATGAATGAGCATGTCACTAGGAACAGTCTAAAAGCACACAGTCAACTATCATTGATTCATGTTCACCATTCCCTTTAAAACATATTTTGTTTTGAAAATCAATTTTGAGAAACTTTAAGGAAAATGCAAAAAGTGTAGATAATGCAAGACTCATGAAAGAAAAGTGATTAGAAAGGGATGAAATCCTCCCACAAACTTAAATCACACTGTCTTCAGTGTGAAACAAGTCAAGATTGGATGAGAAAAATGCATACATACTCGAATTGGTAAGGCCAAAGAGAACTTACCTGGATCCGGGATGCTGGTGGAGATGAACCGGATTCATTCAAAGAGGTTTGGGAAAGTGATAGGTGGTGATGAAGGTGGTGGGAAGTGATGAATGAGGTGGAATGGGGATTGTTGAGGTGGAATGAGGTGAAGTGGATGATTTATGATCGGGTATAATCTCAACGACCATTAGCCGCGGTCAGGAGCCACGCGACCGCGGCCGCGGTCGAAGGGTTGTTTCCCGCGGTCAGAACACCTGCGACCGCGGGGGCTTAATATGCGGCCTGTTCCTGCTTCTCCTTGGTTCCTGCTGGGCCGAGCAGTCAAGGACCATCCTTCTTTTTTTCTGTTTTTTGATTTTTTGGCTTTTTTGCTTTATAAGAAACACATGAAACTAAGAAAAATAAAAAGATCAATAGAAAAAGAAAGAAAAATCCTAAAGAAAACAATACCTAAATGGGTTGCCTCCCATTAAGCACTTTTTTTTAGTCGTGTAGCTCGACTTTTGGTGTTTGACGTGGCTTAGTCCAATGAAGAAGATCTTGTCCTGAGACAAGTCTTTTTCGACATCTCCTTGCTTTGCCTAGCAGGTTCTTCGTCACTCCAAAGCTCTTCTTCAAACTCTTCTGTTGCAGAACGTTTTCCTGCTTTGCTGTTGTATGGGACAGCTTCTGTGAAGACATCTTTGTTGATATTAGCAAATGAAATCCTCCGGTTTAGCCAGTCCATTATAGCTCCGGAAGTTGCTAAAAAAGACCATCCGAGAATCACTGGATGTGTGGCGTCTCTCGTTTCGACAATGTAGAAGTCGACAGGCACGATGCAATTTCCTATTCTCAAAAGAATGTCATGAGCTATTCCTTGAGGTCTTGCATTGGAATCATCAGCTAGACTAATTTTTGCTCTAGTCCTGCGCAGGTGTTTAATACCACGTCTCAAAGCAATTGCCTTAGAAATCATGTTAAGACAAGCTCCAGAATCACAAAGCACGTTTTTAAACATTTCTCCTCTAATAGAATAAGAGATGAGAAACTTACCTACACCTTCGATTTTGTGAAGTGTTCGAACAAGTTTACCTCTTCTGGCATGATTGAACAAGTCTTCTATTTCAAGGATTGATTCCTTGCTCTCACAGAAGTAATGGCCTATCATGAAGTCCTTGCAAGCTCTGGCAAAGGTGATTCCTTCAGGTAGATTTCGAACTACATCATTGAATTCATCGAGCTTCTCTTTGCTGATTTTGTTGGTGTAGTGGCTGCAGTCTTCGGGTTTTCTAAGGTGAATCGCATAGACAGCTGCTTCTGGTGTTGTCATGTATCTATCTCGCATAAAGTATCTATGGATATGCTCTTTAGACTCCTTGCAGTACCTGAAAAAGACTTTCAAACGACCAAGCTTCCAGATTTTATCAAAGCTTAGGTGAGCAGGGAATGACTTGACTATGTTGTTGAACTCTATGAGCTTCTCCCTACTGATGTTGTTGGTGATCCATTGAATTTCTCCTGAATTGTCTTATGAGGAATATCCTGCGTTTGGATCTTCTACAAACAACCCATATTCGTCATCTTCAGAGTATTGTTCTTCATACTCATCTTCACAAGACAAGGCCATGTTGCAGGGCAATGAATTGTCTTCGTCTTCAGATCTTTGGGTGCTGGAGAAAACCAGTTGCTGATGGAGAGGTTTAGTCATTCCAGGAGGTGTATCAGACGCACAACTGCTTGTATAAGCTGAACGGGGCTGTTTTGGAACGTTTTTCCGGTTGGCCTTGACTGCAGGAGACACGACCGTGGGAAAACACCCATGGGCCGCGGGGAGGCCGAGCACGACCACGGGGGAAAGCTTCTTGGCCGCGATCGGAAGCGACGCGACCGCGGGAAAGTGTCTCCGAGTTGATTTGCTGTTGTTGCTTGCTCCTTTGCTTCCCGGATGATCTCCTGGGTCTTCTGGCTAGATGTACTTCCTCTCTGGACTTGAGTCTTTAGTTTTGGTTGCTGGAATCTGCTCTCCAAGTCCTTGTATGATCTCCTCAACCTTTTCGTCAACTTCATCAAGAGCATAGACTACTTTGTCCATGGTTGAGTCAAGCTCTTCGGTTTTGTCAATGACTTTGTAAACCTTCTCTGAAACTTCGACTGTGAAGTCATAAGCCCCGTTCTTAGCTTCGTTTAGGGCTTTGTCCACATCATCCAGGTCCATGACTTTGTTTTTGGTGTTGTGAAACTCGTAGGTGTGCTTCGTTTGCTCTTCCTCCATGCTGTCGAACCTATTAGCAATCATAGCTGCGTCCTTGGTTGCTCGTTCTTCTATTGATTTGACTTGTGAAGCTAGGTTATCGATCTTCTATGAACTGCTTGATTACGCCTTCGAGCTGACTCAATCCTTTCGTTTAGAGCGGCTGTAGTGGTTGCTTGAGCTTCTATGAACTGCTTGATTACGCCTTCGAGCTGATGATATGTTCATAATTTGCATCATTTAGGTTGCATAAATCATTCCAAATCATGTTTTATTTCATGCATTTTAGGTCCTTAGGGTTTGTTTTAGAACTTAGGAGATGCATTAGGTCCCAATGAGTCTTTGCATGTTTTGAGTGTCTATCAGGTGAATATGGAGCTGAAAAGATGAATCCAGGAGGTGGAATGGTGAGCAAAGCTTGAAAAAGTGGAAAAATTGGGTCTTGGGAAATTATCGGCCATTCTCGCTGGCCATGAAGGTTTTACCGGCTATTTTCATGTACCGCGGGAAGCTTTACCGGCCATTTCCATGTACCGCGAACGAAGTGTATCGGCCAAAATCTCCGGGTTTGAACGAGTCTCAGAAATCGCCTGTCCGGGGAGCCTTCCGGTCCGATTCAGACGGCAGGTCTGTCATAGAAGTTGGAGAGCATTGGAGCACGGTCTCATAGCAAGTGGAATCGTGGAATTCGGACGCGTGAGCAGAGAGATAAGCTCGTCGGAAGGAACCCCTGTCTCGCAGGTATTCCGGACCGAGCAGATCAGTTTTGAAGGATGCGAAGGACGGTGCACTTCCAGGCCGATTCAGTTTCCGGGGCCTTCATGAGAATCAGAGAAATTTGAGTCTTCTTTCCAGAACATCCAAGATCAGTCAATTCGGAGCTTTGAGAAGAAAGATACGGTCTCCGGAATGGACACATGTCTAGACGCCTCTCTCTGGTCGTGTAAATGCACTTCCAAGATGTGCCCTCCAGGAAACCTTACACTTCCCAAGCACTGAAATTTCCTTCATCAAAGTTGGAGATAAATCAGTCCTCTGTTTTCTGCAACCGGAATTACTCAATTCGCACAGGTCTCCAGGAAGTTACACTCTCCGGAATGCGAGATGGTCCAGACAGCCCAGGATGACTAAGTTAAACATGCCGCGATTTCAATGCCACGGTCCACACTTGGCCGTGGCAACTTTTGTGCACCCTCGGCCAACGACACGATCTTCATGCCACGGTCTACACTCGACCGTGGCAAACACACACTTGGCTGAGAGGAATTTCTTGCATCATTCGGCGATTGACACGGCCTAAATGCCACGGTCTGAGGCTTGACCGTGGCAACTTCTTGCAACCTTCGGCGGTTGGCACGAGCTGAATGCCACGGTCTGGGACTTGACCGTGGCAAATGAACAAGTGGCTGGAGACAACTTCTACACAGCTTCGGTTTTTGACACGACTTCAATGCCACGGCCTGAGACTTGGCCGTGGCAAGCATAGACTTGGCTGGGAAGGATTTCACACGCATGCGAGTTTTGGCACGGTCTGAATGCCACGGTCTGGAGGCTTGACCGTGGCAACCTTTACACATCTTCGGCGTTTGACACGGTAGCTTGCCACGAGTTCCAGATGAAGCTTGATCAGACCGTGGCATCAAAATGAACCAAGAACACAAATGAAGTCTTTGACACGGTCAGGAATGCCACGGTCACACCAAGGACACACCAGACCGTGGCAAACCTTTCTTTGCCCATCAAGGCCGGGTCAGTACCCGGTTTTTTCCGGGTTGACCCGGTTCGCCCAAGCCTCCTTTATAAGGTTTTTAGACCTAATCTATAGAGGAGACTTAATCTACTTTTAGTCTTCTTTCCCCTTTTGTGAAAACCTACTGAATACACTTTGTTTTAGAGAGTTTAAAATCGATTTGCAGTTTCTTTCCTTCTTGTTCATCATTTCTTATCATCAAAATCAACTTCTAATCATGATTAACAACACATCTTGCAAAGGATCTAGTGTGTTGATCATGATTAGTGAGTAGTTACCTTAATGAGGTTCTAGATGTGTAGGTTAGGGTGCTAAAGTGTTAGATTAGGAGTGCTTAGGGCTAGATTCATTGATTCATTTCTCTAAACAACTGTTCTCTATGCTAGATCCTTGATAATCACTTGAGATCTAGATTCTGGGAATTTCATGCACCAAAAGTGTTTGATGAAATTCCTGAAAGAGTTGTGTTAGAGGTTTAAGCAATTTTTCATCATGGGAATGATTTGTTAAATGCTTGAATGATCATTGAGAACTGTTTATTAATGCATATTGATTCATATTTCACAAATGGGAATTTGGTTTGAAAATGGATTAGTATAGGGGTTAATACCTTCATGAGAGGATTAACCTAGATTAGAGTTCTTAATCATTTGAATCATGTCTCATCATTGTCATTAGCATTTCTAGTTTAACACCAAAGCACCCTAACCAACTATCATGTCTAGAATCTCATGCCTCCATCATATCATATTTATATCATTTGTCATTGTCATTAGTCTTTAATCCTGTTTATGTTTATAGTTGTCTCTAGATTAATCAAAACCCACTCTTGTTTGCTTGAATTAAGAAGTTGATCATATAGCTTAGTGTCTAACACCACATCTGGATTGATAAACCTCTTTGTACTACATTGACAAGGGGATTGATAGCCCTGAGACCCTAAAAAAGTCTTGTCTATCAATTGGCGCCGTTGCCAAATTGTGGTTTGATTAGCATTAAGCTCTGATCTGTTCTTGAGATCAAGTGCTTACTTTCTTGTTTTTACTGATTCCTTTCAAGTTCTGTTTGTGATTTCAGGTGTATGAACACCAGGTCTAGATCAAGAAGCTGTGGTCCTCCTTTTCCTCTAAACGACAACATCAACCTTTTGGTACCAAGGAGGAGAAGAGACAGACGTGGTAGACAAATTGATCAGACTGAGATGGCAGAACAAGGAGATCACGTGGTAGATATAGAACAACCGGTTCAAGAGCAACAGGCTCAGGGTAATAGAGCTGGTAATGGAGTTGGTCAAGGGCTTCATCAGGGTAATGTTCATCAGGAACAGGTGCACCATCAACAAGCTTATGTCCACCAAGGACAAGCTCAAGCTCATCAACAAAGGCATCAGGCCAATGTTCAGCAAAGACACCAGGTGCACCACCAACCCCACCCTTTCCAACCACAGCAAAGAAGATATGAGCAACCCCAAGTCTATGTTGGAGAGAATGACAGGGCCAATGCTCATCAGTATGGAGCTGGTATTCAGGCACCACCTGTGCAAAACAACAACTTTGAAGTGAAAGCATCATTGCTGAATATGGTCCAGAACTCAAAGTTCCATGGGTTAGCAATGGAATATCCCTTGGAACACTTGGACCAGTTTGATAAGGTGTGTGATCTGACCAAGATTAATGGAGTTTCAGAAGACAGCTTTAAGCTAAGACTATTCCCATTCAGTCTTGGTGATAAAGCTCATCAATGGGAGAAGAATCTTCCAAGAGGCTCCATTCAAACCTGGGAGCAATGCAAGCAAGCCTTCTTATCTAAGTTCTTCTCCACCTCAAGAACTGCAAAACTGAGGAACCAAATCTCTAGCTTCACTCAGCACAGCAATGAAAGTTTTGGTGAAGCATATGAGAGATTCAGGAGCTACACAAACCAATGCCCACACCATGGGTTTAGTGAGGCTTCTCTTCTCAGCACACTGTATAGAGGAGCTCTTCCCAAGATTAGAAACCAGCTGGATACTGCTTCCAATGGGAACTTTCTGGGTAAAGAGATACATGCTGCTTTAGAGCTAGTGGAGAACTTAGCATTGAGCAATGATACTTATGGTGAAGACTATGACAGATCAAATAGGTCTGAAGGTTCAAGCTCAGAACAGAGGCTCACCAGAGAAGTTAAGGAGTTGAGAAGTGAATTAGACAAGCTGAAATTCACCACTCATAAGCCAATACATTTTGTTGGAGAGTATGAAGAACCTTCTCAAATCTTTGAGAACATAAGTGAAGAAGGTCTTACCCAAGAGGAGCTCAACTACATTGGGAATCAGAGGTTCCAAAGATATCAGTATGGTAATGCCAATCCAAACCTTTCTTACAGGAACACCAATGTAGCTAACCCACAAGACCAGGTCTATCCCAATTCTCAAGCTCCAACGAACTTTGTTCCCAAGAACAACTTTCAAGGGTCATTCCAACCCAAGAATCAATTTGGTCAGAATCAGAGTTTTGGTCAGCAACAGCAACCATTTCAGGGCACTGGTTACACTTCACAGCAGCCAAAGGCACCACCAGGGTTTGGTCCACCACAGTTCCAACAGCAGGCGCCGGTTCAACAACAGTTTCAGCCACCAATGGTTCAACAGCAGCCACAGATGGGTACAGATATGGTAGGTATTCTGCAACAACTACTTCAGGGTCAACAGACTATGCAGCAGGAAATCAAGGAACTGAAGCAAAACCAGGCATCAAGCTCAAGGAACCAAGGTCACCTACCTGGAAAACCAGAACCCAACCCCAAGGAATATGCCAAAGCAATTACACTGAGGAGTGGCAAGGAGTTACCTGGTATTGAGAACAACAAAGTGATCATTGAGGACAATGATCAACCTGAGGGGGAGGCAGCCTTAAAGGATGATCAAGTTGCTGAGAAACCAAGGACAGAAAAAGGTAAAGAGGTAGCAAAGGAACCAGAACCAGAGAAGAAGTATGTGCCACCACCTCCATACCAACCCAAGCTCCCATTTCCAGGGAGATTTAAGAAGCAACTAGTGAACAAGGCAAGAGCTGTATTTGAGAAGGCACTCAAAGAGACACCACTCACAATGCCTCTCATTGATGCATTCCTAATGATGCCAAAGATGGGGAAGTTCTTGAAGGATGCAATTCTGAACAAGACAAAAGAGCTTCAAGGCATGGTAGTACTAAGTCATGAATGCAGTGCTATCATTCAGAAGAAGTCCATTCCAAGGAAGTTAACTGATCCAGGGAGCTTCACACTCCCTTGTGCCATTGGACCTCTTCTATTCTCCGGATGTCTTTGTGATTTAGGAGCATCAGTCAGCTTGATGCCATTCTCAATAGCTAAGAAGTTGGGCTTTAGAGTTTTCAAACCCTCAAGGATTTCTCTTATCCTTGCAGATAGATCAGTTAGATTGCCTGTTGGTATGTTGGAAGATCTACCTGTCAAGATAGGTGGTTTTGAGGTTCCAACAGATTTTGTTGTGCTGGAAATGGATGAGGAACCAATAGATCCTCTCATCTTGGGCAGGCCATTCTTAGCAACTGCAGGAGCCATTATTGATGTGAGAGGAGGGATAATAGAGCTTCAACTTGGGTCTGAAAGGCTCAAGTTTGATGTGAATGAGATGATGAAGAAACCCACCATTGAAGGTCAATGTTTCTATGTGGAGACAATGGACCAGTTGGCTGATGAGTTGCTTGAGGAACTGAACACTGAAGATCCTCTTCAAGCTGCTCTAACTCAAGAACAAGGAGAGAATGAGCTCTTGGCTGAAGCTAGTGAAGGGTATAAGCTGTATCTGGACAATGCAAGAGAGCTAGGTCCTGAAACAAAGTTTTTGGAGCTGGAACAAAGGGGCTCTGAAGTCTTTGCTATCAAGGAATCAGTCACCAGCCAAAGCAGCCTGGACCAGGACTGGAATGAGGCTGATGCACCCTCTGTTGAGCTCAAGCCTCTACCAACAGGGCTCAGGTATGCATTCTTAGGCCTGAACTCTACTTTTCCCGTGATCATAAATGATAACTTGCTGGAGCATGAGGAACGTGCATTACTTAGTGAAATAAGGAAATTTAGGAGAGCCATAGGGTATTCCTTGGCAGACATTAGAGGAATCTCTCCTGAAATATGCACCCACAGGATCCACCTGGAGGACCAAGCCATGTCCTCTATTGAGCACCAACGTAGACTTAACCCCAACCTTAGGGAAGTGGTTAAGAAGGAGATACTAAAGCTTCTTGAGGCAGGGATAATTTACCCAATCTCTGACTCAAGATGGGTGTCTCCTGTTCATGTTGTGCCCAAGAAAGGTGGGATCACAGTGGTGAAAAACGATAAGGATGAACTCATAGCTCAAAGAACCATAACTGGCCATCGCATGTGCATTGACTATAGGAAATTGAATTCTGCTCTAGAAAAGATCAT
>NW_006256877.1:8014187-8125051 GCF_000478725.1 Eutrema salsugineum
TGGATCAAACTTAGCAGAAAAGTGTTAGGTTTAGAGCGACAAGGGCAGGTCTCATTGAGTGCTGTGTTCCAACATCAAGGAACTGAAAGTTTTGGCGAGGAATAAGTGTGGGGGAAAAGACCTTTTGGTGAGTGGAAAAAGGTGAGATGAGTGGGAAAGAGAGAGGGAAAATAGCTAGGGGAATGAAAGAAAAAGAAATCAGTCTTGGTGTTTTGAGAAAGTGAGCTCTGGTTTGTTGAAAAGAAAGAGTCTAGCCTCTAAGTAAAAAAAAAAGGGAAGAAAAGAAGCCAAAGGCTCAAATGTTTTGTTAAGAAAGAAAGAAGAGGCTAGAAGTTGTAAAAGAAAAAGAGCTGTGTAAAGTTTGAGTTCCAAGACTTGAGAGGAAAAGTGAAAAGTAAATCCCCTAGTGAGAGGAAAATGAGAGTGAAAAGTGAGGATTTTTGAGCAAGTGAGGAAGCTTTGAGTAGAGGGTGGGGTGTGATGAGTCTTTGCCCTTGTATGCATAGGTTGCTTTTTACCTTTAGCATTCTGCCAAAGTTTGATCATTCATAGAGAGATCCCTTTGCTGCATTAAACCCACTTGAGCACTGATTGAGATCATTTTAATCTCATAGCCTCTCCCTAGCCAAACCAGCTTGTTTAAACCTTGCATCATGAGATCCACCTGATAAAAGCTTAATGAATGTGAAAGGGTTGAGAGAGAGAAGAACTTGTGGAGATTCCTTGCTGAGTTGACATATATCTGAGTATGACTTTGCATTGCATAATTGAGCATGAACTTGAATTCTCATTGTGATCACTTCTCTCAAAAAGAAAATGTGAACTCCCATTGCATACAACCTCTTTCTCTCATTTGCTCTTTTTGCTTGAGGACAAGCAAAGGACAAGTGTGGGGGAGTTGATATGTTCATAATTTGCATCATTTAGGTTGCATAAATCATTCCAAATCATGTTTTATTTCATGCATTTTAGGTCCTTAGGGTTTGTTTTAGAACTTAGGAGATGCATTAGGTCCCAATGAGTCTTTGCATGTTTTGAGTGTCTATCAGGTGAATATGGAGCTGAAAAGATGAATCCAGGAGGTGGAATGGTGAGCAAAGCTTGAAAAAGTGGAAAAATCGGGTCTTGGGAGATTATCGGCCATTCTCGCTGGCCAGGAAGGTTTTACCGGCCATTTTCATGTACCGCGGGAAGCTTTACCGGCCATTTCCATGTACCGCGAACGAAGTGTATCGGCCAAAATCTCCGGGTTTGAACGAGTCTCAGAAATCGCCTGTCCGGGGAGCCTTCCGGTCCGATTCAGACGGCAGGTCCTTCATAGAAGTTGGAGAGCATTGGAGCACGGTCTCATAGCAAGTGGAATCGTGGAATTCGGACGCGTGAGCAGAGAGATAAGCTCGTCGGAAGGAACCCCTGTCTCGCAGGTATTCCGGACCGAGCAGATCAGTTTTGAAGGATGCGAAGGACGTGCACTTCCAGGCCGATTCAGTTTCCGGGGCCTTCATGAGAATCAAAGACATTTGAGTCTTCTTTCCAGAACATCCGAGATCAGTCAATTCGGAGCTTTGAGAAGAAAGATACGGTCTCCGGAATGGACACATGTCTAGACGCCTCTCTCTGGTCGTGTAAATGCACTTCAAAGATGTGCCCTCCAGGAAACCTTACACTTCCCAAGCACTGAAATTTCCTTCATCAAAGTTGGAGATAAATCAGTCCTCTGTTTTCTGCAACCGGAATTACTCAATTCGGACAGGTCTCCAGGAAGTTACACTCTCCGGAATGCGAGATGGTCCAGACAGCCCAGGATGACTAAGTTAAACATGCCGCGATTTCAATGCCACGGTCCACACTTGGCCGTGGCAACTTTTGTGCACCCTCGGCCAACGACACGATCTTCATGCCACGGTCTACACTCGACCGTGGCAAACACACACTTGGCTGAGAGGAATTTCTTGCATCCTTCGGCGATTGACACGGCCTAAATGCCACGGTCTGAGGCTTGACCGTGGCAACTTCTTGCAACCTTCGGCGGTTGGCACGAGCTGAATGCCACGGTCTGGGACTTGACCGTGGCAAATGAACAAGTGGCTGGAGACAACTTCTACACAGCTTCGGTTTTTGACACGACTTCAATGCCACGGCCTGAGACTTGGCCGTGGCAAGCATAGACTTGGCTGGGAAGGATTTCACACGCATGCGAGTTTTGGCACGGTCTGAATGCCACGGTCTGGAGGCTTGACCGTGGCAACCTTTACACATCTTCGGCGTTTGACACGGTAGATTGCCACGAGTTCCAGATGAAGCTTGATCAGACCGTGGCATCAAAATGAACCAAGAACACAAATGAAGTCTTTGACACGGTCAGGAATGCCACGGTCACACCAAGGACACACCAGACCGTGGCAAACCCTTCTTTGCCCATCAAGGCCGGGTCAGTACCCGGTTTTTTCCGGGTTGACCCGGTTCGCCCAAGCCTCCTTTATAAGGTTTTTAGACCTAATCTATAGAGGAGACTTAATCTACTTTTAGTCTTCTTTCCCCTTTTGTGAAAACCTACTGAATACACTTTGTTTTAGAGAGTTTAAAATCGATTTGCAGTTTCTTTCCTTCTTGTTCATCATTTCTTATCATCAAAATCAACTTCTAATCATGATTAACAACACATCTTGCAAAGGATCTAGTGTGTTGATCATGATTAGTGAGTAGTTACCTTAATGAGGTTCTAGATGTGTAGGTTAGGGTGCTAAAGTGTTAGATTAGGAGTGCTTAGGGCTAGATTCATTGATTCATTTTTCTAAACAACTGTTCTCTATGCTAGATCCTTGATAATCACTTGAGATCTAGATTCTGGGAATTTCATGCACCAAAAGTGTTTGATGAAATTCCTGAAAGAGTTGTGTTAGAGGTTTAAGCAATTTTTCATCATGGGAATGATTTGTTAAATGCTTGAATGATCATTGAGAACTGTTTATTAATGCATATTGATTCATATTTCACAAATGGGAATTTGGTTTGAAAATGGATTAGTATAGGGGTTAATACCTTCATGAGAGGATTAACCTAGATTAGAGTTCTTAATCATTTGAATCATGTCTCATCATTGTCATTAGTATTTCTAGTTTAACACCAAAGCACCCTAACCAACTATCATGTCTAGAATCTCATGCCTCCATCATATCATATTTATATCATTTGTCATTGTCATTAGTCTTTAATCCTGTTTATGTTTATAGTTGTCTCTAGATTAATCAAAACCCACTCTTGTTTGCTTGAATTAAGAACT
Organism: Eutrema salsugineum; assembly: GCF_000478725.1. Taxonomy (NCBI): domain Eukaryota; kingdom Viridiplantae; phylum Streptophyta; class Magnoliopsida; order Brassicales; family Brassicaceae; genus Eutrema; species Eutrema salsugineum. Next base: position 8,017,471 of record NW_006256877.1, read on the forward strand.
TGATCATATAGCTTAGTGTCTAACACCACATCTGGATTGATAAACCTCTTTGTGCTACATTGACAAGGGGATTGATAGCCCTGAGACCCTAAAAAAGTCTTGTCTATCAGCTGACTCAATCGGTTACTGAGCTGGACGTTCTCATCTTGCTGGAGAACCTGATGAGGTAGGTGATACATAGGTGGTCTAGGTTTTACCATTGGAGGCACGTAAGGCTCGTTAAGGAACGTTCTGTATTTCGGTTCGAATTTCTTAGAGATCGCATAGGTACTGCTTCAAAGTAGGGATTTCGCGTGGCTTGAGGAGTGATGTAAAAACCTTCCTTAAAGTAGGGATTTCGATTTATAGGATCCATTTGCTTCTGAAATGGAAACAAAATAACCGAAAAATGGAATAATGCAGAAAAGGGGTTCTAGAGTCGATTTACCAACCTTTCTTAGGGTTTTGCGGAAAAGAAAATGCGTGCCCTCCCCAGCAACGGCGCCAAAAACTTGATGTGTGTCGCGATGAGGGTGTCAAGTTTTACCCTAAATGAAATCAATAGCCTCAAGTGCACAGCTGATCGATTGTAGTACTTAGGGATAAAATCCATAGGGAAGGAGGATCTTTCCTGCAAAAGCCTTCGAAAGAAATATAAAGTAAGGAAGTCTAGAACCAGCCGAGTTTTGTGAGGGTTTTGGTAGTGTGTTTAAAACGTAAAAACGAATCTTAAAGAGAACATACGGGAGTTAAAATGACCTAATAACTAAACTTAACCAAAATGAGTAAAAACGGAAAAACGGCTAAACCTAATTGCTTAAATGAAAATCGATTGAAAGAGTAAAGATACTAGACTAAAGCTTAAATGAAAATCGGTGTGAATCTACAGGAAAGAAAGCGCTGGGGGTCAGGGAATTTTTCTCAGGGGTATGAACGATTCAAAACATTGCTAGAGAGTAAATTTGATAAGAACTTAGCTTAAACTTTTCGAACTGGAGTCATGGACGTATGAATACGCCACTGTCGTGATCATGGTCAACTATCTCTCTCAACCCTGACCAGTAGGTTTCCACTCTGGCCCTGGAAAAGAAGAGATGCATTACGTTTAAGACTCGTCAGCATTCACAAATCGCCCATAGGTAGGTTTCCACTCCTATGTTTGTTTTCCTCTCCCAAACTAGATCTGACACCGGATGAACACTTTCGTGTCACCAAGCATCTGGATCAGATTGTAGTTCATGACGCAACTCTCATGCAGTAAAAACGAATTCAGAAGAAAAAGTTCTAAGATTCGGCTCAATAGCTCATGGAATCCTCATCGAACTTATGTATCCCCATCGAAAATCCCTTAGACCCAACAATAAAACTACTCAGACATGATAAACGAAATCAAAAACATTGTACTAAAAAGTAGTACAGAAACCAAAATTGAAAAAAAAAAGAACAAGGGTTCAAGAGATAGATCTCTCTCTCCCTAAAACCTAAAAACAAAGCTTAAAGTAAAATTTCTGTAAAGTATTTCGTCTCTCCTCTTCTCTCTTTAAAAACGAACTAAATGATATGTATTTATAGTCTCCAATACTCTCTGGTGTCTAGGGTTCCGAAATTGAGGCTGGGAAAATGATACGGGCTTCAGAAATGGGCTTTCAAACTCGGAGTTAGCTGGCCGCGGTCGGGATGTACGTGACCGCGGGGAATGGGTGGCTGGCCGCGGTCGGGATGCTTGTGACCGCGGGAAATGGCCTGTTGGCCGTGGGTGGAAACGCTTGTCGGCTGGTTTACGGGACATCTTGCTCTTCGTGTATCTTTTGATTGAACCGTTGGATTGCCAAGCTGTGAAGTGTGCTGGAAAGCTGATACTTCCATCTTTGAGATCTCCAAATTTGAGCTGGATCAGACGGTGAGAAGGCCTTCAATCGGGCGTGAACTCTCTGACAGTTTGACTCTGAGCTAAATATCTGGTCTTCTATCCATTTTGTGAAGATTTTCCCTAAGTTTCCTGAAAAGAGTCTTGGAACTACAAATACTAGAAAAACGTAATAAAAGTACTTAGAAGCAATTAAAAACATAGAAAAAGTATTTCAAAACGATCCATAAAAGTGGTTAAAATACGGTGTTATCAACTTCCATAAGCATTACAAATGCTCTGCCAATGTTAGCAATCACGTCGTGGTTCATGAACTGCAAGGGTATCCCTCGTCTTTGAATCCAAAAAAGGATAAAGTCCATGATAGCGAGGTCCATCATTGGAGCCCATCTCTGCAACACCAATATTATCTCAGAGAATGCCCATGGGCCACGCCTGAGGACATTCTCAAGGGTTTCCTCGGTCGGAAATATGAACTGAACTCGATGGTTGTCAGCGATTCTTCCAAAGATCAGGCCTTCCAACCCCTAAATGCGAGGCATGTTCGCCACAATGGATCGGAGATTCTGTCTGTGAGGGATGGTGGGGTGAACCATGATTACAAAGCGGTTTTTGCTGGCCGCTTGGTTCACAACGTCAACTGGTAACACAAAAGGTGCATCATCTGCTCCATGATTGAGATCTTGAATCGCTCTCCGTAAGTTATCTCCCGTTTTGAGAAGAGTAGGATAAAATCTTAGAGGAAAGAAAGTATTCGCAAACAGAGATGTGTGGATTGAGACCATCTGTTCCAGATATAAATATAAGTCGTCACCGGGTTTGGTGGAGAATTATCATCACTCTGGAACGTGGGTTCAAGAGTGGGAGAAACCGCTCGCCAACAAGGGAAATCATCGTGGTCTCCTAACTTGCCAAAGAGGTGATCAAAAACTGTCACCGGAGTGGTGAATAGGGGAAGAAACCGTTGCAGAAACCGTAGGATTAACTGCCAAAAAATCGCCTTTGTAGTCACCATTCCTTTAGTTACATGATTAGTTTTTTAAGCCTATCAACGATTAAGTTCTATCGATAAAATTGATCATGTTGGTTATAATTGTTGTTAATTCTTTTCAATGTTACTTATATACTTATTTTTTTATAAATGTATATGTTTAATTATACACTGTTATATCTATTATAGTATTTGTGAAGTGAATTATGTTGTGGTTCAATGCACAGCTTTTGATGTCGTTTTGATTAATGAAATCCTTATGTTCTGATTGGTCAGCTGATGTTATATTTTGATTGGTTGATATTAATCAATTATTATTATTTTTTCTATCGTTTTGGTAGAAGGTGTTAAATTACATTTATGCCATTAAAGAAAATACTCTATTCTGATTGGTTAGTTGATTATTCTGCAATTAAAAAGAAAATCTGATTAAAAGGAAATATTCCATAATTAATACATAACAAAACATGGAGTAGAGCCCATGATAAAAAATAAATGGCATTATACCATTTTTTGTCGACAATAAAATATATATCTAACTGCTGATTGGTTAACATAAAAATAACACAAAGTACAATGGTAAGTGACCCCAATTCTTATCTCATAGGTAGCAAGTTCGAATCTTAGACTAATTTAATCGTGTTTTTTTCTAAATTTATCTCTTTCAAATCAATTTTTTTTTAACCAATCGTGGACCAGATCTAGAGAAAAGTGAGTCCAAGCCCATGTTTGTGATAATTATAAACAATTAGTTGATCACATCAATAATAAAGAAATAATTAAGGAAACACATAAACCCTAAATTGTTTTCTATATAAATAAATATTTTCAGCCTCCGCTCATATTCATATGCTATTCTTTTTATACGTTTTGTTTTAGGGTTTTGGCGATTGGTTACTCTACGTGGTTTTTTTTAGTTTTGTTTTTGTACAATTTTCGATATGTTCCTTTGCTTACTGACTAATCTAACTATGTGTTCTTCTAGATATGGTATTTTGAATCCATCGAAAAGTATGATCACAATTTTGGGCTTCACAGTATATTGTTAGGTAAGTTTTCGTTTGGTTTGGTGTTATTTGAATATTTAATCGGTGTTTTTTTACTGTTGTTGTGTTCTTATTGTGTTGTCTATTTGATAAGCAAAGGACAAGTGTGGGGGAGTTGATATGTTCATAATTTGCATCATTTAGGTTGCATAAATCATTCCAAATCATGTTTTATTTCATGCATTTTAGGTCCTTAGGGTTTGTTTTAGAACTTAGGAGATGCATTAGGTCCCAATCAGTCTATTGCATGTTTTGAGTGTCTATCAGGTGAATGTGGAGCTGAAAAGATGAATCAAGGAGGTGGAATGGTGAGCAAAGCTTGAAAAAGTGGAAAAATTGGGTCCTGGGAGATTATCGGCCATTCTCGCTGGCCAGGAAGGTTTTACCGGCCATTTCCATGTACCGCGGGAAGCTTTACCGGCCATTTTCATGCACCGCGAATGAAGTGTATCGGCCAAAATCTCCGGGTATGAACGTGTCTCAGAAATCGCCTGTCCGGGGAGCCTTCCGGTCCGATTCAGACGGCAGGTGCTTCATAGAAGTTGGAGAGTATTGCATCACGGTCTCTTAGCAAGTGGAATCGTGGAATTCGGACGCGTGAGCAGAGAGATAAGCTTGTCGGAAGGAACCCCAGTCTCGCAGGTATTCCGGACCGAACAGATCAGTCCTAAAGGATGCGAAGGACGGTGCACTTCCAGGCCGATTTAGTTTCCGGGTCCTTCATGAGAACCAGAGACATTTGAGTCTTCTTTCCAGAACGTCCAAGAGCATTCAATTCGGATCTATGAGCAGAAAGATACACTCTCCGGAATGGACACATGTCTAGACGCCTCTCTCTGGTCGCGTACATGCACTGCAAAGATGTGCCCTCCAGGAAGCCTTACACTTCCCAAGCACCGAAGTTTCCTTCACCAAAGTTGGAGATAAATGAGTCCTCTGTCTTCAGCAACCGAAATCATTCAATTCGGACAAGTCTCATAGGAGTTACACTCTCCGGAATGCGAAGTGGTCTAAGCTGCTCTGGATGCTGCGAGATGGTCTTGCGACTTGGTTAACCCGTAGGCCTGAAGATGAACGCCTGAATGCTGATGCTGCGAGTTGATATGTGCGGGTAAACTATCACTGGAAGAGGTCTGAAGCTCAAGAGCAAGAGAAATGCTAAGTCCACAATCGTGCGACTTAGGCATGCGAGTTAGCCGCGCCTGGAACTATGCCGCACGATCACTCGCAAATCACTCCGACTTGAGCCTGCGACCTGGGTGCAATAGAGACCAACCCGCACAGTTTGTACATTCCCCAGAAACCGCCTTAGCCCTGCGAGTCGGAGAGGAAGGAGACCAAGCCGCAGCAACACTCGCAAAACACTCCTACTTAGGCGTGCGGCTAAGACAGGGCGATTCAGGCTTCACAAGACAAGTCTTCATCTACTGCGACTTAGGTGTGCGACCTGGGACATACTGGACCGACCCGCAGTAATTCCCACTTTATCCATTAAAGCCGGGTCAGGACCCGGTTTGTTCCGGGCTGACCCGGTTCGTTTTTAAAGAAGTATAAATACTTTTTAGGTTTTTTGGGGGGAGAACTAAGTTTTATTCCCTTTGTCTCTTGCCTCTTTGGTGAAAAGACTCCATTAAGAAGAGAAATATCTTTATTTGAGTGTTTAATCAAGAGAGTTTAAAGGGATCTGGGTGTTTAAAGCTGTTTTCTTTTGAATCTATCATCTCCATCTCCATTTCTCATCATTAATCATGCTAATCTACTCAACTTGCAAAGGTTTAAGAGAGATTAGTATGATTAGTGAGTAGTCACCTTAATGAGGTTCTAGATGTGTAGGTTAGGGTGCTAAAGTGTTAGATTAGGAGTGCTTAGGGCTAGATTCATTGATTCATCTCTCTAAACAGCTGTTCTCTATGCTAGATCCTTGATAATCACTTATGATCTAGATTCTGGAAATTTCATGCACCAAAAGTGTTTGATGAAATTCCTGAAAGAGTTGTGTTAGAGGTTTAAGTAATTTTTCATCATGGGAATGATTTGTTAAATGCTTGAATGATCATTAAGAGCTGTTTGTTAATGCATATTGATTCATGTTTCACAAATGGGAATTTGGTTTGAAAATGGATTAGTATAGGGGTTAATACCTTCATGAGAGGATTAACCTAGATTAGAGTTCTTAATCACTTGAATCATGTCTCATCATTGTCATTAGCATTTCTAGTTTAACACCAAGGCACCCTAACCAACTATCATGTCTAGAATCTCATGCCTCCATCATATCATATTCACATCATTTGTCATTGTCATTTGTCTTTAAACCTGTTTATGTTTATAGTTGTCTCTAGATTAATCAAAACCTATTCTTGTTTGCTTGAATTAAGAACTTGAACATATAGCTTAGTGTCTAACACCACATTTGGATTGATAAACCTCTTTGTGCTACATTGACAAGGGGATTGATAGCCCTGAGACCATAAAAAGTCTTGTCTATCAATTGGCGCCGTTGCCAAGTTGTGGTTTGATTAGCATTAAGCTCTGATCTGTTCTTGAGATCAAGTGCTTACTTTCTTGTTTTTACTGATTCCTTTCAAGTTCTGTTTGTGATTTCAGGTGTATGAACACCAGGTCTAGATCAAGAAGCTGTGGTCCTCCTTTTCCTCTAAACGACAACATCAACCTTTTGGTACCAAGGAGGAGAAGAGACAGACGTGGTAGACACATTGATCAGACTGAGATGGCAGAACAAGGAGATCACGTGGTAGATATGGAACAACCAGTTCAGGAGCAACAGGCTCAAGGTCAGGGAGCTGGTATTGGAGTTGGTCAGGGGTTTCACCAGGGCAATGTTCAGCAGGAACAGGTGCACCACCAACAAGCCTATGTCCACCAGGGACAAGCTCAGGCTCATCAACAGAGGCATCAGGCCAATGTTCAACAAAGACACCAGGTGCACCACCAACCCCACCCTTTCCAACCACAACAAAGAAGATATGAGCAACCCCAAATCTATGTTGGCGAAAATGACAGGGCCAATGCTCATCAGTATGGAGCTGGTATTCAGGCACCACCTGTGCAAAACAACAACTTTGAAGTGAAAGCATCATTGCTGAATATGGTCCAGAACTCAAAGTTCCATGGGTTAGCAATGGAAGATCCCTTGGAACACTTGGACCAGTTTGATAAGGTGTGTGATCTGACCAAGATAAATGGAGTTTCAGAAGACAGCTTTAAGCTAAGACTATTCCCATTCAGTCTTGGTGATAAAGCTCATCAATGGGAGAAGAATCTTCCAAGAGCCTCCATTCAAACCTGGGAGCAATGCAAGCAAGCCTTCTTATCTAAGTTCTTCTCTACCTCAAGAACTGCAAAACTAAGGAACCAAATCTCTAGCTTCACTCAGCAAAGCAATGAAAGTTTTGGTGAAGCATATGAGAGATTCAGGAGCTACACAAACCAATGCCCACACCATGGGTTTAGTGAGGCTTCTCTTCTCAGCACACTGTATAGGGGAGCTCTTCCCAAGATTAGAAACCAGCTGGATACTGCTTCCAATGGGAACTTTCTGGGTAAAGAGATTCATGCTGCTTTAGAGCTAGTGGAGAACTTAGCATTGAGCAATGATACTTATGGTGAAGACTATGACAGATCAAATAGGTCTGAAGGTTCAAGCTCAGAACAGAGGCTCACCAGAGAAGTTAAGGAGTTGAGGAGTGAATTGGACAAGCTGAAATTCACCACTCAGAAGCCAATGCATTTTGTTGGAGAGTATGAGGAACCTTCTCAAATTTTTGAGAACGTAAGTGAAGAAGGTCTTACCCAAGAGGAGCTCAACTACATTGGGAATCAGAGGTTCCAAAGATATCAGTATGGTAATGCCAATCCAAACCTCTCTTACAGGAACACCAATGTAGCTAACCCACAAGACCAGGTCTATCCCAATTCTCAAGCTCCAAAGAACTTTGTTCCCAAGCACAACTTTCAAGGGTCATTCCAACCCAAGAATCAATTTGGTCAGAATCAGAGTTTTGGTCAGCAACAGCAACCATTTCAGGGCACTGGTTACACTTCACAGCAGCCAAAGGCACCACCAGGGTTTGGTCCACCACAGTTCCAACAGCAGGCGCCGGTTCAACAACAGTTTCAGCCACCAATGGTTCAACAGCAGCCACAGATGGGTACAGATATGGTTGGTATTCTGCAACAACTACTTCAGGGTCAACAGACTATGCAGCAGGAAATCAAGGAACTGAAGCAAAACCAGGCATCAAGCTCAAGGAACCAAGGTCACCTACCTGGAAAACCAGAACCCAACCCCAAGGAATATGCCAAGGCCATTACACTGAGGAGTGGCAAGGAGTTACCTGGTATTGAGAACAACAATGTGATCATTGAGGACAATGATCAACCTGAGAGGGAGGCAGCCTTAAAGGATGATCAAGTTGCTGAGAAACCAAGGTCAGAAAAGGGTAAAGAGGTAGCAAAGGAACCAGAACCAGAGAAGAAGTATGTGCCACCACCTCCATACCAACCCAAGCTCCCATTTCCAGGGAGATTTAAGAAGCAACTAGTGGACAAGGCAAGAGCTGTATTTGAGAAGGCACTCAAAGAGACACCACTCACAATGCCTCTCATTGATGCATTCTTAATGATGCCAAAGATGGGGAAGTTTTTGAAGGATGCTATTCTGAACAAGACAAAAGAGCTTCAAGGCATGGTAGTACTAAGTCATGAATGCAGTGCTATCATTCAGAGGAAGTCCATTCCAAGGAAGTTAACTGATCCAGGGAGCTTCACACTCCCTTGTGCCATTGGACCTCTTCTATTCTCTGGATGTCTTTGTGATTTAGGAGCATCAGTCAGCTTGATGCCATTCTCCATAGCACAGAAGCTGGGCTTTAGAGTTTTCAAACCTTCAAAGATTTCTCTTATCCTTGCAGATAGATCAGTTAGATTGCCTGTTGGTATGTTGGAAGATCTACCTGTCAAGATAGGTGGTTTTGAGGTTCCAACAGATTTTGTTGTGCTGGAGATGGATGAAGAGCCAGTAGATCCTCTTATCTTGGGCAGACCATTCTTAGCCACTGCAGGAGCTATTATTGATGTGAGAGGTGGGATAATAGAGCTTCAACTTGGGTCTGAAAAGCTCAAGTTTGATGTGAATGAAATGATGAAGAAGCCCACCATTGAAGGTCAATGTTTCTATGTAGAGACAATGGATCAGTTGGCTGATGAGTTGCTTGAGGAGCTGAACACTGAGGATCCTCTTCAAGCTACTCTAACTCAAGAACAAGGAGACAATGGGCTCTTGGCTGAAGCAAGTGAAGGGTATAAGCTGTATCTGGACAATGCAAGAGAGCTGGGTCCTGAGACAAGGTTTGTGGAGCTGGAACAGAATGGCACTGAGGTTTTGGCAATCCAAGAATCAGTCACCAGCCAAAGCAGCTTGGACCAGGACTGGAATGAGGCTGATGCACCCTCTGTTGAGCTCAAACCTCTACCAACAGGGCTCAGGTATGCTTTCTTAGGACTAAACTCCACATATCCTGTCATCATCAATGATAGCCTATTAGAGGACCAAGAGAGTGCATTGCTGAATGAAATAAGAAAGTTCAGGAGAGCCATAGGGTATTCTTTGGCTGATATTAGAGGGATCTCTCCTGACATCTGCACCCATAGGATCCACCTAGAGGACCAATCTATGTCCTCTATTGAGCACCAACGTAGACTTAACCCCAACCTTAGGGAAGTGGTTAAGAAGGAGATACTAAAGCTTCTTGAGGCAGGGATAATTTACCCAATCTCTGACTCAAGATGGGTGTCTCCTGTTCATGTTGTGCCCAAGAAAGGTGGGATCACAGTGGTGAAAAACGATAAGGATGAACTCATAGCTCAAAGAACAATAACTGGCCATCGCATGTGCATTGACTATAGGAAATTGAATTCTGCTTCTAGAAAAGATCATTTTCCTTTACCATTCATTGATCAAATGCTTGAAAGGTTAGCTAATCATCCTTATTTTTGTTTTCTCGATGGGTACTCTGGATTTTTCCAAATTCCCATAGATCCAAGAGATCAAGAGAAAACAACATTCACATGACCTTATGGCACTTACGCTTATAGGAGAATGCCTTTCGGTTTATGTAATGCACCGGCCACTTTTCAAAGATGTATGATGCACATTTTCTCTGACATTATTGAAGAGAAAGTTGAGGTGTTCATGGATGACTTTAGTGTCTATGGCTCCTCCTTCTCGGATTGTCTCTCTAATTTGACACAGGTGTTGGAGAGATGTGAGCAACACAACTTGGTGCTGAACTGGGAGAAGTGTCATTTCATGGTGCAAGAAGGGATAGTTCTTGGGCACAAGATCTCTGAAAAGGGCATTGAGGTTGATAAGGCAAAGGTGGAAGTGATGGTAAATCTGCAAACCCCCACTTCTGTTAAAGGGATAAGGAGCTTCCTGGGTCATGCAGGGTTTTATAGAAGATTCATAAAGGACTTCTCAAGGATTGCCAGGCCCTTAACAAGACTGTTGTGTAAGGAAGTGGATTTCACCTTTGATGCTGAATGTGAAGAAGCCTTTAAGTTGATCAAGGAGGCATTGGTTAGTGCACCAATAGTTCAGGCACCAGACTGGTCCCTACCTTTTGAGGTCATGACAGATGCATCTGATTTTGCTGTTGGAGCAGTGCTTGGGCAAAAGAAAGACAAGAAGTTGCATGTGATCTACTATGCCAGTAGAACACTTGACTCTGCCCAAGAGAAGTATGCTACAACTGAAAAGGAAATGCTGGCAATAGTCTTTGCTTTTGATAAGTTCAGAAGCTACCTGGTGGGATCAAAAGTCATTGTATATACTGATCATGCAGCCCTCAGGTATTTGATGACCAAGAAAGATCCCAATCCAAGGCTGTTAAGATGGGTTTTATTGCTTCAAGAGTTTGATATGGAAGTGCTTGATAAAAAGGGCATTGAAAATGGGGCTGCAGACCATCTCTCAAGGCTGAGGATTGAAGAAAAGGTCCCCATAGATGATGCTTTGCCTGAAGAGTATCTGATGGTGCTCCATTCCTACTTGGAGTTTGAGGAAGTAGAGAGCATTCAAGAGAGGTGGATGCCTTGGTTTGCAGACATAGTGAACTATCTTGCATGTGGGGTGGAGCCTCCTGAATTAGATGCCTACAAGAGGAAGAAGTTCTTCAGAGATGTCCAGAGATACCATTGGGATGAGCCCTACCTCTATGTTCTGAACAAGGATCAGCTGCATGTGATCTACTATGCCAGTAGAACACTTGACTCTGCCCAAGAGAAGTATGCTACAACTGAAAAGGAAATGCTGGCAATAGTTTTTGCCTTTGATAAGTTCAGAAGCTACCTGGTGGGATCAAAGGTCATTGTGTATACTGATCATGCAGCCCTCAGGTACTTGATGACCAAGAAAGATGCCAAACCAAGGCTGTTGAGATGGGTTCTATTGCTCCAAGAGTTTGATATGGAGGTGCTTGATAAAAAGGGGATTGAGAATGGTGCTGCAGACCATCTCTCAAGGCTGAGGATTGAAGAAAAAGTCCCCATAGATGATGCTTTGCCTGAAGAGTCTCTGATGGTGCTCCATTCATACTTGGAGTTTGAGGAAGTAGAGAGCATTCAAGAAAGGAGGATGCCTTGGTTTGCAGATATAGTGAACTATCTTGCATGTGGGGTGGAGCCCCCTGAATTGGATGCTTACAAGAGGAAAAAATTCTTCAGAGATGTCCAGAGATACTATTGGGATGAGCCCTACCTCTATGTTCTGAACAAGGATCAGTTATACAGAAGGTGTCTTGCTGAAGAGGAGATGCAACCTGTGTTGCAGGAATGTCATGGTTCTGCTTTTGGAGGTCACATGGGGGCATTCAAAACTGTGGCAAAGGTTCTTCAAAGTGGGTTCTGGTGGCCTACAATGTTCAAAGATGCCCAGTTGGTGGTTGCAGCATGTGATGCCTGTCAGAGGCATGGGAACATATCTAAAAGAAGTGAGATGCCTCAAAACCCCATTCTAGAAGTGGAGATCTTTGATTGTTGGGGGATTGACTTTATGGGACCTTTCATTTCATCCTTTGGAAATCAATACATACTTGTTGCTGTGGACTATGTGTCCAAATGGGTTGAGGCCATTGCTTCCCCTACCAATGATTCCAAGGTTGTAGTAAAGCTGTTTAAGAGCATCATCTTCCCAAGGTTTGGAGTTCCAAGGGTTGTCATTTCTGATGGAGGATCCCACTTTTTGAACAAGACTCTGGAAGGGTTATTGAGAAAGCATGGAGTTAAACACAAGATAGCTACTCCATATCATCCTCAAACTAGTGGCCAGGTTGAAGTATCCAATAGACAGATCAAGGCCATTCTGGAGAGGACTGTTAGCTCAAGCAGAAGAGATTGGAGCAAAAGGCTAGATGATGCATTATGGGCTTACAGGACTGCCTTTAAAACTCCAATTGGAACATCACCATTCAGTCTGCTATATGGGAAGAGCTGCCACCTTCCTGTTGAGTTGGAGTACAAAGCTATGTGGGCTGTGAAGTTTCTAAACTTTGATATCAAAACAGCTCAAGAGAAAAGGATCATGCAACTTCATGAACTTGAGGAGATCAGGCTTGAAGCTTTTGAAAGCTCAAAGATCTATAAGGAGAAGACCAAGGTCCTGCATGATCAAAAGATTCTGAAGAGAGAGTTCAAGTATGGTGATTTGGTCTTGCTTTTCAACTCCAGGCTTAAGTTGTTTCCAGGAAAGCTTAAGTCTAGGTGGTCTGGACCTTTCAAAGTTCTTGAAGTGAGGCCTTATGGTGCCATTGTCTTAAAAGGAAAGAATGGTCAGGAATTTGTGGTGAATGGACAGAGAGTCAAGCATTACTTAGTTTCACAAGGGAAAGAGGAGGCTACAACAGTTCCTCTTCTTGATCCACCAGCCTGTTAAACAGGTTCTCAAAGTCAAACTTAGAGACTTTAAACAAAGTGCTCTTGGGAGACACCCCAAGCTTATCTTTGTACATAGTTCTTTTGGTTTCTTCTCTTTTCCTTTATGTTTTAGAACTTTTTGATGGGTTTTGTGAGTTGGTCTCAGGTACTAGGTGACCCTTGGAGGACATAACTTGTGATGAATGGAATGGAGCATGTGAGAGAGCTGAGAGGACTGTTTAAAGCCAGAAAAACTCGAAGAACGCCTCAGTGCTACCTAGGTGTGCGGGTTAGTGCATGAAGAACCCAGGCCGCAGCAAGACTCGCGATTTACTCCGGCCTGGGCGTGCTACCTGGTGTGAAAGAACCCTGGCCGCACAATACCTTGAGAAGCCCGAAATGTTTAAGTCCCATTTACTGCGGGATGGGTGTGCGGGTCAGAAGAGAGGGAGCTAGGTCGCACGTCTATTCGGAATTCACTCCGGCTTGAGTGTGCGACCTAGAAACATGGAGGCCAGGCCGCACAAAAAGAAGGGAGGCCAAAGAGTTTAAGTCCCAAAACCTGCGAGATAAGCGTGCTACCTGGAGTGAAAGAACCCTGGCCGCACAATACCTTGAGAAGCCCGAAATGTTTAAGTCCCATTTACTGCGGGATGGGTGTGCGGGTCAGAAGAGGGGAGCCAGGCCGCAGCAAGGTTCGGAATTTACTCCGGCTTGGGCGTGCGACCTAGAAGCGTAGACGCTGAGCCGCACCAGAAAGAAGAAGGCCGAAGGTTCTAAGTCCAAACCTGTGCGACCTGGTGCTGCGGCCTAGAACCCTGGGAGACTAAGTCGCACGATCATTCGCAATCTACTCCGAGATGGTCGTGCGACCTGGAAAGAGGGAGGCCAGGCCGCACTAAACAGGAGGAGTCCAAAAACGCCTAAGTCCAAACCTGTGCGACCTGGTGCTGCGGCTTGAAACCCAAGGAGGCTAAGTCGCACGATCACTCGCAATTCACTCCGAGATGGTCGTGCGACCTGGAAAGAGGAGGGTTAGGTCGCAGCATGAAGAGAACGGCTAAGGAGCCTAAGTGACAAAACCCTGCGGCGTGGGCGTGCGACCTAGAAGCAAAGATCTTGAAAGCCATGGGGTACAGATTCAAGGAGAACAAGGCAAAGTTTGATCTGATTAATGAAGCACATTTGTGTAGGATTGGCTTTCTCCAAGGAAGAGTGGGTACCAAGGTAGTCTACAACTTCAAGACACTCATCAGTGAACCAGCCCAAGTTCTCCTACCCAATCCCTCCATCACCACAGTCCAAGTTAAAAGGAACATTCACTTCTTCTTGCTGAAGGAAGAGCTGTACAATGTCCAAACTGATCCACCAATCCTCACATACAAGCAAGCTTGCAGAGAAGAAGCCTCAAAGGGAAAGAAAGCAACCGCTGAAGATGCTACCACAAGTGCAGCTGGTGCTCAAGATGATGATCTGCCCCCACCTCAAAAACGTCTTGGTGGAAACAGATATCACTTTGATGATTACAACTGGGAGGAACCAGGCACTTCAGGGTTCAGAGCTCAACAGAAGATTGGTATTCTCCAACAATGGTGCAAGTACCAAGACAAAACCATCCACAAGATGGCCAAATGCATCAAGGAGATGAAGAAGAGGATCAAGAAGCTTGAAAACCCTTGCAAAGGTGGAGCTCCAGCACCGGTTTCACCAAGGAACAGAGAGGAGGTTGGGGAGAGTTCCATGAACTGCACAGCCTTGGTCACATATGGAACCACTTGGGTAGATCTTGACGACGGAAGTGATGAAGCCAGCCACCATTCTTGGGAAACACCGTCAGGCCACACATCGAACCCCTCCTACTCATTGGGGTCCGATTTCAACAGCCACTAGGTACCACTAAAAACCTTGTAAATAGCATGTAGATTTTCTTTCTCTTTTGCATTTTGCCTGTTTGCTTTGGTTTCACTTCTTTCTCATACTTTTATAACACAAGGGACTGTGTTATCTAAGTGTGGGGGAGGAGTTTTATCCTTAACTAATCATGTTTTCTATTTTCTTATTTTACACTTTGAGTCTTGAGTCACATTCTAGTTGCATATTCATCTAAGTACATATAAAAACCAAAAAAAATGGAAAAATCTGAAAATTTTACACAAAAAAAAAAAAAAAAAAATGATCATGTAGTTGCATTCTCATTTTTAGGATTGAGTCTAGATTGCATTTGCATGTAGGTTGCATCTTGCAAGGAGTAATGATAGGTTTTCTAGAGAGTACATCACTTTGAGAACTTGAATTGAATATGCTTGTGAATCTTTTTCTGTGCTTGCAAAGTCTGAAATGATTTGAATCTGAGAAGCAAGTTTGAATTGAACTCAACTCTAATTAAGTGGGAACTTTGAACCTGACTTGAAAATATCTTGTGATGCATTGTTTGAAAAAAGCTTGTGGATACCAATATACATACTTGAGCTAGAACCACTGTTTTCACCACTCTTTTCCTTAGCTCAAGTAGCTGAATCCACATCAAGGATCAGTTCCCATACCTTGAACCCATCCTTCTTTTAAGCCAATGTTTGTGTGTGAATTGAAAGGCCACCTTGGATCAAACTTAGCAGAAAGTGTTAGGTTTAGAGCGACAAGGGCAAGTCTCATTGAGTGCTGTGTTCCAACATCAAGGAACTGAGAGTTTTGGCGAGGATTAAGTGTGGGGGAAAAGACTCTTTGGTGAGTGGAAAAAGGTGAGATGAGTGGGAAAGAGAGAGTGAAAATAACTAGGGGAATGAAAGAAAAAGAAGTCAGTCTTGGTGTTTTGAGAAAGTAAGCTCTGGTTTGTTGAAAAGAAAGAGTCTAGTCTCTAAGTGAAAAAGGAAGAAAAGAAGCCAAAGGCTCAAATGTTTTGTTAAGAAAGAAAGAAGAGGCTAGAAGTTGTAAAAGAAAAAG
The DNA here is from genome assembly GCF_000478725.1 of Eutrema salsugineum. Lineage (NCBI taxonomy): Eukaryota > Viridiplantae > Streptophyta > Magnoliopsida > Brassicales > Brassicaceae > Eutrema > Eutrema salsugineum. The sequence continues at coordinate 8,033,228 of NW_006256877.1, forward strand.
AGCTGTGTAAAGTTTGAGTTCCAAGACTTGAGAGGAAAAGTGAAAAGTGAATCCCCTAGTGAGAGGAAAATGAGAGTGAAAAGTGAGGATTTTTGAGCAAGTGAGGAAGCTTTGAGTAGAGGGTGGGGTGTGATGAGTCTTTGCCCTTGTATGCATAGGTTGCTTTTTACCTTTAGCATTCTGCCAATGTTTGATCATTCATAGAGAGATCCCTTTGCTGCATTTAACCCACTTGAACACTGATGAGATCATTTTAATCTCATAGCCTCTCCCTAGCCAAGCCAGCTTGTTTAAACCTTGCATCATGAGATCCACCTGATAAAAGCTTAATGAATGTGAAAGAGTTGAGAGAGAGATGAACTTGTGGAGATTCCTTGCTGAGTTGATATATATCTGAGTATGACTTTGCATTGCATAATTGAGCATGAACTTGAGTTCTCATTGTGATCACTTCTCTCAAAAAGAAAATGTGAACTCCCATTGCATACAACCTCTTTCTCTCATTTGCTCTTTTTGCTTGAGGACAAGCAAAGGACAAGTGTGGGGGAGTTGATATGTTCATAATTTGCATCATTTAGGTTGCATAAATCATTCCAAATCATGTTTTATTTCATGCATTTTAGGTCCTTAGGGTTTGTTTTAGAACTTAGGAGATGCATTAGGTCCCAATCAGTCTATTGCATGTTTTGAGTGTCTATCAGGTGAATGTGGAGCTGAAAAGATGAATCAAGGAGGTGGAATGGTGAGCAAAGCTTGAAAAAGTGGAAAAATTGGGTCCTGGGAGATTATCGGCCATTCTCGCTGGCCAGGAAGGTTTTACCGGCCATTTCCATGTACCGCGGGAAGCTTTACCGGCCATTTTCATGCACCGCGAATGAAGTGTATCGGCCAAAATCTCCGGGTATGAACGTGTCTCAGAAATCGCCTGTCCGGGGAGCCTTCCGGTCCGATTCAGACGGCAGGTGCTTCATAGAAGTTGGAGAGCATTGCATCACGGTCTCTTAGCAAGTGGAATCGTGGAATTCGGACGCGTGAGCAGAGAGATAAGCTTGTCGGAAGGAACCCCAGTCTCGCAGGTATTCCGGACCGAACAGATCAGTCCTAAAGGATGCGAAGGACGGTGCACTTCCAGGCCGATTTAGTTTCCGGTTCCTTCATGAGAACCAGAGAAATTTGAGTCTTCTTTCCAGAACGTCCAAGAGCATTCAATTCGGATCTATGAGCAGAAAGATACACTCTCCGGAATGGACACATGTCTAGACGCCTCTCTCTGGTCGCGTACATGCACTGCAAAGATGTGCCCTCCAGGAAGCCTTACACTTCCCAAGCACCGAAGTTTCCTTCACCAAAGTTGGAGATAAATGAGTCCTCTGTCTTCAGCAACCGAAATCATTCAATTCGGACAAGTCTCATAGGAGTTACACTCTCCGGAATGCGAAGTGGTCTAAGCTGCTCTGGATGCTGCGAGATGGTCTTGCGACTTGGTTAACCCGCAGGCCTGAAGATGAACGCCTGAATGCTGATGCTGCGAGTTGATATGTGCGGGTAAACTATCACTGGAAGAGGTCTGAAGCTCAAGAGCAAGAGAAATGCTAAGTCCACAATCGTGCGACTTAGGCATGCGAGTTAGCCGCGCCTGGAACTATGCCGCACGATCACTCGCAAATCACTCCGACTTGAGCCTGCGACCTGGGTGCAATAGAGACCAACCCGCACAGTTTGTACATTCCCCAGAAACCGCCTTAGCCCTGCGAGTCGGAGAGGAAGGAGACCAAGCCGCAGCAACACTCGCAAAACACTCCTACTTAGGCGTGCGGCTAAGACAGGGCGATTCAGGCTTCACAAGACAAGTCTTCATCTACTGCGACTTAGGTGTGCGACCTGGGACATACTGGACCGACCCGCAGTAACTCCCACTTTATCCATTAAAGCCGGGTCAGGACCCGGTTTGTTCCGGGCTGACCCGGTTCGTTTTTAAGGAAGTATAAATACTTTTTAGGGTTTTTTGGGGGGGGGACTAAGTTTTATTCCCTTTGTCTCTTGCCTCTTTGGTGAAAAGACTCCATTAAGAAGAGAAATATCTTTATTTGAGTGTTTAATCAAGAGAGTTTAAAGAGATCTGGGTGTTTAAAGCTGTTTTCTTTTGAATCTATCATCTCCATCTCCATTTCTCATCATTAATCATGCTAATCTACTCAACTTGCAAAGGTTTAAGAGAGATTAGTATGATTAGTGAGTAGTCACCTTAATGAGGTTCTAGATGTGTAGGTTAGGGTGCTAAAGTGTTAGATTAGGAGTGCTTAGGGCTAGATTCATTGATTCATCTCTCTAAACAGCTGTTCTCTATGCTAGATCCTTGATAATCACTTGAGATCTAGATTCTGGGAATTTCATGCACCAAAAGTGTTTGATGAAATTCCTGAAAGAGTTGTGTTAGAGGTTTAAGTAATTTTTCATCATGGGAATGATTTGTTAAATGCTTGAATGATCATTAAGAGCTGTTTGTTAATGCATATTGATTCATGTTTCACAAATGGGAATTTGGTTTGAAAATGGATTAGTATAGGGGTTAATACCTTCATGAGAGGATTAACCTAGATTAGAGTTCTTAATCATTTGAATCATGTCTCATCATTGTCATTAGCATTTCTAGTTTAACACCAAGGCACCCTAACCAACTATCATGTCTAGAATCTCATGCCTCCATCATATCATATTCACATCATTTGTCATTGTCATTTGTCTTTAAACCTGTTTATGTTTATAGTTGTCTCTAGATTAATCAAAACCTATTCTTGTTTGCTTGAATTAAGAACTTGAACATATAGCTTAGTGTCTAACACCACATTTGGATTGATAAACCTCTTTGTGCTACATTGACAAGGGGATTGATAGCCCTGAGACCATAAAAAGTCTTGTCTATCATTGTTCAGTTCTATTATTTATGTTCTATAAATCATTATAGATAAATAATTCATCACCGTCATCTAATTGTTTGTTACAATTTTCAGAAGCATGTTATATCCTCAAAGAAAAAGAGGAAGACGGTGAAGAGAACTCGAAGAAGAGAAGGTAATTCATTTGTCATACATCAGATGAAGGTAATATTCATAGGAAAGAATTTGAGGAAGACGGAGTTGCATAATATGCATCATCTCAATTCAAAACAAATGGGTATCTGATAATAGGAATTTTTCAATTCTTGATCAGTTCCTCCACTACTCATGTCATTGTAGCACTTGAGGTATCAATCCAAATGGAGAGATTCTAGACACTAGAACTATGAGGATCTATCTTAATTCAAGTCTAATAAGCAGATGAGTTGGTAACAATGTGATCTAAAAACATAAAGCAAGCAAGAACAAGCAGTAATTAAGAACGAGCAACAAGATAAACAAAACAAAGACTCAAATTCAAAAATAAGATAAAGCTAAACCTCTAGATGTGATCATTGATCAGGGTGCTTTCAATGCTTAATTCATGATGCTAAGCAAACAATGCAACACTTGCAATTCTTTAGTCTAGACTTCCAATTCAGATTAATTCATTCCCATGACAGAAATCACTTTGCAAATTTCTTAATCAAGACTAATTCCCATAAGTGAATAAGCAATTAACAAGCATAAGGTTCCAAGTCTAATATGACCAAACAGCCTCTTTGTGCATCAACATAAGAGCTAAGAAAGACTGAATCTTATACAGAAAGATAAAGCAAGCATCACATGATCTCAAATTCCAATCAACTTAGAACTCAAATCAAGAGCATTTCTTTCCCAAGACAATGATCACTATACTAATCAGCATTCAAACCTAACTCTCATTAGTGGTAATGATGATCAATATGCATTAATAAACAGTTCTAATATGTCATTTATGCTTCAAACAAACATTCCCATGTCATTTAAAACATAAACCCTTAAGTTAGCTCATTCAGGCATTTCATCAGACACCTTGTGGGTGGAGATATGCCTAAGTTCTAGACCAGAGTGATTATCAAAGATGTAGCATTAAGAGCAGCTAACTAAGGAAAGGAAATGAGAATCTAGAACCTAAACATCACAAATCAAACATCTAATCACCCTAATCTACACACCTAGAAGCTTAAAAGAAGACTACTCACTAATCATGATGAACACACCATTTCCTTTGCAAGAGGTGATGTTAAACATGATTAGAAGCAAAGATAAGAAGAAAAGATGATAAGAAACAGATTTAGATTGATTAAATCCTTGAGATATCTCTTAAAAAAATCTGGGTTTTCACAAAAGAGACAAAAAGAAAAGAGAATAAAGCTTTTTTCTGCTGGATAATGCCTAAAACATATATATAGGTAGGGTTTCTTGCTGGGCCAACCTAGGACAAACTAGGTTTTGCCCCAAAAAGGCCCACAAAAACGTCATGAAGCGAGAATTTATCGAGGTGATTTTGACTGGTGCAGGACGTCGATATATCTTCGGCAATCTGAGAGTTGTTACACCGAGGCGCTGCACCGGCTGAACTCACCTCGGTGCGGCATTAAAGATAGCTTCAAGGGAGAGCAGGATTCAGTCGGTGCAGGACGTCGATAATTCTTCAGCATTTTGGCTTCCAAAAGCCAGCCAAAATCGTCAAGGTTCCAAGGTAATACCGACCAGATTTTGGTCAGTACTCCTTCTCGATATGAATGTAGACCGCTTGCACCAAATGCTTCATAACTCCTTGATCACTTGTCCGAACTTCGATCTTCCACTTCCAAGAACTAGATGACGTCCTTAGCTCCAAGTTTATTGAAGGGCTCTACCCCGTATGACAATGGAAAAGCCCCCGTCCCGTCGGTTCTTTGAGGCGCATCGCATAAGACCTGATCGGGCTGTGAGACATGTGTTCCTTCTGATGGCGATATCTCCCAGTTCACGGCTCCAAATCGTCTGATTTCAAGTGTTCCGGAAACTAGACTCTTCTTGATTCTTGATGAAGACACCGGAGGTTGAATCGCATTTCAAGTCCTTCTTCCCACACGATCAAAGTGAAGGTCTCGTCTGCACCAAACCATCTGTCCGAGTTGTTGTACACAGGTGAGGGTTCCTCCATGATCCCAGCTCCAAGTTGCTCCCAAAAGTCTCAAAATGACCTGAGAACACTCCAAAAATGCAGGACACTCTAGGACCTAATGCAAATCTTAAACAAAGCTAGAACCAAAGACAAACTCTAATAAAACTAGCTAAATGTATGTATGAGACTCAATATTTGGACAAAAATGCAATCCTAATCATGACAAAATATGAGTATATCAACTCCTCCACACTTGTCATTTGCTTGTCCTCAAGCAAACAAGAACAAATGAGAGAGAGAGGTTGAATGCAAAGTTCATTGTTCAGTGTTCAAGTTACCAATTCTTTAAAAAGAGATCATCATTAAAAGAATTCAAAGTTCATTGTTCAAGTTACCAATTCTAGACTGCAATGCAAACTGGTTTACCCATAAAAATTAGCCATACTTGTCACCAAATGAACCAAACTCAAGCACCAATCTTCACAAGCATTCCTAACCTCAACCTTTTGACATTCATTTAAAGTTTCAAGTGGATCATGTTCATGCAAATCAAATGAATTCATTTGGCTTGGGACTGGATTTTGAGATTAAAATGATCTCAATCAAGTAACTGGTACTCCATGCAAGGGGATCACTCAAAAATTAGTAGACTTTAGTAAATTGCTAAGGGTAAAAAGCAATGGATGCATACAAAGATAGAACTGCATCTACCCCACACCAAAAATGCTTTTCACACTCAACTTTAAACCTCTCAAGACTCTTTCTCTAGTCTACTCACCCCAAATGGCATTTTGCCTTTGACACTCAATCAGCTCTCATCACTCTCTTCATTTCATCTCTTAGGGGAATGCTTTCTTTAACAACCACTTAGTGAGTTTCTTTTCTTTAACACACAAACTCTTCCTTAATCCAGTCTCTTTTTGAATCTTTTCTTCTTTTTTTCTTTTCATGAGACTCTTTTCAACACATGAGCTTTACATTTCAGCACACACTCACTTTCTTTCATTTAAATATTCATTCCCCTAACCAATCCGGTTCTTTCCACTTTCATCACTCAGATTTATTTTCTTTTCAGCTCACACACTCAAAATCAATGCTCTCACTTTCACCTAAACCTAGACTAGCCCTTGATGTTGGACTAGTGTCTACATGCAGCACTATCTTTGTCGCTCTAAACCCAACACTTTTTACCAAGTCAACTAGAAACAAGGCCTCAAAAATCATGCACACAAGAAGGGTGTTTAGGTTTCAAAGAAAGGTTTGGCTAAAGGCAGGGAACTGTCTCAAGATGAGAGATCAGCTATTTGAGCTAGAAAGAGTGATAAAAAGGGATAAGAAAGCTCAAATATGTATGTGGTACCCATGAATTCACAATGATATGCACAAACATGATAACTAGATGTCAAATTCAAGGGTTCTCACTTAAGCAAGGTTGAGGCTATTCACAACTTGATTCAGCTAGAACAGAAGTATTGGGACACCAGTTCAAAGCATGGTTCACACTTGATTTCATACCAGTTTTGCAATGCATTAAAGGACCAAACTCTTAAAATGATGCTCTCTTCAAGAAAAAATCTATCATTACTCTTATTTGCATATGATGCAACCTATATGAAAATGCAAACTAGACTCAATCTAAAATGTGAATGCAACTACATGAGCATTTTTTGTGAAATTTTTTTCAGATTTTTCAATTTTTTGGTTTTTATATGCACTTAGATGAATGCAAAATGAGACTCAAAGTGAAAAGGAAAATAAGAGCAGAATAAACATGATTAGTAAACACAAAACCCCTCCCCCACACTTAGATAACATAGTCCCTTGTGTTATAAAAGCATGAAGGAGAAGTGCAAAGCAAAATCACAAAATGCAAAGAGAAAATAAGCTAAGATAGATGCATATTTACAAGGATGGAGTGTTACCTGATCAAGGCCTGAGAGATGGGGCTGGAGAATTGACTACACCGACCTCTTGCACCGAGTGAAATCACCTTGGTGTGAGGCATCCTTGGCCATCTTTTGTTCCACACCAACCTCCATTTGCTCGGTGTATCAGGTCGATATTTCTTCGGCTTTTTGAACCTTGATACACCGAGTTCTTGCACCAAGTGAAATCACCTCGGTGTGAGACAAGTATTGGCCACTTTTTGCACTGTACCGACCTCCATTTGCTCGGTGTAACTGGGTCGATATTTCTTCGGCTTTCAATCCTTGTTACACCGAGTGAATGCACCGAGTGAAATCACCTCGGTGTGAATGCATTCCTCACACAATTTCTCAGCTTTTCTTTGGTCCATTCTCCTTATGGCAGCTCCTAAACACCTCAGAAACCTGTCCACACTTAAGCAAAACATCAAAACGTCCTAAAAACAGCAAAAGAAAGCATTAAAAAGAGTATTTACAAAGGATAAGCTTGGGGTGTCTCCCAAGAGCACTTTGTTTAAAGTCACTAAGTTTGACTTTTCAGAACCTTTTCTTAATGAGGGAGAGGAGGAGTTTTGATGCTCCTTTTCTTGTCCATGAATTCAAGCATGAGGTTCTTGTTCATCAGCTCTTGGACACCAGATGACCCTTTGTCTATAAGCTCTTGTGTGAGAATTGCCCTGAGTTTTGCAAATGGTCTTGATCTTCATTGCCTTTAACCTTGTATTCCACAGCTCCACCGTCAAACTTCCATGGAGTGAGAGTTAAGACTTGAGGAGAAGACCCAAGAGTGAATGATTTGGTGCTTGTTGGGTTCTTGTCTTGAAACCCTGAACCATTGCTTTTGTTTCTTCTGATCTCCTTCTCACTTGGTGTAGGAGATAGAGATTCCAAGCAAGCTTCATCATCACTAAAGAAATCCCCTTCAAACTCAAGATCAGGTCTTATGAAGGACTCTTTCTTCTTCTCAACAGATGCAAGGGGTTGAGCTTCTTCTATAGTTCCCATACTCCCCTCATACATCATCCCATAGAATTTCAACTCATCAGAATCATCAGATATAATTCCACAAAACCCAGCAAGAGGAGGCTTAAGGGGATAAGATACTTCATCATCTACCTTAGTAAGCACCACTCTTTGGGTATCAAAGTCCATCCTTGCTCCTGTGGTGTTCATAAATGGAGTTCCAAGCAAAATAGGTAGCTCTTTGGTATTCTTCATCTTCATGAATACAAAATCAGTTGGAACTGTGCATTCACCAATCTTCATTGGGTAATCTTCAAGGATTCCATATGGCTTCTTTGAGGATGAATCTCCAAAGGTGATTGACATGGGGTGATGCTTAAGACTCTTGATCCCTAGTCTCTCCACCATGTCTAAAGACATTACACTGATGCTTGATCCAGAATCACACAAAGCATTGTCCACTTTCAAATTTCCAAGAGAGCATGAGATGGAGAGCTTTCCTGGGTTGCCTAGCTTGGGAATAGATTTGGGTTTCACCCTTGTTGAACCAGTGCTAGAGACTCCATCAGATATCCTTCCTTGAACCATTCTCTTATCTTTTCCTTCAGCAATCTCAGAATCATTCTTTTCCATATCAAAACAAGCTGCCTCCCCACCTTCTTTCTGAATGTCCTCATTGAGATCACAGAACAGGAACTCAAACTCATCTATGATGGCGTCCTCATCATCTTTTGTCAGGCATTTTTCACTTGAGACATTGCCATGGAGAAGGTCCTCAATTTCTTGGACAGCAGCATGATTATCATCATTTGAGAGGATTGCATTGCAGTATTCTGTTTATGTGCAATTGATGTCCCTGGTAAAGATCTTTGAGCTTGAGAACTGCAGTGGCCTACTTTAGAAGCCAAGGTTGAAAGTTGAGTTAGAAGATCAGAATAAGTGCAATCCACCTTGTTGTTAATCTCTGCCATTTTCTTGTTGAAGTCTGTGGCACCACTTGCTTGACCTTTGAGGATTTACTGGAGCAGGTTCTGCACTTCTTGATCCTTATTCTCTGAGTTCTGTTGGAGACTTTGTTGTTGGGGAGGGACAAAACCTTGTTGTTGAGTGTTTTCAGGATAGAAGTTCTGGTTGGGGGATTCTTGTAGTAGGTAAAGCCCTTTTGGTAACCTTGTTGGCCACCTACAAAGTTCAGCTCAGCTGTGATGTCTTCCCTTTGAAATGTCTCTTGAAACACATGATTCACATCTCTAACAAAGTTGGCTGACTGATGAGAAGCTAAGAGAAGTGTGTCTAGCTTCTCATTGAGAGACTTGATGTCTTTCCTTCTCCTTTCCTCTTCAGCACTCACAGCTCCTCTTGAATTCCTTTCAAAGTCTGATCCATAAAGTTCATCACTCTGAGATACATTCTCCACTAGGGTCATTGATGTCGGTGTATTGAGGGTGTCAAGTTTTACCCTAAATGAAATCAATAGCCGCAAGTGCACAGCTGATCGATTGTAGTACTTAGGGATCGAATCCACAGGGAAGGAGGATCTTTTCCTGCAAAAGCCTTTGAAAGAAATATAAAGTGAGGAAGTCTAGAACCAAACGGTTTTGTGGGGGGTTTGGTGGTGTGTTTAAAATATAAAAACGAAATCTAAAAAGAAACTACGGGAATTAAATGGCCTAGTAACTAAACTTAACGAAAATGAATAAAAACGAGCAAAACGGATATTCTAGTTGCTTAAAAATAAATTAACTAAAAAGGAATGAGAATATTGAACTAAAGCTTGAAATAAAAACGGTGAGAATCTATAGGAAAGAAGGCGTTAGGCTTCAGGGAAGTTTTCTCAGGGGTACGAACGATTCAAAACATTGCTAGAGAGTAAATTTGATAAGATCTTAGCTTAAACTTTTTGAACTGGAGTCACGGACGTATGAAAACGCCACTGTCATGATCATAGACAACTATCTCTCTCAACCCTGACCAGTAGGTTTCCACTCTGGCCCTGGAAGAGAAGAGATGCATTATGTTTAAGACTCGTCAGCATTCACAAATCGCCCATAGGTAGGTTTCCACTCCTATGTTTGTTTTGCTCTCCCAAACTAGATCTGACACGGGATGAACACTTTAGTGTCACCAAGCATCTGGATCAGATTGTAGTTCATGACGCTACTCTCATGCAGTAAAAACAAATTCAGAAGAAAAATTTCTAAGATTCAGCTCAAAAGCTCATGGAATCCTCATCGAACATATAAATCCCCATCGAAAATCCCTTAATCCCAACAATAAAACTACTCAGACATGATGAACGAAATCAAAAACATAGTATTAATAAGTAGAATAGAAACCGAAATTGAAAAAGAAAGAACAAGGGTTCAAGAGACAAATCTCTCTCTCCCTAAAAGCTAAAGTAAAAACAATAAGAAAAATATGAAGTAATGATAGATGATGATGATATAGGGTTCCTAAAACATGTATTTATAGTGCTCAAGACATCTCTGGACGTCACTTAGGGTTTCTCCAAATGAGGGAATCATTGTGGGCTTCAGAAATGGGCCTTCGGGCTCGGAGTTGGCTGGCCACGGTCGGGATGGCTGTGACAGCGGGAAATGGATGGCTAGCCGCGGTCGCGGTGCTTCTGACCGCGGGAAATAGCTTGTTGGCCGCCGGTGGAAATGCTTGCCGGCTGGTTTACGGGATATCTTGCTCTTCGCGTATCTTTTGATTGAACCGTTGGATTGCCAAGCTGTAAAGTGTTCTGGAAAGCTAATACTTCCATCTTTAAGATCTCCAAATTTGAGCTGGATCAGACGGTGAGAAGGCCTTCAATCAGGGGTGAACTTCTGACGGTTTGACTCTGAGCTGATATCTGGTTTTTCTATCCATTTTGTTAAGCTTTTCCCTAAGTTACCTGAAAAGAGTCTTGGAACTACAAATACTAGAAAAACGTGATAAAAGTACTTAAAAGCAATTAAAAACATAGAAACAGTATTTCAAAACGATACATAAAAGTGGTCAAAATACGGTGTTATCAGTCATGGCATCATTGACTTCCTTGGTCATGAAATTACCATTTGAAATTGTGTCCAAGAGGAGTCTGACCTTTGGTAAAGCACCTCTGTAGAAGGTACTTAGCAGCTGAGCATCTGAGAATCCATGGTGAGGTCATTGCATGGTATACCCTCTAAATCTTTCCCAAGCCTCACAAAAGGATTCATGGTTCTTCTGAATGAAACTTGAGATTTCTGAATGAAACTTGAGATTTCATTTCTTAACCTTGCTGTTCTTGATGAAGAGAAGAACTTGGTTAGAAATGCTCTTTTGCATTGCTCCCATGTTGTGACTGATCCTTGAGGTAGAGACTTTTCCCATTGATGAGCTTTGTCTCCTAGAGAAAAAGGAAATAGCCTCAACTTGAAACTGTCCTCACTCACTCCATTGATCTTAGTTAGATCACAAACTCTATCAAAGTTGTCAATGTGATCTAATTGGTCTTCTAATGCCAAGCCATGGAACTTTTTTGATTGCACCATGTTGATCAAGCCAGATTTGATCTCAAAATCGTTTTCAGGTGTTGGAGCCTGAATCCCATGTCTCTGACCCTGAGCCTTGGCCTCATCACCAGCTCCTACAACTTGTATTGGACGTGGAGGTGGAAGCTCTTGCTGATTCTGGTGGTTTCCATTGCCACCATGAGCCTGTTGCCCTTGATCCATACCCAACCTCTCAATGTGCACAGCTCTTTCTCTTTGTCTTCTTGCTTGACTTCTTGTGTTCATACACCTGAAAACAAACACAGCACTTGAAAGTTAATCAGTAAAACAAAAAAAAATGACTTGATCTCAAGAAGATCCAAAGTCCTAATGCTAGAATGAATCCCCAATTGGCAACGGCGCAAATTGATAATAGGAATTTTTCAATCCTTGATCAATTCCTCAACTACTCATGTCATTGTAGCACTTGAGGTATCAATCCAAATGGAGAGATTCTAGACACTAGAACTATGAGGATCTATCTTAATTCAAGTCTAATAAGCAGATGAGTTGGTAACAATGTGATCTAAAAACATAAAGCAAGCAAGAACAAGCAGTAATTAAGAACGAGCAACAAGATAAACAAAACAAAGACTCAAATTCGAAAATAAGATAAAGCTAAACCTCTAGATGTGATCATTGATCAGGGTGCTTTCAATGCTTAATTCATGATGCTAAGCAAACAATGCAACACTTGCAATTCTTTAGTCTAGACTTCCAATTCAGATTAATTCATTCCCATGACAGAAATCACTTTGCAAATTTCTTAATCAAGACTAATTCCCATAAGTGAATAAGCAATTAACAAGCATAAGGTTCCAAGTCTAATATGACCAAACAGCCTCTTTGTGCATCAACATAAGAGCTAAGAAAGACTGAATCTTATACAGAAAGATAAAGCAAGCATCACATGATCTCAAATTCCAATCAACTTAGAACTCAAAGCAAGAGCATTTCTTTCCCAAGACAATGATCACTATACTAATCAGCATTCAAACCTAACTCTCATCAGTGGTAATGATGATCAATATGCATTAATAAACAGTTCTAATATGTCATTTATGCTTCAAACAAACATTCCCATGTCATTTAAAACATAAACCCTTAAGTTAGCTCATTCAGGCATTTCATCAAACACCTTGTGGGTGGAGAAATGCCTAAGTTCTAGACCAGAGTGATTATCAAAGATGTAGCATTAAGAGCAGCTAACTAAGGAAAGGAAATGAGAATCTAGAACCTAAACATCACAAATCAAACATCTAATCACCCTAATCTACACACCTAGAAGCTTAAAAGAAGACTACTCACTAATCATGATGAACACACCATTTCCTTTGCAAGAGGTGATGTTAAACATGATTAGAAGCAAAGATAAGAAGAAAAGATGATAAGAAACAGATTTAGATTGATTAAATCCTTGAGATATCTCTTAAAAAAATCTGGGTTTTCACAAAAGAGACAAAAAGAAAAGAGAATAAAGCTTTTTTCTGCTGGATAATGCCTAAAACATATATATAGGTAGGGTTTCTTGCTGGGCCAACCTAGGACAAACTAGGTTTTGGCCCCAAAAAGGCCCACAAAAACGTCATGAAGCTAGAATTTATCGAGGTGATTTTGGCCGGTGCAGGACGTCGATGTTTCTTCGGCAATCTGAGAGTGGTTACACCGAGGCGCTGCACCAGCTGAACTCACCTTGGTGCGGCGTTAAGGATAGCTTCAAGGGATCAATACGGAGCAGGATTCAGTCGGTGCAGGACGTCGATAATTCTTCGGCATTTTGGTCGGTACTCCTTCTCGATATGTAATACCGACCATATTTTGGTCGGTACTCCTTCTCGATATGAATATAGACCGCTTGCACCAAATCCTTCATAACTCCTTGCTCACTGGTCCGAACCTCGATCTTCCACTTCCACGAACTAAATGAAGTCCTTAGCTCCAAGTTAGGTGAAGGGCTCAACCCCTTATTACATTGGAAAAGCCCCCTTCTCGTCAGTTCTTTGAGGCGCATCGCGTAAGACCTGATCGGGCCGCGAGACATGTGTTCCTTCCAATGGCGATATCTTCCAGTTCACGGCTTTCAAACGTCTGATTCGAAGTGTTCCGGAAACTAGACTCATTCCTCTTGATTCTTGATGAATACACCGGAGGTTGAATCGCATTACAAGTCCTTCGTCCCACGCGATCAAAGTGAAGGTCTCGTCTGCACCAAACCATCTGTCCGAGTTGCTGTACACAGGTGAGGGTTCCTCCATGATCCCAGCTCCAAGTTGCTCCCAAAAGTCTCCAAATGACCTGAGAACACTCCAAAAATGCAGGACACTCTAGGACCTAATGCAAATCTTAAACAAAGCTAGAACCAAAGACAAACTCTAATAAAACTAGGTAAATGTATGCGTGAGACTCAATATTTGGACAAAAATGCAATCCTAATCATGACAAAATATGAGTATATCAGTATCTCTTTTTTCATTATCATATTTTTATATCTTTTGTGTTTTGTTATGCGTAGGAAAGATTTGGAGGAAGACGGAGTTGCATAATCTGCACCATCTCAATTCAAAACATATGGGTATCTCTTTTTTCCATTATCATATTTTTATATATTTTGTTTTTTTCATGCCTTTTTCGATGATAATTTTATTATATAATCGTTTTAACTATAAGCTGATCTATTTCAGGTACTAGAAGAGTTTAATTTCGATTTTGATCGAGATCAAGATAGTTAGATATATGCTTTAGGTTTTTGTGTTCAGTTTGATATCTCCTATTCTAATATGGATGGTCGGTGGCAAAACAACGTGACAGGTATTGAACATGGCAACAACTATAATCAAGACAGCAGAGGTTGATTCTTTATTTTAATTGTGCTGATTTAAATTTATGTCTGCTGTCTTTATTTTAATTGTGCTGATTTAAATTTATTTCTTCTAACAAAAATACGTTGGATCATAAGTTTTGAAGTGGTTTGTTTTGATGATTGGCTATTCTTTTTGGCCAGAAGTAAAAACGAAAACAAGCCAGAAAAACCAAGAGATGGTTTTCGAGATGAAGTTCTACAACGAAGGGCATCAATGTAGTATGTGTACATTCAATTCTATCTTTAGCTAAATAAATCATAAGCATCATGTAATTATTTCCTTTTTATTCCAAGAAGAAGAAGAATACATAGTAAGAGTGTGTCAGATCTTTAGGTTCACTGTAGTTGTCTACATTTTTAAAAAATCTTTAAAGTATAAGGCAAAGAATAGCAAAAGAAGACAAGAAAGGAGAAGGATACAACTATTAAGATGAAGGTAATTCTTAAGTCATCTAATTGTTTTTCAATTTGTTTATTATCCTCTGAGTAGTGTTTGTTATTTTGTTTTAAATAAATCGTCATTGTTATCTGATTTTTTGTTTAGCTTTCCAATTTTGTGGTCTAAACTACACAACCAAACAATGAGAATGAGAATAAGAACAAGAAGATGATAAGGAGGAGTATTGTTGTGATCTTGATGATTATATACGAAAAATAGATTATAATCTATGTACCAGATTTGCTTTGTTCTTGATTTGCGCACACTTTGATTTGCTATATTTTTGTTATCTATATATGGTGTAGGTTTTATGTTATCTTTTGAGCTCTGAGAAATTCTAATAATTAGATTAAAAAGGAGAGTCCTTTTTAAGAGTTTTGGAAGTCTTTTGATCAATTGATAGTTCACTCTTTGAACATCTGTGTTCATATCTATGACTTGCTCTATTTGTCTCAGACTCCATTTTCTATAATGTTCCTTAGAAACACTTTACAGTTACACAAACCAATATAGATAGAGACATCTATTCACTAACCAAATTTAATTATAAGAGAGACAAATATCAGTTCATAAGAATTTTAAAGGAGATGATCTCGATCTCTTTCTTTGTATGGCCAGAAGATTTATTTGTTTCTCTTATCATTTAAACCATAAATTAAATGCTTATTAAACCATATATTAAATGTTAAAACATGGGCCGTATTTCTAACTACCGAATAACATGGCCCAACATCCAAATTTTTAAATACAGAAACATTATACATACCTTCCAATATGTCGTTTATGCTGAATGAGATGGTAGCTTTGTTGGTTAGGTGCTTTGACCATTAAGTGAATGCTCACGGGTTCGAATCCTGTTGTTAGATTTTTTTAAAAAATTTTAGATTTTTGTTACAATTCGATGTTTGGAAATAATTTTTATTTGTTAAATATTTTGCAAAAGAAAATATGTCATAATTTCCTTTGTTATTATCTAGAATGGAATATGTCATAATTTCCTTTTTTTTTTTCATTTTGTTCTAACATGTAATATCTTTAAACTTGAGTTATTAGATCATCAAAGGCCATACCAGTTTCAGAACAAACAACAGCCATAAATATAGGTTTTTCTATAGATTATTGGTTTTGGCTTTTTCTGATTTTAAGAGACGTATAATGTGTGTTTTACATATAGATGAATAACGTCATAATTCCAAATATTAATAAAACTCAAGTCGATTTTTAATCCAGTAATCTTTTTTTTGTCGGAATAACACAACTAATGCATACACTATCTGGCTTTGGTTTGGTTTAATTTACTGGGATTTCTTTCATAAGATTATTGTTAGACTGCTTAGATGCAGAGAACAAAGAGAAAACTTTGGTTACAAGGAACTACCGATAATGACTAAAAGATACACTCGAAGTGAACTCAAGGTGTGTGCAGATGTTGCAGAGAAGTGACCAACAATTGAAGACATATTCTCTAATCTTATCTACAAATTAAATTTTTAAAAATTCAATAGATTAATATAGATTCAAAATGTTTATTATTTTTTTTAAATGTGATATATGTAGTTGAAAAACCACTTATATTTATATCAACCAATAAACATGTGATCATCTGTGTGTTGAGGTTTGTGAAGGTCATCCAAATACATGATGTTTGGATTATTACAACACCTTTCAAATGCAGTAAAGTTTTGTTGAACCCTCCATTCCCTGAAGTTCACCGCCTCAAGTAGCTTATTCTGGATGTTCAAGCTTAGAAAGTATACTAAAAAGGAAAACTTATTAATATTTCTTTCATTAAGGACCGAATATCGTTTACTTTTTCTATTTTTACTTTACGTTTTATGTTATATTTCATAAAATTATGTCAACTGAACACCGGTTAAAAATAAATTTTATATAAGTGATTTATAACGAATTTTTATAGAAGTCTTTTAGAATTTTTAATTTCAAAATAATTCAATAAAAATATAAAGAGTAATGAATTTAAAAAATGAATAATTGAACAAGCTAATTATCTATAAATTCAGTATGTTGTTTTGTATAAAATTTTAAAGTATTTATGCTCGTGCGCCGCATCTCAATATTTAGCCAGAGTGCTTCGAAATCAATAGCATCTTTGCTAAATGCCACACATTTGATATCGACACATCTATGAACATAAACAAATGATCACTCAAAAATTTAACTAATATTCTCTAATACAAAAAATTAAGTTTGTGTATTTAAAAAAAAAATGAAAAACCTGACATGTTTACTTACTCAAAACTTCTAAGAGTAAATTTGATGCATTTCTGTGAATCAACATGGCATCTTCCATATTTTGTCCCGGCATGCTCGCTTAATTTACGAACTTTGATAATTCTTCAGATCAAGTCAACTATAAAATTAAAATTTATCACTATGGTTAGATCTAAATACTAAATAAGTCTAAAACAACACAATTCGAATCGTATACGAAACATACCAATCCTTGAGCGTGTAGATGGAGTGTTGAATATTTCACTGAACGATATGAATGAATATAGATGATCTTTGAGAACTGATGATGTTTCTTGGATGCGAGTATGTTCGTTGAAACACAATTGATATTTGTTGAAGACTGCAACTGATGAACGTAGATCATGTATGACGCCAAAATTACGAATAAAATAGCAATTCCTTTCAGAAATTCGGTCACTGTTCTGATCCACTAAATTACAGGGCATTGTTGCTACAATTCTATCACCCTTTGACCAAAATATATAAAAAAAAGTTAGATAACCGTTTTGTTAAAATATATGGTATTGCAATTGTGTACTTACATGTTCATCTGCCAAGAGAAGCATTTTTTTTGCACTGAAACCAATGTATTTGATGATAATTTTGATAACCTTAATGCATATGCAAGAACTCTTTGAAGTTAACAGATACGTTCGCATGGAGACATTTTTTTAGTTGATGAGAAACGAGGAGATGTTTGTATTATGAAGTTTTGAGTTTAAAAATTATTTTCTCTGTTTAATAAAAGTTTAATCATTTCGTCATTTTATACATAATAACGAACAAGTGTATCATTAAGGCACCAGTTAATTCCACCTTCAACAATATCAATCGTTGTATGATGACTATTAATAATTAGGTTCACTATTTAACAGTCATATCAAATTAAATGTTCTTTATAAGGATGCATTTAATTAACATGTATCAAATAATTTTTTTTTTTTTTAAATGACACATATCACTAAGCTTATAAATAGATTTGATTTATATTAGTCAAATATATATGATGCGTATCCGTCAAGTCTTACAAATTATATTATAAATTTCTTTCCAAATGGAAACTTATTATAGTTTCTTTCATTAAGGATATAGTATCGTTTGTTTTTACTATTTTTACTTTATGTTTTGTGTTATTTTAAATGTGATGTGTCGTTTGAAGCACATCAAAAACAAATGTATTTTAGCAAGTTATAGCGAAATTTGTAAAGTGTATAGTCTTTAACAAGTTTAAATTCACTTCCAAGTATTACGATAAGTGATGCGTGGTGTGTCGTGAGGGTGTCAAGTTTAACCCTAAATGAAATCAATAGCCGCTAGTGCACAGCTGATCGATTGTAGTACTTAGGGATCGAATCCACAGAAAAGGAGGATCTTTCCTGCAAAAGCCTTCGAAAGAAATATAAAGTAAGGAAGTCTAGAACCACGCGAGTTTTGTGAGGGTTTTGGTGGTGTGTTTAAAACGTAAAAACGAATCCTAGAGAAAATACGGGAATTATAATGACCTAATAACTAAACTTAACGAAAACGGGTAAAAACGAGAAAAACGGCTAACCTAATTGCTTAAATGAAAATCGATTGAAAGAGTAAAGATACTAGACTAAAGCTTGAATGAAAATCGGTGTAAATCTATAAGAAAGAAAGCGTTAGGGTTCAGGGAAGTTTTCTCAGGGGTATGAACGATTCAAAACATTGCTAGAGAGTAAATTTGATAAGATCTTAGCTTAAACTTTCCGAACTGGAGTCACGGACGTATGAATACGCCACTGTCATGATCATAGACAACTATCTCTCTCAACCCTGACCAGTAGGTTTCCACTCTGGCCCTGGAAAAGAAGAGATGCATTATGTTTAAGACTCGTCAGCATTCACAAATCGCCCATAGGTAGGTTTCCACTCCTATGTTTTTTTTGCTCTCCCAAACTAGATCTGACACCGGATGAACACCTTCGTGTCACCAAGCATCTGGATCAGTTTGTAGTTCATGACGCTACTCTCATGCAGTAGAACGAATTCAGAAGAAAAAGTTCTAAGATTCGGCTCAATAGCAAATGGAATCCTCACCGAACATATATAACCCCATCGAAAATCCCTTAGACCCAACAATAAAACTACTCAGACATGATAAACGAAATCAAAAACATAGTATTAAAAAGTAGAATAGAAACCGAAATTGAAAAGAAAGAACAAGGGTTCAAGAGACAGATCTCTCTCTCCCTAAAACCTAAAAACAAAGCTTAAAGTAAAATTTCTGTAAAATATTTCATCTCTCTTCTTCTCTCTTTAAAAACGACCTAAATGACATGTATTTATAGTCTCCAATACTCTCGGGTGTCTAGGGTTCCGGAATTAAGGCTGGGAAAATGATACGGGCTTCAGAAATAGGCCTTCAAAGTCGGAGTTAGCTGGCCGCGTTCGGGATGTGTGTGACCGCGGGGAATGGGTGGCTGGCCGCGGTCGCGGTGGTTGTGACCGCGGGGAATGGTCTGTTGGCCGCGGGTGGAAACGCTTGCCGGCTGGTTTACAGGACATCTTGCTCTTCGTGTATCTTTTGATTGAACCGTTGGATTGCCAAGCTGTAAAGTGTGATGGAAAGCTGATACTTCCATCTTTAAGATCTCCAAATTTGAGCTAGATCCGATGGTGTGAAGGCCTTCAATCGGGGGTGAACTTCTGACGGTTTGACTATGAGCTGAAATCTGGTTTTCTATCCATTTTGTTAAGCTTTTCCCAAAGTCACCTGAAAGAGTCTTGGAACTACAAATACTAGAAAAACGTAATAAAAGTACTTAAAAGCAATTAAAAACATGGAAAAAATATTTCAAAACGATCCAAAAAAATGGTCAAAATACGGTGTTATCAACTCCCTCAGACTTAAACCTTTGTTTGTCCTCAAGCAAAGCAAAAGCCTAAACTGGTTAAGTGAAAACAAAAATAGGGAATGCACAAATCTCATAGACACGAACTCCTAAACTAGGACCAAAGATAGTGCATCAATCCACAACTTTGTCTAGAAAATTCTCACCAATACACAATAGATACTAGTCCACTTTTTCCGTCATGCAAAACTTAAACAATCTAAATCTTGATTCTAGTCAACGAGCTCTCTACATTCATTAAGTTCAATAGTAAGTTCCCATTAAAGACATCATCCAGGGTAGACGGCGTTTGGCATT
This sequence comes from Eutrema salsugineum, assembly GCF_000478725.1. Lineage (NCBI taxonomy): Eukaryota > Viridiplantae > Streptophyta > Magnoliopsida > Brassicales > Brassicaceae > Eutrema > Eutrema salsugineum. Next base: position 8,053,393 of record NW_006256877.1, read on the forward strand.
AAAGGGCTGTTTAAGTGGTGGAGTTAAAGTGTTTCGGGTTACCTGAAGATCTGGAGGATGCAAGATAATATGCAAAACCGCAAGAGAGATAAGGACCTGTTGATGACCGCAATTTTCAGTCACTTCTTCTTGCCAAATGTTGTTGCATAATCCTTCCTCCTTTGTTGTAAACAGCTATTCCCCCAGACTTAGATTCTTTCCTGGAATCAGAAAATGATCTCCAAAACTCCATAAAATCGAACTCGAGTTGCCTTGGGACTTAAAATTCGACCTCTCTAAACTCTCTAAGTCTTTTATTTCCTTTCTTTTCTTATTTTCAGATTTTTTTTTTTAGAAAAGAAATGCCTTTTAAAGAGAGAGAGACTAGAGGACGAGATTGTACCAAAATTTGAGATTCTTCTAAGGCAATGTGAGCTTCCTTTTGTGCTGAATCCTTCCGTGAACTTTTCCGGCAAATCGCAGGTCTCTGTCCTTGGTGACTGAAAACTGCGTCATTCCTCTTTCTCTCCAACGTTTTTGCACTTATCTGCATATAAGACAATAGAAAACAAGAGTGCATGTGGTTTGAAAGAGGATTGGTTAAGGTGGGGAACTAGCTAAAGATGAACTCGCCATTCAGGATCAACAGAGAGTGGTAAAAGGATAAAGGAGTCCTGAATGTATGATTTGTTTCCCTGGTCTAATGCTTTAATGAGAAAATTAAGTCCAGATTAAGTTCAAATAAAACAGAGCTAGTGTATTCCTTCATCTAAATCGAAATCATTCAAGTTCCTCTAGGGTACTTCGTTTCAAATGTGCTTAGCTACTGCCTAGTCTAGTCCTAAATCATGAATGAACATGTCACTAGGAACAGTCTAAAAGCACACAGTCAACTATCATTGATTCATGTTCACCATTCCCTTGAAAACGTATTTTGTTTTAAAAACCGATTTTGAAAAACTTTAAGGATAATGCAAAAAGTGTAGATAATGCAAGACTCATGAAAGAAATGTGGTTAGAAAGGGATGAAATCCTCCCCGAGACTTAAATCACACTGTCCACAGTGTGAAACAAGTCGAGATTGGATGAGAAAAATGCATAGATAATCGAATTGGTAAGGCCAAAGAGAACTTACCTGGATCCGGGATGCTGGTGGTGATGGACCAGATTCATTCGAAGAGGTTTGGGAAGGTGATAGGTGGTGATGAAGGTGGTGGGAGGTGGTGAATGAGGTGGAGTGGGGAATCGTGAGGTGGAATGAGGTGAAGTGGGTGATTTAGGGTCGGGTTTTGTCTCAACGACCATTTTTTGCGGTCAGGAGCCACGCGACCACGGAAAACCAGTGCTCAGCCACGGTCAGAAAGACGCGGCCGCAGTCGAACATGTGTTTCCCGTGGTCAGAGCATCTGCGACCGCGGGGGCTTATATCGTGGCATGTTCCTGCTTCTCCTTGGTTCCTGCTGGGCCGAGCAGTCAGGGCCCATCTTTCTTTTTGGTTTTTTCAGGTTTTTTGATTTTTTTGGCTTTTTGTTTTATAAGAAACACCTGAAACTAAGTAAAAAAAAAGATCAATAGAAAAACAAAGAAAATCAGAAGGAAAATAATATCTACATGGGTTGCCTCCCATTAAGCGCTTCTGTTTTAAGTCGTTTAGCTCGACTTTTGGTGTTGGACGTGGCTTAGTCCAATGAATAAGACTTGTCTCAGGACAAGTCTTTTTCGACATCTCCTTGCTTTGCTTAGCAGGTTCTTTGTCACTCTAAAGCTCTTCTTCGAATTCTTTTGTTGCAGAACGTTTTTCTGCTTTGCTGTTGTATGGGACAGCTTCTGTGAAGACATCTTTGTCGATATTAGCAAACGAAATTCTCCGGTTTGGCCAGTCCATTATAGCTCTGAAAGTTGCTAGAAAAGACCATCCGAGAATCACTGGATATGTTGCGTCTCTCGTTTCGACAATGTAGAAGTCGACAGGCACTATGCAATCTCCTATTCTCAAAGGAATTTCATGAGTTATTTCTTGAGGCGTTGCATTGGAATCATCAGCTAGACTAATCTTTGCTCTAGTCCTGCGCAGGTGTTTAATACCAAGTCTAAAAGCAATTACCTTGGACATCATGTTAAGACAAGCTCCAGGATCACAAAGCACGTTTTTAAGCATTTCACCTCTAATAGAACAAGAGAGGAGAAACTGACCTACACCTTCGATTTTGTGAAGTGTTCGAACAGGTTTACCTCTTCTGGCATGGTTGAACAAGTCTTCTATCTCAGTGATTGATTCTTTGCTCTCACAGAAGTAGTGGCCTATCATGAAGTCCTTACAAGCTCTGGCAAAGGTGATTCCTTCAGGTAGATTTTGAACTACATCATTGAATTCGTCAAGCTTTTCTTTGCTGATTTTGTTGGTGTAGTGGCTGCAGTATTCAGGCTTTTTGAGGAGAATCGCATAGACAGCTGCTTCTGGTGTTGTCATGTATCGAGCTCGCATAAAGTATCTATGGATGGACTCCTTGCAGTACCTGAAAAAGACTTGCAAACGACCAAGCTTCCAGATTTCATCAAAGCTTAGGTGAGCAGGGAATGACCTGACCACGTTGTTGAACTCCATGAGCTTCTCTCTACTGATGTTGTTGGTGATCCATTGAATTTCTCCTGAACTGTCCTTTGAGAAATATCCTGCATTGGATCTTCTACAAACAACACATACTCTTCATCTTCAGAGTATTGTTCTTCATACTCATCTTCACAAGACAAAGCCATGTTGCAGGGCCATGACTTGTCCTCGTCTTCAGATCTTTGGGTGCTGATGGAGCAAACCAGTTGTTGATGGAGTGGTTTAGTCATCGCAGGAGGTGTATCAGATGCACAGCTGCTTGTATGAGCTGAACGGGACTGTTTTGGAAGGTTTTTCCGGTTGGCTTTGACTGCAGGGGACGCGACCGCGGGAAAACGCCCATGGGCCGCGGGTACACCGAGCACGACCGTGGGAGAAGGCATCTTGGCCGCGGTCGGAAGTGACGCGACCGCGGGAAAGTGTCTCCGAGTTGATTTGCTGCTGTTGCTTGCTCCTTTGCTTCCTGGATGATCTCCTGGGTCTTCTGGCTTGATGTACTTCCTCTCTGGACTTGAGTCTTTAGTTTTGGTTGCTGGAATCTGCTCTCCAAGTCCTTGTATGATCTCCTCAACCTTTTCTTCAACTTCATCAAGAGCATAGACTACTTTGTCCATCGTTGAGTCAAGTTCTTTGGTTTTGTCAATGACTTTGTAAACCTTCTCTGAAACTTCGACTGTGAAGTCATAAGACTCGTTCTTAGCTTTGTTTAGGGCTTTGTCCACATCATCAAGTTTGAAATCCAGGTCCATGACTTTGTTTTTGGTGTTGCGGAGCTCGTAGGTGTGCTTTACTTGCTCTTCCTCCATGGTGTCAAACCTGTTAGCAACTGCATCCTTTGTTGCTCGTTCTTCTATTGATTTGACTTGTGAAGCTAGGTTATCAATCTTCTCATTGAAAAGTTTTGATATCCCGTCAATCCTTTCGTTTAGAGCGGCTGTAGCGGTTGCTTGAGCTTCTATGAACTGCTTGATTACGCCTTCGAGCTGACTCAATCGGTTACTGAGCTGGACGTTCTCATCTTGCTGGAGAACCTGGTGAGGTAGGCGGAACATAGGATATCTAGGGTTTGCCAATGGAGGTACGTATGGCTCGTTCTGGAACGTTCTGTAGTGTTCGGTTCGAATTTCTTCGTAGAGATCGCGTAAGTACTGCTTCTCTCTGCGTCTGGTGGCTTGAGGAGTGTTGTAAAAACCTTCCCCATAGTATGGATTACGATTTATAGGATACATATCTTCTGAAATGGAAACAAAATAATCTAAAAATGGAAATATGCAGAAAAAGGGGTTCTAGAGTCGATTTACCAACTTTTTTTAGGGTTTTGCGGAAAAGAAAACGCGTGCCTTCCCCGGCAACGGCGCCAAAAACTTGATGTGGTCGTGTGTCGTGAGGGTGTCAAGTTTTACCCTAAATGAAATCAATAGCCGCAAGTGCACAGTTGATAGATTGTAGTACTTAAGGATCGAATCCACAGGGAAGGAGGATCTTTCTAGCAAAATCCTTCGAAAGAAATATAAAGTAAGAAAGTCTAAAACCAGACAAGTTTTGTGAGGGTTTTGGTGGTGTGTTTAAAACGTAAAAACGAATCCTAAAGAGAAAATACGAGAATATTAAATGACCTAATAACTAAACATAACGAAAACGGGTAAAAACGAGAAAAAAACCTAATTGCTTAAATGAAAATCAATTGAAAGAGTAAAGATACTAGACTAAAGCTTGAATGAAAATCGGTGTAAATCTATAAGAAATAAAGCGCTGGGGTTCAGGGAAGTTTTCTCAAGGGTATGAACGATTCAAAACATTGCTAGAGAGTAAATTTGATAAGATCTTAGTTTAAACTTTTCGAACTAGAGTCACGGACGTATGAATATGCCACTGTCGTGATCATAGACAACTATCTCTCTCAACCCTGACCAGTAGGTTTCCACTCTGGCCCTCGAAAAGAATAGATGCATTATGTTTAAGACTCGTCAGCATTCACAAATCGCCCATAGGTAGGTTTCCACTCCTATGTTTGTTTTGCTCTCCCAAACTAGATCTGACACCGGATGAATACTTTCGTGTCACCAAGCATCTCGATCAGATTGTAGTTCATGATGCTACTCTAATGCAGTAAAAACAAATTCAGAAGAAAAAGTTTTAAGATTCGGCTCAATAGCCAATGGAATCCTCACCGAACATATATAACCCCATCAAAAATCCCTTAGACCCAACAATAAAACTACTCAGACATGATAAACGAAATCAAAACATAGTATTAAAAAGTAGAATAGAAACCAAAATTGAAAAGAAAGAACAAGGGTTCAAGAGACAGATCTCTCTCTCCCTAAAACCTAAAAACAAAGCTTAAAGTAAAATTTCTGTAAAATATTTCGTCTCTCTTCTTCTCTCTTTAAAAACGACCTAAATGACATGTATTTATAGTCTCCATACTCTCTGGTGTCTAGGGTTCTGGAATTGAGGCTGGGAAAATAGTACGGACTTCAGAAATGGGCCTTCAAAGTCGGAGTTAGCTGGCTGCGGTCGGGATGTGCGTGACCGCGGGGAAGGGGTGGCTGGCCGTGGTCGCGGTGGTTGTGACCGCGGGGAATGGTCTGTTGGCCGCGGATGGAAATGCTTGCCGGCTGGTTTACGGGACATCTTGCTCTTCGCGTATCCTTAAATCGGGGGTGAACTTCTGACAGTTTGACTCTGAGCTGAAATCTGGTTTTCTATCCATTTTGTTAAGCTTTTCCCAAAGTTACCTGAAAAGGGTCTTGGAACTACAAATACTAGAAAAACGTATTAAAAGTACTTAAAAGCAATTAAAAACATGGAAAAAATATTTCAAAACGATCCATAAAGTGGTCAAAATACGGTGTTATCAATAAGGGTCTAAAATTTTAATAAAATAATTTTAACCAGTTAATATAATAGAAAACCCGAATCGGTTTGATATAAACGATTAATTATGTTGCATCCAAATTATATACACCATATGGGCCCAATATTTTTGTGTTGAAACAACTTTTGGCACTTCATTTACTTACATATAAACCGCAATAACCAATAAAATCTCTACAATCTTCATTATAAGTTGCAGCTATTCAAATATTGAACATTTATAAATTATGAAAAGATGTAAAAGATGTAAAAGGCATCGATTCACCGAACCCTCTCCCTTAAATATCTATAACCGTATAGCTGTTGACTAGACGTTATATATATCCTCAATTATATGCATGCAAATATTTTTCTTCTATAAAAACTAACAACAAAGCAATCTTTATCTGCAACCCTTTCTTTTCCTTTTTAAAAACACTTTCTCAATGGCTGTGTATCACTTTGTTGATGAGTTGCATGGATGGAGACGAGATTGGAAAATCCGTGTCAAAGTTTTGAAAAGATGGAACAAACCTGATCGACAAGGCTTACCAGGCATGAACTTCATTTTAGTCGACGAAAAATGTAAGTATTATCAAATATAAACGTATAAATCTGTTACTTATATTTATTTTTTGCTCGATCTCTTCTTGAATTTCACTGTATATAGGGTTGCAGAATCAATGCTTCATGTCGTGACCTATCCCTCCCATATTTTAGTCGCGTTGGGCCTGAAGGACAGTGGCTTGAATTGTCTACTCTTCTTTTTATTGTGCATAATTTTCTCTTGTAATTAATTTCTTTGACCTTGAAGGTCTTGTAAATGAGCCTATAAAAGCTCATCACTTGTCATTGTAAAAATATACAGATTTTTGAAAAAATAGAAAGAAATAGTTTTCTCTCTAAAGCTTAGGCTTTGTTTTTGTTTATCTAAGTAAGGTGGGATTCCTTTACTTAGTAAACATTAAATCTATGTCTCTTGTGTGAGATTCCTTGAGACTAGGTTTGTGAACTCATCACAAGGGCTTTCACACCCTTGAGTGGCGTTCTTCGATCCACCATCATCGTTCTATCAATCCGCTGCTTGAAGTTCTGTTTATCCAAAGTCATATAAGGCATTGACAGCTCTGTGCTTGTATCATTTTAGTATCAGAGCTAAAAGCTCCTATCTATCAGGTTGTATCCATCCAATCTGATTTATCTATCTATCAGAGGTTTGAAGATTTGTTCATCTGAATCATATAAGCCCTTGACAGCTTGGTGCTTGTATTATTTTGGTTCTTCGATCCACCATCATTGTTCTATCAATACGCTGCTTGAAGATCTGTTTATCCGAAGTCATATAAGCCATTGACAGCTCTGTGCTTGTATCATTTTGGTATCAGAGCTAAAAGCTCCTATCCATCAGGTTGTATCTATCCAATCTGATTTATCTATCCATCAGAGGTTTGAAGATTTGTTCATCTGAATCATATAAGCCCTTGACAACTTGGTGCTTGTATTATTTTTGGTGTTCGTCCAACCTCTATTATTTTCATTTTCTTTTGTTTTATTAAAAAAAAAAAACCTAAATCCACAAAATTGTTTTGATTTGTTTTCTGAATATTTTTTTCATTTGAAAATTTTTTTAAAAAAGAAATTTGCAGTTTATTTATTTATTTCATTTAAAAAAAATCCAAAAAAAAATTGTTTTTCACTTTGTTTCGTTTTATAAATTAAAAAAAATATATTTTTTCTTTTTAAATCGTTTTCATCCTTCATAAAAAAACGAAAAAAACAAAATAAATAATTTTTTTTAATTATTTCACTCTGTTTTCTTAATTTGTTTTAAAAAAAAAAACATGTCAAAACCAAGGCCACAACATCACCAAGTTGAAACTGTTTTGAGGACAAAACCTTTTGAAGAAGGAGAGAATGATGCAACCATGATAATACCAATCACATCTTTGATCTAACAACAAATGATCCAATTCAAATCAAGCCCAGAATCTCAAGAAGTTTCTAGAAGAAAATCAGATCATGGATATATCAAGAAGTTGTCTAGATACAAAGAATTAATCTCCATTAATTCTGATGGCTCAATTGGTGGAAGAAGACCATAAATTTAATTTAGCTGATTTTTTTCCTCTTTTTTACTGTGCATAATTTTCTCTTGTAATTAATTTCTTTGACCTTGAAGGTCTTGTAAATGAGCCTATAAAAGCTCATCACTTGTCATTGTAAAAATATATACAGATTTTTGGAAAAATAGAAAGAAAGAGTTTTTACTCTAAAGCTTAGGCTTTGTTTTTGTTTATCTAAGTTAGGTGAGATTCCTTTACTTAGTAAACATTAAATCTATGTCTCTTGTGTGAGATTCCTTGAGACTAGGTTTGTGAACTCATCACAAGGGCTTTCACACCCTTGAGTGGCGTTCTTCGATCCACCATCATTGTTCTATCAATCCGCTGCTTGAAGATCTGTTTATCCAAAGTCATATAAGCCATTGACAGCTCTGTGCTTGTATCACTAGTTTAGGAGTTCATGTCTATGAGATTTGTGCATTCCCTATTTTTGTTTTCACTTAACCAGTTTAGGCTTTTGCTTTGTTTGAGGACAAACAAAGGTTTAAGTCTGGGGGAGTTGATAACACCGTATTTTGACCACTTTTATGGATCGTTTTGAAATACTTTTTCTATGTTTTTAATTGTTTTTAAGTACTTTTATTACGTTTTTCTAGTATTTGTAGTTCCAAGACTCTTTTCAGGTAACTTAGGGAAAAGCTTAACAAAATGGATACAAAACCAGATTTCAGCTCAGAGTCAAACCGTCAGAAGTTCACCCCTGATTGAAGGCCTTCTCACCGTCTGATCCAGCTCAAATTTGGAGACCTTAAATATGGAAGTATCAGCTTTTCAGCACACTTTACAGCTTGGCAATCCAACGGTTCAATCAAAAGATACGCGAAGAGCAAGATGTCCCGTAAACCAGCCGGCAAGCAACTCCACCCGCAGCCAACAGGCCATTTCCCGAGGTCAGAAGCATCCCGACCACGGCAAACCACTCATTCCCCGTGGTCACAGCATTCCCGACCGCGGCCAGCCAACTCCCAGCCCAAAAGCCCATTTCTGAAGCCCACAATGATTCCCTCATTTGGAGAAACCCTAAGTGATGTCCAGAGAGGTCTTGAGCACTATAAATACATGTCTTAGGAACCCTAAACGAAGAATCAATCTCATATCACCTATCATTACTTCATACTTTTATTGTTTTTGCTTTAGCTTTTAGGGAGAGAGAGATTTGTTCTCTTGAACCCTTGTTCTTTCTTTTTCAATTTCGGTTTCTATTCTACTTATTAATACTATGTTTTTGATTTCGTTCATTATGTCTGAGTAGTTTTATTGTTGAGATTAAGGGATTTTCGATGGGGATTTATATGTTCGATGAGGATTCCATGAGCTTTTGAGCCGAATCTTAGAACTTTTTCTTCTGAATTCGTTTTTACTGCATGAGAGTAGCGTCATGAACTACAATCTGATCCAGATGCTTGGTGACACGAAAGTGTTCATCAGGTATCAGATCTAGTTTGGGAGAGCAAAACAAACATAGGAGTGGAAACCTACCTATGGGCGATTTGTGAATGAGGACGAGTCTTAAACATAATGCATCTCTTCTCTTCCAGGGCCAGAGTGGAAACCTACTGGTCAGGGTTGAGAGAGATAGTTGTCTATGATCACGACAGTGGCGTATTCATACGTCTGTGACTCCAGTTCGAAAAGTTTAAGCTAAGATCTTATCAAATTTCCTCTCTAGCAATGTTTTGAATCGTTCGTACCCTTGAGAAAACTTCCCTGAAGCCCAACGCCTTCTTTCCCATTGATTTACACCGTTTTTCTTTCAAGCTTTAGTTCAATATTGTCTTTCCTTTTTAGTAGATTTTCATTTAAGCAATTAGAATATCCGTTTTTTTCATTTTTAGTCATTTTCATTAAGTTTAGTTATTAGGTCATTTAATTCCCGTATTTTCTTTTAAGATTTCGTTTTTACATTTTAAACACACTACCAAACCCCCACAAAACCGTTTGGTTCTAGACTTCCTTACTTTATACTTATTTCAAAGGCTTTTTGCAGGAAAAGATCCTCCTTCCCTGTGGATTTGATCCCTTAGTACTACAATCGATCAGTTGTGCACTTGCGGCTATTGATTTCAATTAGGGTAAAACTTGACACCCACAACACACACCACATCACCATCGGAGTGGAAGAACGAGGGAAGGACCACAAGACACTATTATCAGATCATTCTCACTACCGACACAAAAGTATCATCTCTACGACCATTGACAGTGGATCTTTTCATGAAATTTATCCCTTTTAGTGAGATCTACAGAATTCCTTATGCTCAGTTATACCTGTTGGTAAGATTATCTTTTAGTGTTCCTTTTAAAGTATTTGTTTTTATAATTGTACATATATATATAAAAAACATTTATGTGAACTTCATTTATGATATTTATCTATATATAATAACTAAGAAATTTATCATGACTGGTTTTTAGATCTAATTGGTGTGATGGAAGATGTTAGCGACATCGTAACCGAGGACAATCCTGATGGAAATATTGTTCAGAAAATAACTTTCACCATTAGAGATCTCGAGTAAGCAATATTTTCTTTCATGATCACTATGATTTGGTAATAAAGTTTGTAACTTTTATTATTTATATCGAAGGGATTTGAAACTGAAGTGTATCCCACACAGAGAATTTGCTGCTGACATCAAAGAAAGAAGCCAAGGATTCACTGGTCCTCTTGCAGTTTGTGTTTTAATTGATTGGAGCGTAAAGAAAAAGGAAGGTATGGGTTATCAAACATATGCTATTATTATCTTCATCAATTTCATAAATGTTTTTTTGCATGTATAGTTCTTACTGATCGTTTTATGTGTATAGATGAAATAACTATCTATTCTCACAAAGCGATTGGTTTTTTCCCGTCTCCTCTTTTCTCCTGATACTGATGATGTCCTGATTTTCAAGAGAAAGTAAGTAATCTGACAATGATATTGAGAATATTTGAGAATATTTTATATATACAATATAACCTTTAAATATGTATGTGTCTCTTAAACTTTCAGGATTTGAAACAAGTTTAACATGACGGATACACAAGTTGGAACAAGCACAAAAAGGGACCCCTAAACAAGATCGTTTGATTATGATGGAGTTTTAGTTTTAATCTCTTGAGATTACATGCAACAAGATTTAATGGAGTTATGTCTTCATAATTATCGTTTTATAGCTACATTTCTTTTTTCTCATGCTAAGACTTTCTATATTATGTTATGTTTGATTTTTCTATTTTATTTGATATTTCTTTTATTCTATTTTCTTTGCATTTGGTTATCAAATAATAAAATATTTCTTATATTATGTTATATATATCCATTTATAAGTGTAGACGATTGTTAAATAACGTTAATACATTAGCTATACCTATATGAATCAATTTAGAAAAATAAATAATTCAATATATTTTCGTGATCTATAGATATATAATATTTTAGTTTCAACTATTGAGAATAGAGAATGTCATGTATATTGATATGATCTTCCCAACGAAAACACACTCTTGATCGGATTTGGCTGATAGATCCTTGACTCCAAACGGGTTCACGGAGAAGATGCTAAGGGGTGGGTTGAAACCCGAAGATCCTTAGGTCCAAACTCGCGGTGAAAGGCTTGAAACAAGGGGGTGACTAAGCTGGCTGATTGGATCCGCGGAAAAATGATGTTAAGGCGTGAGAACCAAGTTCCCAAAAATCCCTAAGCCCCTTTAACTACTTGAACGTCCCAACGAGACAACTGGGTGAAGGCTGCGTCAAGTGTAATGAACGACACTTGATAAACCGAAAATGATCAATGGCTAACCACCAAGTAATCAGAAAAAAGTTCACGAAGAACAAAAGAGAGAATTCTCTAGGAAATTTTATTAAGGAAAAAGTGAATGAATGAGATCTGGGATCTCTACATCGTTTATATAGGGGAAGGAGCAGGCGAAAAGCCATACTCGGTAAAGACAATTTTATTAAATGAAGCTAAGACCGAAATAAATAAAGCTTGGACTGACTCCTCGGCTGCCTTGACTATGTTGACTGACTCTTGGACTGCCAGCCGAGATGACTCTTGGAATTCTTCATGAGTTTGGGCCGGGAAAGGAACGTAAGCCCATAGCCTCGTTAAAACCTCTACCCGGAAAACCCATTGGGACAAAACCGAGCACAGGAAAAAGAGTACCATGAACTTACACGCCGGCCAAACCTCAATCCAATTCCTGGTACGATACTGAGGTCAAGATGGCAAGTGTAAGTTGATCTTCATTGACCCGGCCATGAACCTTCATGTTCCTGATTCCCTCAAGCAAACTTCGAACAGCTCCAGCAAGCTTCCGGGTCTTGGACCGCTTTAAAGGACCCTCCGGAATGACCAAGGCTGATTCCGGAACCTCCACTTACGCGCCGCGGACAGTTGCCTAGTTAGTTATAACTATCAACTCAAATAAAAATGTGTGTTAATTACTTTGTATGGTTTTGTTCGTATTTGCATCTTTATATTTTTAAAAGTCATATATATTTATTGTTTACAATAGTAGTTATTTTTTCAAAGTTGGATATTTACGTCTAAATATGATCACTTTTTATTATATGTACTAGATTTCGCATCCACGCTATGCGTAGATATTTTGTTAACAAAAAATATATGCAATCAATTATATTCATTAAGATATAAATTTTATATATTAGTGAGTTAATAATATATATTAAAAATATTATGTTGTTAATATAATAATATTTACGTAAATTTTGAGGTTTTAACGGTTTTGTGTAAATCTATATACAGTATGTCATATTTCAAAAATGTACTATTTGATCAAACACTTATAAGTTAATATACCCAAATCAACTAAATTTTTTATAAATTAATCAAATGGTAATTATTAAACATAATATTGACATGATGATAAAATATTATACATTCACTTCTTTAAATCATGAAAATAATTTTTTTCACCATTTTCACTTTTCTTCCAATTATATATGTATTTTAAAAAAACAATAATAAAATTTAAAATTTAATCCTTTTTCTTTTCTTGTTTAACCGATACAAATTTTTATTTTGTTATAGTAATTTAAAAAACAAAATAATAAATAAAATATTTGCTTTGAGATTAATAACAACTTTAAATTTGAAACCAAAATAATATTTGAATATAAAATGAAGAAAATCACACAAAATTTGTGAATTCAATATTTTTTTGTCAATTGGTTGTGTAAACGTTTAAATAATTTTTCAATGATTATACGCCATCTATTCTAATAAGAATGATTTTTTTTTCATCATGTTCATTTTTATTCTTGTTATATCTGTTTTTCAACTAATATATCATATTTATTTATTTTAATGAATTTTGTATGATTATATTCAGTTTCATCATATTCATTCTTACGTCTTTTAATTATAATTAAGTAGGCAGTCGGTACAATTTAATACATATAAATCTAGAAAAATGAAATAACAAATTGAAAAACTCAAAACTAAAAGTTTCTACATTAATGTATTGCAATTCCAAGTCGAATATACAAAATATAATTTTTGATCATTTTTGCATAATATATTACATGAGATTATGTGGAAATATGTTTTGCAAAAAAATTAATACAAATTATAATTATTAGTTATTTAAAATTCTACATGAAAAGCTTTAAAAATCAAGTAACATAAACTTGTATAAGTAGCATATATTTTTATAGATAAAAATTAAATTTATAATTTAAACAGTAATAATGAAGATTTTAATATCATGGTTTTTTTTTTGTTATTAGAGATTTTTTATTCTTTAATTGATTTTCTTAATAGAATTAGGATTTTTTTATATTTACAATTTTGATATATAAGAATAAAATTTAATTTTTAAATGCTGATGTGGATGCCTTGAAAATAATATAGCTTTAACTGTTATTCATAATAGAATAGTTTTAATTAACAATTTTTTCTATATTGTTTTGTATTAACAATGTAATTTTATAATTAAGAATTGTTTTTTAATTCTAGTTATTGATGTACACTAATAAAATTGACTTTTTAAATCTTATGTAGATGTTTTTAGAGGCATATAGCTTCAATTTTTATTTTTCTATAAATATATTTTTTTGTTAACCATATAATTTTAAATTTTGAAATTTTCCTAATTTTAAATATTAATGTGAACCAATAAAATTGAACTTTTATATCATATATGGACATTCTTAGAGGCATATAACTTTTTTTTTTAATAATAGATTTAGAAATCAAAGCTGGAAGATCCCACACAAGGCAAGTGATTATGGTCTCTCCTTGTTTTGAGGCTTACTGAATGTATTTGCATGCTGCTTGGTCAGCTAATTGTTACCTTTTTGGTTAACGTTAGGTTGTTAAAACTCCATCAGATGCCATGTTATTTCAAAAATCTTTCTCGGATACCTCAATCTTCGGCTTAATGACAGAACCTCTTTCTCTATTTTCAGTGCTTCGTTTTTCAAAAGTGTCATGATTTTGGTCTCGCCTCCTTGTTTTGAGGCTTACCGAATGTATATGGATGTTGTTTCGTCACCTAATTGTTACCTATTAATGTTAGGTTGTTAAAACCGTATCAGATGCCATGTTATTTCAAAAATCTTCCTCAAATACCTCAATCTCCTTCGTCTTAATGACGGAACCTCTTTCTCTATTTTCAGTGCTTTGTTTTTTAAAAGTGTCGAGTATCAATCACTTGACATGTTTCTCGGATTGCTTGAAATTTATCATTCTTCTCAAATTCGGTGGCCAAGCTCTGGAGATTTTTCGGTCTCTTTTTCGATATTAAAGCGTCTTGTAATGGCTTTGTTTATATCTCGTTTCATTATATTCTTTGTAATTGAGCTAATTCTTAAACTTATAGTTTAGTCAAGTTGGTTCTTTTACGTTGTAATGACTCATTTTTTTGTGAAACCTAACTCTATGTTTTTTGTTTTTTTATTTGAAATGGTTGCACACATAGAAAAATAAAATATTATAGGTATGTGACAAAAATTTGGATATTAATGTAAGAGTCTCTAAATATGTGTGTATACATCTAATTTAAATTTAAATTTTCTATTTTAATATTATTTATTTTAGTTTTTATGATTAACAAAAAAATTATATATAATTTCTTTATCTTTAATAATTTTTAAAAATAATAATGGAATTTGAAAAAAAAATTAATTTTCAATGTTGAGGTGGACCAATAAAAAATTTATATAGAATTTTTTTATTCAGCAATAATTAGAATTTGTAAACTTTCTTAATTTCCTTATTCAGCAATAATATTAGAATTTGTAAAGTTTCCTGATTTTGAATATTGATGTGGACCAATAAAATTAGCTTTTAAAATCCTATGTGGACACCATCTAAAGAATCTCTCTTTCTTTATTTTGATTGCTTTGTTTTTCAAAAGTATCATGATATTAGTCTCTCCTCCTTCTTTTAAGGCTTACCGAATGTATTCAGATGTTGTTTGGTCAGCTAATTGTTACATTTGTGGTTAAAATTATGTTGTTAAAATCCCTATCAAATGTCATGTTATTTCAGAAATCTTCCTTGGATACCTGAGTCTCCTTCGTCTTAATGACATAACCCCTTTCTCTATTTTCAGTACTTCGTTTTTCAAAAGTGTCGAATATCAATTACTTGACATGTTTCTTAGATTGTTTAGAATTTATCATTTTTCTCAAATTTAGTGGTTAAGCTTTAGAAATTTTATGGTCTTCTATTTTAATATTATTTATTTTAGGTTTTTTATTATTAATAGAATTTTTTGTATAATTTCTTTATTTTTAATAATTTTTAAAAACAATAATAGAATTTGAAATTTTTTAATTTTCAATGTTGAGGTGGACCAATAGAAAGTTTATACAGAATTTCTTTATTCAGCAATAATATTAGAATTTATAAACTTTCTTAATTTCTTTATTTAGCAATAATATTAAAAATTTGTAAATTTTCCTTATTTTTGAATGCTGATGTGGACCAATAAAATTTGGTCTTTATTGTTGTAATAAAATGTGGACCAATAAAATGTGGACCAATAATATTTGTAAATTTATCTTATTTTTGAATGCTGATGTGGACCAATAAAATTGTTCTTTTAAATCCTATGTGAACACCTTTATAAGCATTTAGCTTCAACTTTTATTAGTATATATACTAGATTTTGCATCCAAGCTACGCGTGGATATTTTGTTGATAAAAATAATATGCAATTAATTATATTTATTAATATATAAGTTTTATATATTAATGTTTTAATAATATATTAAAATATTATAGTGTTGATCTAATAATTTTTATGTACATTGTGATATTTTAACGGTTTTGTTTTGAATCTATATACAGTATATCATATTTCAAAAATATATTATTTAGTCAAACACTTATAAGCTAATATACCAAAACCAACTAAAATTTTTACAACTTAATCAAATGTTACTTTTTAAACATAGTATTAACATGATAATAAAATATTATACATTCACTTATTTAAATTAAAAAGATAATTTTTTCCATCATTTTTACTTATAATTTAATCGTTTTCATTATTTTGTTTAACAAATACAAATTTTTATTTTGATAAATTAATTTAAAAAACAAACTAATAATTAAAATATTTGCTTTGAGATTAATAAACTTTAAATTTGAAACTAAAACAATAGTTGAATATGAAATGAATTAAATCACACAAAATTTGTGAATAAATATATTTTTGTCAATTAGTAGTGTATTTAAATAATTTTAAATGATTATATGTCATCTCTTCTAATAAGAATGAAATTTTCTTTTCATCTTCTTCATTTTTATTCTTGTTATATCTGTTTTTTCAATGAATCTATCATATTTATTTATTTTAATAATTTATGTATGATTATATTCAGTTTCATCATATTCATTCTCACTTCTAATTGTAATTAAGTAGATAAAATCAGTACAATTTAATACATACAAATATATAAAAAATGAAATAAAAATTGAACAACTCAAAACTAAGAACTTCTACATTAATCTATTGAATTCCAAATTGAATATATAAAATGTAAATTTTTTGATCATTTTTGCATAATATATTACATGAGAAAAAATATTACATACTTTTGCATAATATATTACATATTTCGATGATATGTTTTGCATATGTTAAAAAAAAAGATGAATATAAATCATAAATATTAGTTATTTAAAATTCTACATGAAAAGTTTTCAAATCAAGTAACTTAAACTTGTATAATTAGTTATATTTTTTTATAGATAATAAATTAAATTTGTGATTTAAACAGTGATAATGGAGATTTTAATATCATGTTGATTTTTTTCTTGGTTAATAGAGATTTCTTTATTTTTTAATATATTTTTAATCATAATATTAGAATTATGAAACTTTTTTTAATTTATAATTTTGATATATACGAATAAAAATAAAAATTTAAATACTGATGTGGATGATTTGAAAATAATATAGCTTTAACTATCATTAATAATAGAATAATTTTAATTAACAAATTTTCCTATATTATTTTTTATTAACAATGTAATTTTATAATTTAGAGAAAATTTGAATTTTAGTTATTGATGTGAAATAATAAAATTGAAATTTTATATTTTATGTGGATGTCCTTAGAGGCATATAGCTTTAACTTTTATTTTTCTTTAAATATATTTGTTTGTTAACAATATAATTTTAAAATTTAGAAATATTCTTAATTTTAAATATTAATGTGGACCAAGATAATTGAACTTTTAAATCATATATGGACATTCTTAAAGGCATATAGCTATAACTTTTATTAATAATAGATTTAGAAATCAAAACTGAAAAATCTCACACGAGACTCGTTGCAGCAAGTGATTTTAGCCTCTCCTCTTTATTATGAGGTTTATCGAATGTATTCAGATGCTGCTTGGTCAACTAATTGTTACTTTTGTGGTTCATGTTGGGTTGTTAAAATCCATTCAGATGCTATGTTATTTCAAAAAATTTCCTCAGATACCTCAGTCTTCTCCGCTATGTTTTTTCTCTATTTTCAGTGTTTGGTTTTTCAAAAGTGTCGAGTATCAATCACTTGACATGTTTCTCGGATTGCTTGAAATTTGTAATTGTTTTCAAATTTGGTGGCCAAGCTTTGGAGATTTTATAATATCTTTTTCAATATTAAAGCGGCTTATAGAGTTATAGGGTCTTTGTTTATATCCTTTTTATTATATTCTTTATAATTTAGCTAATAATTAAACATATAGTTTAGTCAAGTTTGTTCTTGTAGTGGCTTTATTTATATCTTCCTTCATTATATTGTTTGTAATTTAGTTAATAGTTAAACATATAGTTTAGTCAAGTTAGTTTTTTTACGTTGTAATACCTCATTTTTTAGTGAAACCTTACTCTCTCTTTTGTCTTACTTTATTTTACATAGTTGCACACACAGGAAAAAAAACTTTTTATGTGACAAAAAAATTGGATGTTCATATAAGAGTCTCTAAATATGTGTGTATATATCTAATTTAAATTTAAAATTTCCTATTTTAATATTGTTTATTTTAGTTTTTATTATTAATATCAATTTTATATATAATTTTTTTTTTTTAATAATTTTAAAACAATAATAGAATTTGGAAAATTTTCAATTTTCAATGTTGAGGTGGACCAATAAATTTTTTTATAAGACCAATAAACTTTTTTAATTTCCTTTTTCAGCAATAATATTACAATTTGTAAATTTTCCTTAATTTTGAATGTTGATGTGGACCAATAAAATTGATTTTTTAAATCCTATGTGGATATATTCTTAATTTCCTTTTTTCAGCAATAATATTACAATTTGTAAATTTTTCTTATTTTTAAATGTTGATGTGGACCAATTAAATTAATTTCTTAAATCCTATGTGGACACTCTTAGAAGCATTTAGCTTCAACTTTTATTAGTATAAGATAAGAAGATGTTTACCTATAAATATTTGAAATAATATTTTGTGAGAGTTTGAAACCTATTAATAATAACTAGGTGAATACCCGCACATTACGTGCAGGTTTTTATTTTCAATTTTTTATATTTTTATTAAAATTAATATAATCATCACTTGTTATTTCCTTACTTGTTAATATTTATTAAATATTATTTAATAATTTAGAGTTATATTAAAATTAATAAATATCATCAATATTTTTAATTAGTTATAACATAAAATTTTGTTTAACATTTACACAAATATTAACTAATAGTCAATTAATAAAAAAATTTAAATTAATAGAATCATCATTTCATTTGTTACTTGTTAGTATTTTATTATAAATAATTTTTAAAAAATAATTTAAAATATATATTAAATATTATTAAGTAATTTACAGTTATATAAAAATTAAATACATATCTATCAATATTTTTAATTAGTTATAACATAAATTTTTGTTTAACATTAATATAAATATTAATTAAGAGTCAATTAATAAAATAAATTTTTCATATTCTTTAAATGCTTTAAAATTTAATATTAAATTTTTATTAATTAAAATTTAAGTGACATGTATCAATTGATGTGTCAAGCATATACAGAAAATTGAGCAACTTTTATATATAAGATAGTAATAATAATAAAAGCCCTCTAAAACCTTTTCGTATTCCGGACTTGTTCATCTTCTTTTCTTCGCGCTAAAGTCTACTTTTCCCTCTCATTTTCTCCAGAACTCCTATATTTTCTCTTTGAAACTAGGTATTCTTCTTCCGTACCTCCTTAATCTAACCCTAGTTTCTTCACTCACGACTTTAATTCAACTCTCTGCAGAATTTCTTGTCTGACGCATAGCTTGGAAAAGGGATTTGATTTTCAAGGATCTACTAAAGGATACTAATGGCTGGAACAGAGAGTCACGGCGTTTTCTTAGAGACAAACTTAGACACTCGTTTTGGTATTTACCTTCACATCGGTGAATCCATTCCCGATTTCATAGGTGAGGACAAAAAAATCCAAAATCGATTTTTTTTTTTGGTAAACATTCCAAAATCGATTTGTTTAGCTTTTTGCTTAAATTCTCTGTACGTATGCTCTTTTGATTCTGATGAGTGTCGTTTCTGCCTATAATCACATGCTTATTTTGGTTTAATTATAGAGAGACTTTGCAACAGTCACCGAGAAATTTTTCCAGAAATTGGAGAAATCAGTATCTCTGCGTTGAAGGTATGTTTATGTTTGTTGTCATCCACGTTTTGTTTTTGTTAGCAAAAACTAAGGAGTTGGTTTTTCTTCTCTTTTCTTATTACATAATATCAGGTTAAACGCAGAGGTCAGTTTTATCATTTATCAGATGATTCTCTAAAGGCTTTTGAATTCGTGTATGTTCATGCCCTGATTGTTGAAAAGCCGAAGACAAAGGAGAGAACGCAAGAGGAAAAACAAAAGAGGAAGGAGAGAAAGCTAAAGCAAAAGAAAAAGCGAGACAAACCTGTCAAGAACCAAGATGCAGCTCCAATCGATATGGTGATTGTAGTTGTCTTTAAGAACCTTTATTTAGCCGTTTGCTTCTCTTGCACATGCCTACTGATTATGGTAACACGTTTTTTGTGCAGGGAAATGTAAACAGTGTTGCTGCTCTAGAGGAGGCTCTTCCCATGGAAAACGCAGTTGAGATGGATGATAACAAGAATATTGCTGCTCTGGAGGAGGCTCTTCCCATGGAAAACGCAATTGAGACGGATGCTAACAAGAATATTAAGATTAGTGAGGTCAGCGATGAGGATGAAAGCATTTCCAAGCAAATTACGAAAGAGAAGTCTGATATTGTTAGTGGTTGTAAGAATCAGGATCAAGTGACCGGTAAACCTAAATCCTCAGGGGATAGTTTTTTTTTTTTTTTTTGTTGGTGCAGGGCACTGTGTATCCCGATTGTGGAGAAGTACAAGTTGGTCCAGCTACAGAGCAGGAGAAAAAACGAAAGAGGTGCTCAACCAAGCACAGCCCCGTTCTGGCGACCGAGCAAAGCAGTAACAGATCTAAGAAATCAAGAACTTTGAGCAAGGATCAAGCTGATGCTACTAAATGTAAACTTTCCCCATCAAATGGCGTGGAGGCTTTTATACACAACCCTCTAGATGTTAATATGAACGGCATGGAGACTGGTCATTTCTAAACATTTGTTTTAATCATATTATTGGAATATAGTTCTTTTCATCAGATGTTATTGAAAAATTATGCTATGCTTTACTTGTTGGAACTGAAGCATCTAAATATAGTTAAAATCTCCTTATTAGCTAAGTAATGTCTAACTGTAGAGCATAGCCTTCTTAGCTCCGAACATATGTTTCTGTCCAACAGAGTTCTCAATGTTTGTTATATCCTTTAGGTTTTTGCCTTTCAAACTCCTCTGCTCCATAGAGATTAAGTTTCATTGTTAATACTATGCGTTATACTGTTATCCCGTCAAACTCCCTGCTTGTTCTGAGTGTCATCGCTGTGTTTTATTTCTTTTTTCCAGCATATCCATCTACAGATGGTGTTTCAGATCCTACAGTAGTTGAGCTAAACAGTGCTGCTCTGGAGGAGGCTTCTCTCTTAGAAAACGCAAATGAGGACGATGCATTACTCTCACCAGCTAATAAGAGTGATTCTTCGTTTTTGAAAAAGAGTACTGAGGTCTGCGATCTCGCAGGAAACACGTTAGTATTAGTAGGCACCATAGGAAGTAAGTGATCATTTAGTGATATATATTTTCAAAGTTAGCTACTGAAATTATGTATGTTCATAAAACTTCTTTCTCCGTCTTGTCTTGTAAACAGGTTTTCGGGAAGCCTGCAAGTTATCCTGAGAAGGTCCACTTCTTACAAGAAGGCATTCATGCGAGCTTCTCAGGCACATGACGATGATTTGTTCTCCGACACTGAGAGCTCGAAGAAGATTTAATCCGTGTTAGAAACAAGAAATCAGTATCTCCCATTTCTTTATTTTGTTTTGATGAGTTGAAAAGTATGAACAAGTGATTTGTAGCAACTATTATGAACATGATCTTTAGCAGTTCTGACTTAAATTCTTTGTCGATAACTCCAAGACTTGTATAACAAACAAAATACTTACAGTCGGAGATGGAGTAGATGGGTATTGGAATTTGAAAGATACAGATCGATATTTAACTGGTGTTTGAACACAGACGAAGAGAGTAGAATGAGGCGATTGCTGTTCGGCTAATATTTCGGATTTGTAGAGAGAGTTTGTATAATTCTGAGTATTCTATTTATCGTTGTTATTCTATTTATCGTTGTTCATGTTTGTCTCTGTAATGAATGTGAATGTGTGTGTATTATTGATGTACATAGCAAGGTATTTATACAAGTAGGTTAACCTAGAAAGCGTATCTAGAGAAGATTACATAGAATATATTGTAGTTATCGTAAAGGCATATTTCCATATCTCTATACCCTTCCTCAAGTTGGCGGTGAAAGATCTTGAATCCCCAACTTGGACAGTAAGTACGCAAATGTAGGTGCAGGAAGAGCTTTAGTAAGGATGTCCGCAGGTTGCTCTTTAGTAGAAATATGCTCGGTAGTGATCAGCTTATCTTCAACGGCATCACGTACGGCATGACAATCCGATTCAATATGCTTGGTACGTTCGTGAAAAACAGGATTTGCAGCAATGTGAATGGCGGACTGAGCATCACAAAACAACTGCATAGGCTCATCATGAGGAATCCCAAATGCGAGAAGGAGCTGTTTCATCCATTTGAGTTCACGCAAAGCATAAGACATCGATCGATATTCTGCTTCAGAAGAGGACATGGACACCGTATCTTGCTTCTTTGTCTTCCAAGAGATTGGAGAGGAGCCAAGAAGAACAACATAAGCACTAAGAGATCGACGCGTCAAAGGACATGCCCCATATTCGGAATCGCAGTAGGCCGTAACACGAAGAGTAGACTCTGCACGAAGCAAGACACCAGAACCCGGAGAGCCTTTAAGATATCGAACAGTGCGAAGTGCAGCATTCCAATGCTCTTGAAGAGGTGTTTGCATGAACTGAGATAAAATGTGAACAGCATAGCATAGTTCCGGCCTTGTAAAGGTTAAGTAAATAAGGCGACCAACCAGCGACGATAGGGAGCAGGGTCCACAAGAGGAGATCCAGTAGCACGAGCAAGATTGTGGTTAAGCTCAATAGGAGTTGTCGCCGGCTTGCATCCCAATAAACCAGCTTCAGTGATGATATCAAGAGCATACTTACGTTGCGATATGAAGATCCCTTCAGAATTGCGAGCAACCTCGATGCCGAGAAAATACTTGAGTTTGCCCAGATCTTTCATATGAAAGCATTGGTGGAGGTAGTTCTTGAAACGCTGAATAATAGATAGATCATTCCCAGCAACAATAAAGTCGTCCACATAGATGAGGATATGGAGACTAATCTTGTCACGTATGAACGAAAAATGAGAGTAGTCAGCCTTAGATTGAGTAAAACCATAAGACTTCAGAGCAGTGCGAAGCTTGGCAAACCAGCAACGAGGGGCCTGTTTAAGACCGTAGATAGATTTACGAAGACGACAAACTTTAGTCGGATCAGACCCCTCAAAACCAGGAGGTAATTTCATGTAAACCTCCTCATGTAAGTCACCATGTAGAAACGCGTTGTGAACGTCCATCTGATGGACCTCCCAACGTTTAGCAGCAGCAATATCCAGCAAAATTCGAACAGTAGTAGGCTTAGCGACAGGCGCGAACGTATCAGTGTAGTCAAGCCCCTCACGTTGACGGTTACCAAGGGCCACCAAGCGCGATTTGTAACGAGCAATCTTGCCATTGGAATGATACTTGATCTTATATACCCATTTGCTCCCAATAGCTTTCTTGCCAGGTGGAAGAGTCGTAATATCCCATGTCCGATTTAACTCAAGTGCAGAGTATTCGTCCTTCATGGAATCGTTCCAAACATCATCGAGCACGGCCTCTTTGTAAGACGTAGGCTCAGAGGATGCGGTCAGAGCTGCCAAGAAAGCCTGATGACAAGAAGAAAAAGTCACCTGAGAAACATAGTTGGTGATGGGATACAGTGTGTTACCTGAGACCGAAGTAGAGAGACCAAGATCAGGAGTTGAGGAAGCGAGAGAGGGGGGAGTAGCGAGATGTGTAGTATTGACGACGAAGTTCTTAAGAAGAACTGACGATTGTCGTTGGCGAAGACCACGACCAAGCAGCTCTGGAAGACCTGGAGAAGGAGCATCCTGCTCTACAGGCAAAGATTCCGGTGGAGAAGAAGCTTGCCGAGAAGGAGATTCAGGCAAAGCTCGAGGAGACGCCGAACCCGGAACAGAGAGCTCTGGTAAAGGCAGAGGAGCTGCAGACAAATCTGTTATCGGGGCGGGTGTAGTGACAGGGTCTGATATAGGCGGAGTAGGAGATGAAGGCGCAAGCGGAAGAAGCCACTCATCAATAGCAATATCAGGTTGAAAAACAGGTGGAGTAACGTAGTCATCGTTTGAAACGCCTGGAAACTGATCCTCGAAGAAAATGACATCGCGACTGGAAAAGAACTCATTCCGGTCAAGATCATACAGGTTCCAAGCCTTCTTGCCATAAGGATAACCCACAAAGATGCATCGGCGACTACGATCTCCAAATTTGTCTTTGTCACGTGCCCGCCGATGAGCATAGCAGAGAGATCCGAAACTGCGTAACAGATCATAAGCAGAAGGACGGCCGTAGAGCAACTCGTAGGGAGTTCGGCCTTGAAGTACCAAAGTAGGCGTGCGATTGATGAGGTGAGCTGCAGTAAGAATGCTTTCTCCCCAAAATGTAACCGGAAGTTTGGCTTGAAACAAGAGTGCACGAGCAATGTTAAGGAGATGACGATGTTTGCGTTCGACACGGCCATTTTGTTGAGGCGTGTCGACGCAGGATGTCTGATGTTCAATGCCATGCCCGCGGAAAAATGAGGAGAGAGCTATGAATTCAGTGCCATTGTCAGAGCGAACAGTTTTGACAGATTTCCCAAATTGTTTCTCACTCATCGCACAAAAATTCTGTATGAGTTTGCGAACTTCTGATTTTTCAAGCATAAGGTATAGCCAAACGGCCCTGGAGTAGTCATCAACGACGGTTAGAAAATAAGCAGCACCACAAGAGGAAGGAGTTCGGTAAGGACCCCAAACATCGCAATGAATCAAAGCAAAAGGTTCCAAAGCTTTCACTACAAGAAAGATCGGGTTTTACGTCGGCATATATCGACGTAAAATCGACGTAAAACAGCATTTACGTCGAATTAACGACGAAAAAAAATTCGTCGTAAAACGATCGTCGTAAAACCAAAATCGTCGTAAAATCGTCGTAAAATTACCAACTCCGGAAAATCGTCGTAAAATCGTCGGAAACTATTCGTCGTAAATGCGACGTAAAATTTCCAACGGAAGTACAACGAAAGAACTCCAACATAAAAACGACTTAAAATCGATGTAATTTTACATCGATTTAACAACGATGAGGAGACGAACAATTTCAATTAAGGAAAACTAATTTTTTAATTGTCGATGTTAAATCGTCGTAAATTTTCGACGTAAATTCGACGTAAACTTATTCGACGTAAATTCGTCGTTAAATATTCGACGTTAGATCGACGTAAATTTACGACGAATTTACGTCGATTTATAAATTAAATATTTAATTCGATTTTAATTTAATTAATGAATTTTGAAAATAATAAAAAATTAAAAATAGAAAAAAAACAATTTAAATTCAAAAATAATTTATAAATAAAAAAAAAATTTAATACAAATTGTTTTTTACAAAAAAACCTAATCTACAATGTGATTTCGTAATCGTCGAGGTTCAGATCGACGTCACGAGGAGGCTCTCCGTCTTGGCCGCCCGTCGCTGCTGGACCGTCGTTTCCCGTCTGCACTACCGGAGCCGAAGACTGACCTTGCGTCTGCTGGTCCGATGGTCCAGTACCGGAAGTACCACCGGTCTCAAAGACCCCTCGTGCTCGCTGTTGCTTCGCTCGGATTGCGGTGGCCAACTGCGAAACCGCTTCCGCAATGATGTCGAAGAGACCGTGCATCTCGGTGAGCTCCTGCTTCTGGGCCACTTGCTCATGCCTGAGAGTGGTGATCTCAGCATTGGCCGTAGCAAGCTCCTGGCGAAGCTGACTCGGATCCTCCTGCGTGCGGAATCCGGAAGCCGAGGCGGCAGGACAGTCTCTAATAGAGCCCATCCCTAAGGTTCGGCCCTTCTTCTTCGGAGCAACCTACAAATAGAAAATAAAAACGTTAATTATTTATTAAGTAATAAATATAATAAATTTTTAAAAAAATTAAAATAGATCATACCTCCTCGAAAATCTGGTCTTGCTCAGCGACGGTCAACGGTACTTGGATAGTACCGTCAGGTGTGGCCTGGGTCTCCCGCTCGGCGATCCGCTGCATAGCGGCATTGTAGATCTCCTCGGACCAAGCGTCGACAAAGGTCCCGTCCCTCTTCCGGTGAGTGGTCTCGAAGAGCTTCGTCATTGGAGGTAGTTCTCCTCCGTTCTCCTCGGCCTACGAATTAGTAAACATTAGTGAAAAATATTTAATAAATTATAGCAATAAATAAAATTAAATTAAAATAATAATTACTTACCATCATGAGACGTCTTCCCGCAAAAGATATTTGGCCAGAAGTGTGCGGGGTCACTAACTTCTCACCAGTCACCGGATCGATCCGGTTTCGGACGGCCGAACACTTAGCAGCGGTGGTTTGGGCATGCGGGTCCAGCCAGTACGCCTTCAACCCGTTCCAACAGGTAGTGGACATGGAGCTCGGCTTTGCGTCGTCGCCGTCGGTCTCCCATTTCCGCTTCCAATCGGAAACGGTGTTGACTAGGCGTTTCTGCGCCTTCAGCCGGAAAGCTTCGCGGACCGTCTCGTTGATCCCGATGTCCCAGTTCCACCGTTGCTGCAAAAGAAAACAAAAAATTAGATAAATAATATAAAAGTAAGATTAATTGAATTTTACTACAATTTAAAATGATATAAATAATATTTAAAAAATATTACGTACCGCAAAGCACTTGTACCAGGTGTCGAACGTCTCTTACGACACCTTGCTCCAATTGTAGTGTGGCTCCACGAAATGACTCTTAATTGTGTCGGAAACGCTCCGACCGACACAATTATCCAAACTAAACCTATGAAACAAAAAAAAACTTATTACATTAATATTTAAGTAAATTAAAACATTAATTTAAAAAAATATAAAAAACTAAAAAGTTTACTTACCAATAAGAGCCCGGTTCCGCTTTTCCGGGAACCAGACGTCGTAAAGCCCCCCGTCCCGGTAGGGCTAGTAAATCCTCAACCGTAAACTGGGCATACGGATGAGGAGGAGCGGGTACCGGTTCGGCAGCCGGCGGTGGAGGTGGTGGTGGAGGCGATGGTGGAGGCGGTGGTGGAGACGGCTCCGCGGTATTCGGAACCTGGGAGGCTCCGGAAGATGAAGGGACATCGGTCCCGGTGTTTCCCGAGGCAGACGCCCGGGAAGAGTGTCCGTCCGCCATGAAATTGATGTAATGCGTCCTCCGTCGAGTCATCGTCTGCAAAACCGATAAAATTTTATTTTTCAAGTTAATTACAATTAATTTTTAATTACGATCCTAAATCTAAGAAATTCCGATCCTAAATCTAACAAATTCCGAGCCTAAACTAATTCCCGATCTAAACCGTTTGAATTTCTAAACTATTTAATAATAAAATAATTTAAAGTAATTAAAAAAAAATAATTACCTTTTTTTTGCGTCAAAAAGAGGAGGAATGCAAGAGAGGACGAAGCAGAGAGAGAGGAAGGAGAGATAAGCGACGAAATGAGGAAGGGGTGAGGTCCTATATATAGAATTTATATTCGTCGTAAATTCGACGTAATAGTTACGTCGAATTTACGACGAATCCGTCGTAAATTCGTCGCAAAGGTCCCACCGTATAACAAAGCGAATAAGACAAACACACGTGGCTGTATCTGGGCTTTGCGACGATTTTACGATGATCCGTGTTATTCGTCGTAAAATCGTCGTAATGTTACGACGATTTTATGACGAATCGTATAAATCATAAAAATTTAAGACGGCTGTGTATCCACAAATCGTCATAAATTCGTCGTAATATTACGACGAATTTACGACGAATTATACCAAAACTGATGAAATTCAAAAATTGAAACATCCATAAGGACATACAAGCATGTCTATTCATGATAAATGTGGTGTGTATAACTTTCTAGCATGTTTACATAACTTAATGAAGAATTTAGTAAGATGTAAGATAAATCCATACATCTTGTGTAAATGTATATAACACCTTAAGATTATTTGATAAACACATATATGTCAAATTTTGAATTTTTTTTTTTTTTTGTTTAGAAAGTTGTTTTACCTTATGAGATGGTAAGACATTTCATTCTCTTCATCAAAATCCCCCCTAAACCCCAGAAAAGATAGATTATAAGATTTAGGGGTTACATTTCGTCGTAATCTCGATGGTATATTACGACGGATTTACGACGTTAACACCCATTCGTCGTAATCTCGATGGTAAATTACGACGGATTTACGACGTTAACACCCATTCGTCGTAAATTCGTCGTAATAAAACCACATTTCTACAAGATCCTGAACCTTATACTACAGACTCTTATATAATACATCAGTTTACTTAGGAAAATAAACCCAAAAACCATTCTGTAAGTTGGGAAAGCTAAACCCTATAGGGTTTAGGGTTTGCATTTTACGACGAATTTACGACGAATTCCAAAAAAATCGTCGTAAATTCGTCGTAAAAGTCAACATATGTCCAAGTCAACACTTTAACAAATTTTCATCAACATTTAATTAGTTTTCATTAATTGGCTTTAATTAATGTTACATTGAAACGTTCAAAGCATGCAATTAAATGTCAACATATTTAATTAGTCTTCATCAACATTTTCCTCGGTGTCCTCATCATCATTGTCATCATCATCACTGCTTGTTTGAAATTCGTCAGCACCTTCTTCAGTTTCGTCCCCATGTAGATCTTCAACTTGTCGATTACGTGGATCAATTAAAAAAACATTTTCTTCAACATCCGGTGCTGTAATGTCGACACAATCATCTTGTTGCATTGGCGGGAGATCTACACCATCAATTATACCCCTTGGAGCAACTTTGACAACCGCCAGCATTCCGAACTCGAGGATATGGAACAAAGGTGACTTGTTCTGCTTGAGATGCAAGTATAAAAGGCTCGAACTTATTGTATCGCCGAGATGCGTTTACATCTACCACTCCGAATTTGTTAATTCGCACTCCACGACCTACCGTAGGATCAAACCAATCACATTTGAATAGAACAGTTTTCATTCTGACTAATCCGGGGTATTCCACTTCAATTATCTCTTTGATGATCCCATAAAAGTCTACTTCACCTCGTACACAAACTCCATAGTTTGTAGTTGCCCGTTGAGTGCCATGACTATAAGTATGAAAAACATAGCCACGTGTGAAATACATAGCTGCAGTAGTTATCTTCGAAATAGGACCTAGGAGCAGCTCATGAAACCATACTGCATATGTCATGTCATCATGCTCGACTTGACCTTTTAACCACAATGCATAATGTTGGTCTTTTCGCTTGTTAATTTCATCTTCTGAAACACCGTCAATGCATTCTCGGACTTGACTGACGAAAGTGCTGAAATTTTAAAACATTGTTAAGGACATTTCGTCTGTTCAATCAAATTTTAATAATACATGGTTATAATTATGTACCTCTCGTAAGGTGCCAATTCCTCGCAATTCAGAAGTATATATGTATGTGCGCTGTGGTAGTCTTGTTCGTTTGACCAACAAGTTTCTTTTAGTTTCCCACTTAGACGTCCAATTGGTGAGAATATATCAGGCACACCTTCTACTGCGTAACTTTGTCCTACACCCCCATCGTCGTAACGTCTTGGAGCCCGTTTGCGTGTACGAACCTTTGGAGCAAAGTAATAAGACGTGAAATGAGAAGTCTCTTCTGTCAGACTTCCCGCCACGATAGACCCTTCAACTTTTGCTAAGTTTTTGGCCTTACCCTTCAAATGCTTCATAAATCGTTCAAACGGATACATCCACCTAAACTGAACAGGTCCTCCTAAATCTGCTTCATGAGGGAGATGTATAGGTAAATGTTCCATAACATCGAAGAAAGCAGGTGGGAATATTTTCTCTAAATTGCACAACAATATTGGAATATTTGTAGACAGTTGTGCAACTACATCTTCTGATAATGTCCTTGTACTTAGATCACGGAAGAAAGCTCCAATGCCTCCTAGTGCCTCATGGACATGTCCCGGTAGGAGTTCAGCAAACGCAAAAGGAAGTAACCGTTGCATAAACACATGACAATCATGACTTTTCATCCCTGAAAACTTTTGTCCTTTATCCACAGATTTAGCCAGATTAGATACATATCCATCAGGAAATTTCACGGCTGATGATACCCAATTAAACAATGCTGTTTTTTGTTCAGCACCCAACCGAAATACAGGAACAGGTGCTTTCCCATTACTCACCATATGCAACTCAATTCTGTTACATATATCAGGTAAGTCCATCCGTGATTTAACGCTGTCTTTGGTTCTTCCTTGGACGTTCAAAACAGTATGCATGATGTTATCGAAAAAATTCTTCTCAATGTGCATAACATCAAGATTGTGTCTAAGCAAATGATCTTTCCAGTAAGGCAGATCCCAAAATATACTTTTCTTGTGCCAATTGTGATGAACCCCATATCCGTCAGGCATATTCGCAGGAGTGTGCCAATTTCCTCCAAGGGGGACCGTTTCAAGTCCACCCCAATGATCTATTTGCGCTTCAAGCTCTACTCCAGTTAGGTACACTGGTGGAGGGAGACGAACCAATTTGTTCTTTATAAACAAACGCCTATTTCTTCTATATTGATGGTTTGGTGGTAAAAACCGACGGTGGCAATCAAACCAACAGGTTTTCCTACCATGTTTAAGCTGAAATGCATCAGTCCTATGAAGACAATAAGGACATGATAACCTCCCATGCGTTGTCCAACCTGATAGCATTCCGTATGCCGGGAAATCGCTTATTGTCCACATAAGCACCGCTCGCATCGTAAAATTTTTACCACTCGAACAGTCATATGTTCGTACTCCAACATGCCACAACTGGTTTAACTCATGTATGAGTGGTTGCAAAAACACATCAAGGGCCCGCTTCGGGTGATTTGGACCAGGGACTAATATACTTAGAAACAAAAACTCTCTTTGCATGCACATATCTGGAGGAAGGTTATATGGCGTAAGAATCACAGGCCATAATGAATATTGCCTACCAGACATACCAAATGGACTAAACCCGTCAGTGCAAAGACCAAGATAAACATTTCGCTTAGACCTAGCAAAGTCTGGATGTACGGTGTTAAAATGTTTCCAAGATTTCCCGTCAGACGGGTGAGTCATTTTGCCATCTGTTTGTGAATGTTCCGCATGCCATCTCATCGACGCAGCTGTCCGTTCGGATTGATATAGTCTTTTTAACCTATCAGTGATAGGAAGATACCACATTCGTTGGTAAGGAATCTTCTTACGCCCAACAATTTGCGGTCTATATCTTGGCTTTTGGCAGAAACGACATTCTTCAAGCTTCTCATCATCTCTCCAAAAAAGCATACAATTATCAACACAAACATCAATCATCTCAGAAGGCAATCCAAGACTAAAAACCAGCTTCTGAATTTCATAATACGTTTCAGCAGCCAAATTATCATCTGGCAAATACTCTTTAATAAGATCTGCCCAATCGTTCATGCAAACTTCAGATAGATTGTGATCAGTTTTTATTGTCATCATCCGAGCTGCCAATGATAATTTTGATAAACCTTCCCTACATCCCTCGTACAGAGGCTGTTTTGCTGCGTTTAACATATCATAAAAGCGTTTCGCATCTGCATTGGGCTCCTCAACAGTATCAGCATGTGTTTCATGAAATGCATCAGTAATCATTTCATGCATCCTATCATGATCTTCACCCTGAACTTGACTACTTTGATAATCATTGGACGCTTCAAAATCCACATGTTCTTGATGATTACTACTACTCCGTGCAGCCATCTGACCACTACTTTGACCATATCCCTCTCCATGCTGATACCAAATAAAGTATTGGGGAATGAACCCTCTATTCAATAAATGCTGCCAGACAGTGTCAATAAGAATATGTTTCCTATTTTTGCATTTCACACAAGGACAATACATTTTGCCGCTTTCAATTACAGTTTCCAGAAGGCCGGCTTGATACATGAATATTTCCAATCCGTTTTTGAAGTCTTCAGTCAACGACCCATCACCATTTTTGGGCGTATACATCCACTTTCGTAGATCGTATATAGACATTTCAAAAACAAATATTTGACTTTTTGTTTCTGAAATTTGATAGAAATTTCAACTACTAAAATTTTTACTTAAACATTCAAAGACTCAAAAAATTTGTGTCTTTATATGTTTTTTTGGTTGATGGAATAATGAGAGAAGAAAGGGTATATATAGAATTTTTTGTTTGGTTACCAACATATTACCATTGCATATTTACATCAAATTTACGTCGAAATAAAATTTACATCACATTTACATCGATTTTACGTCAACTACAAGATAAAGGACAATTTGTCGTATTATCGATGTAAATATTACGACAAGATTACGACGAAATAAAATTCGTTCTTTATTTGTCGTAATATCGTCGTAACATTACGACGATTTTACGAGGGTTATTTTTTACGTCGGATTTACGACGAAATTTTCTATCGTCGTAAATACGACGTAATGTCGTCGTAAATTTACGACGACTACCAATCGTCGTAAATAATTCGACGGAAAAGCCCCTCTTTCTTGTAGTGTTTATTAAAACTATCATGAAAAACTTCTCGTGTTTGTTTAGCACGAAAACAAATGTCACAGGGATGTATGTGTCCAAAATCAACGCGTAATGAATCAAAAACAGGTAAAGAAGACAATGCTTTGTAAGAAGGATGCCCGAGTCGTCGATGCCATAAGACAGTAGGGAAATTTTTTCCTTGCCGGTCCGATTAGCTTTCGCAACAGTCACACCCTTGAAGTAGTAAACCCCCTCTCGTTCCTCACCTGCTCCAATCAGGGTCCTCGTAAAACGGTCCTGCAAAACACATAAGGTATCAGTAAAGATCGCAATACATCCGGTTTGCTTAAGCAACTTCGAAACCGAGATCAGAGTGCAATCAAAATTGGGAACATAAAGCACATTGAGAAGAAAGTAATCTTTGCTCAAAGGCAAAGTACCAATTTTTGTGGCACGAGATGCAGATCCATCCGGGAAAGTGACCGCAGATGGAGTAATGTCAATAGGGTCACGTAGGAGGGACAAGTCGCCTGTCATGTGATGAGAGGCGCCTGTGTCAATAATAACATCAGTAATGTTTGTCTTACCAGACAAGCGATCGGTAGAGAGGTTAGATTGCTGATTCTGAAGCAAAGTAATCAAAGCATCAATTTGATCAGAAGAAGCAGTAGGAGTAGGCGTGTTGACGGTGGCAGAAGATGCATTCGCACGACCACGACCGCGACCGCCGGAGCCAGAGAAGC
This sequence comes from Eutrema salsugineum, assembly GCF_000478725.1. Taxonomy (NCBI): domain Eukaryota; kingdom Viridiplantae; phylum Streptophyta; class Magnoliopsida; order Brassicales; family Brassicaceae; genus Eutrema; species Eutrema salsugineum. The sequence continues at coordinate 8,086,533 of NW_006256877.1, forward strand.
GACCACCACGACCGCGAGAACTCGGAGAAGAGGTGGAGCGCTGTTGTTGTTGTTGTTCAATAAACCACTCCGGATAGCCATGAAGTAAGAAACACTCGGACGCTTCGTGACCTTTACGCTTGCAGTGAGTGCAGAAGCGATTAGGATCCCGACTACGAGACGCAACCACAGCCGCAGTAAGAGGCATCGAAGAAGAAGGAGTCGCAGTTTGGACTGAAAAACCTACAGCATCTTGGCGAATTTCCGAGGACCGGGTTTTGTTGAGATGTTGTTCAGCACGAATAACACGCGAATAGACACTGTTGAGGTCCGGTAGAGGATCTTCATCGATGATTTGGGAGCGAATAGTAATAAAACGAGCTTCATCTAAACCGAACAAGAACTTGTGGACTTTGGCATCGTCACGTTCTTTGTCGAGAGCAGCGGAAGCAGCGCAGGTACACGAAACAGGGGACTTGAAAGTCTGTAGTTCGTCCCAAAGCTTGGAGAGACGACCGTAGTAATCCTGAACGGATTGTCCGTTCTGTTTGCAATTAGTAATCTCATCTTCGAGCATATGTTTGCGAACACCGTTTTTCGTCGAGAAACGACTTTTGAGGGATTCCCAAAGTTTTGATGCATCGGAGACATGAGAGACGGTAGACCGAACGGTAGGATCAATAGCTGTGCGGATCCACCCAACTATCATAGAGTTGGTAGCAATCCACCGAGTGAGATCAGGGTTGGAGACTGATTTTTCGATAGAACCATCGAGGAAGCCAATCTTCTGTTTGGCTTGGAGAGTTATCTCCTCGGAGAAGCACAGGTGTAATTAGAGCACCAGGGTTGTCAGAGGGATGTAGTGTGTAGGGAGAATCGGTGGTAGATGTGGCCACCGTGGTAGTAGAAGGAATAATAGAGGTAGAGGTTTCGTCCGCCATGATGTACGAACGAGGTAGAAGAAGAACAGAGAACTAGAGAAGAATTTGAGAAGAATTAGGTCAGAGATCGTTAAAGCTCTGATACCATGTAATGAATGTGAATGTGTGTGTATTATTGATGTACATAGCAAGGTATTTATACAAGTAGGTTAACCTAGAAAGCGTATCTAGAGAAGATTACATAGAATATATTGTAGTTATCGTAAAGGCATATTTCCATATCTCTATAGTCTCGTTTACATATTCAATAAAAGAGATGCAAAGATTAGTTGAGTTTAGGTGTTGCTTAAAGAGATCTAATCCTCAAATTTCACAATTTCATGTTACAAAGGTCGAGCAATCAAGGGATAGTCTTAGATGATTAAAGTGCCTTATCAGGTCATATTTAACATATAATTTCAGAAACAGAAAAACGTAGATTAACAAAACTCGATGAGAAGTAGAATGGTGATTTTCATAGAATCAGTCTACCCTAAGACAAAAGAAACAAAAAAAAAAAAAAAAACCTTTTTTGTTAGTTTTTTTAACATGAGCTAATCAGTAGGAATCATTCCAAAAGCAGAAACTCATGCGTTTGCAAGCTTTGCAGAGAAAATCAGTTTCTTGAAAATCAACTGCTTCTCCTCGTTGATCAATGCATTCCATTCATCAAGTAGCTCATATATTCGTTGAGCTCCAAGGTTTTCCAAATTCTCAAGCTTCATTTTCTGTTGATTTTTCTCTAAACTTCGAAACGATGCTGCTGCCTCAAGTGCGTCCTGAAGAACACAAAATCCATCCACACCATCAACCTTACTCTTACCTTTCTCTATTCTTGTGTAACTCACCTGCTCTTGCTCCACACAGGGCACATTCTTCTTCAAAACAAAAACCAAAGATCAATCAATAAAGCATTTGTTAATACCATATTAGAACAGGAGGAACACTCACTACCTTTGCTTGGTCTTGCATATTCTCGTTAGAAGCACTTTCTGTTGCATTTTTGGCCCAAATGATCTTTCGGGTTGAGGAAGAAGATACAAATGCCATCGTTGTCTTTGGTTGCTTTCTCCTTCTGAGCATCGCTTCCGTACCGGAGATGACTTCATCGTCCTCATGCTTCCTCGTGAGAGGAGACCAAGGAAAAGGTTTGTTGACATTGCTATTGCGCCTGATTTCAAAGCAATCTGAGGTGGAGTCATCGCTGGAGTCAACCATTTCGAAGAAGGTTTTTAGAACTTAAGAGAAGATAAGACACTACGTTTTCACACCTAGTTTATTTCTTTTGGCGAATAAAGAAGGTGGAACTCGAAGAGTCTTGGGGCATCATTATTATTCATCTGCATAACCATTTATTATGAACTTTTTAAAAGAAAAAAAAAAGCATGCAGAAAAAACAAGTCTCGAGGAGTATCTAGGGACTAGGGCGGGTTCACAATATTATCGCCTCTTCGTATTCTCTTCTTGTCTGTGTCTCTCTATCTAAGGGTAATGGTCTTTGTTTTGACAGTGGTTTATTTGTTTATTGAGAGTGTGTTTTCATTCTTTGAAAGGGGTTTTGTGTCTCTTTGTAGTTTTGGTTACGAGTTCCCATTATTCAATGGGAAGTCAAGTTGTTGATAACAAGTTCACTTGGGTGATTGAAAACTTCCGCACTTTGCAATCTGAGAAAATCTATTCTGATGAATTCATCATCGGCGGATGCAAATGGTAAGAGTTTTAAAGTGTTTTCAAGTGTATTTAAGAGTAGATAGATACTGTTTCTGATTGTTTTACTTTGTGTTTTCCTGCAGGCACCTTATTGCTTATCCCAAGGGACATAAGGCTGCTGATTGCTTGTCTCTGTTTCTGACAGTCGCCAAACGTGAATCGTTGCCTGATGGATGGATGAGAGACGCACAAGTTTACTTGACGATTGTCAATGAACATTCCCAATCACTCTCCCAACTAAAAGGTGAATTATCTCGACTTGCTTGAATAGTTTATGGTCTCTTAAAACATCTTATGTTCTTATAAAGTGAATGACTTGTGTTTTTGCTAGTTTTAACTAGAGTTGTAACTTGTATGTTTCGTGAGATTTCACAGAATTCCGAAAGTGCTTTGATGAGAAGACTCGCTCTTGGGGTTTCTTAGAAATGCTCCCGCTTACTTTCATTCATCACAAAGATAGTGGTTTCTTGGTAAACGGGGAGCTCAAGATTGTTGCCAAAATAGATGTTCTTAAAGCTATTGGTGGTATACTAGATGAATCTGAAGAGGCAACCCAACCTCTGAAAAAGAGAAAGCAAGGAAATGATGGCAATGATACTGTGTTGTCTTCTTCTAGTGATTTACCACTCAACAATACTCAACAACTCGAGGAAAGCTTTTTTGAAGTCAATGGGTTTCTTGTTCTTCCTTCACAGGTCAGAAACAGTAAAAATAGTTATCATCGAAGTATATCATAAGCACTTCAGATATAGAGAAGTTGATTTTGAAGACAAGTTGTGGTTTCCTGTTATGAAAGTAATCATTGAGATATTTTTAGGTTTTATTATTCATCCGTGCAGGTAGAAACTGTGAAGCATATATTTCAAGCTCACCCAGACATTGCATCCGGAGTCCAAACAAAGTGTCAGCATTTGAGGACAACGTACATTAATATCCTCCTCGGAGTAATTCAGACGCTGTGCCAACCACCTCAGGAACTCACCGATGATGATCTGAAACGAGCTTCTTATGCATTGGCTTGCGTAGTAACCGCAGGATTTCAAGTGGATTGGTTGGAGAACAACCTGCATCAAGTGTTGGAAAATAAGTTTACAGTGCTAATTGGTGAGACTCAGCTGTTAGAAATGGAGTTCAAGCTGCTGAGTTTGAAATTGGAACGCATAGAGCTAGAAGCTAGTATGAAGCAAAAGAAAGAAGAGGTTGCAGTTGCCAAAATACCTCTTTCATTCGATGATTTGCTTTGAAGTCCTTTTGAGTTTTCAGAAAACTTTGGGGGTTTATTGAGTCCGTCTTTGTTTTGAGATACTTTGGGAGTTTGTGGACTCTTACTTTGTTTTCTCGTTTGGTAGTGTGTGTCTTGGTTTCCAATTCAGAGAGAGTATTTTTCGCCTTTTTTTGTTATGGAGTAATGGTTTAAGATAAAGACTCTCTTCGGTGAAAGTTAAGTTGCTGTTATGAAATCTAAAAAACTAGTGATCACTCTGTTTCAACAGAGACTTTGATGATACTATCATTCCTTTCTTCATCTCTTGTTTCGAGTGATAGTGATAGAGATGACCTTATAAGAATAAACACCGAACCATGACAAAAGAACAGAGACACTCGGATGATTATAAAAAGAAACATTGGCAAGAAGCAACGATGGGTTAAAGTCATGGAAACTTCTTGTTATTGCGCTTTGCATTATCCTCTGCATTCATTTATTTTCAAATGTGTAACAAATTGTTGCAACTTTCACTTTTCCTTTTCGTTTTTCCTTTTCTCCCAGGACTGTATTTGAAAGAGACGAGCTTTCGATAAAAGAAGAAACTAAGCTCATTCCAGAAATGCCATAAACCACTAATACCATCAGATTGTAGATACTAATATTTTGTAGATGATAACGTTAGATTACACACAAGAAAAACAGAGGAACTTGATCATAGAGCTATTCCTACTCTCCTTAAACGCAACAGAAACACTACTGCTTCTATCAAACACCCAAGTACGCTAAATACAAAAGCATCCTCCGCACATCTTTCTTTGGTTCATCGTTTTGCTGCTGCCTCGGCAAACTTTGCGGAATATTTGAACTTCTTGATGTTCAATCTCGCTTCCTCAGCACATAACTCTTTCCATTCATCACTCAACTCCTTTCTTTTTCCAGCTTCAAGGTTCATCAGATTCTCGAGTTGTACCTTCTTTTGATGATCACTTAACCATCGAGACATAATGCTCTCAAATGCATCTCGCAAAGTACCTGACTCATCCACATCAGTATTCTTGTCACCAAGCGCTGCCACATTCTCATTAGCTTCAGCATTAGCCACTTGGTCATTGTCCTTAAGTGCCTCATCCTGATTCTACAAAACCAACAAATTATTAAACAATATCAAGCATATCAACCATGTTATTATAACAAGCACAGAGGGTGAATCAAAAAGAAGTTAAAAACAAATGAGAACTTACAAAACTCTTGCTCTGATTATTAGCTGATTCAGAACCATTTTGGCCCCATATCATTCTCGAAAGTCGAATGGCTTCTGAATCACAAAGCATATCGTCTCCTTGACTGGTTTTTTCCATGTGAAGAAGGAATTTCTTTTTCAGCTTCCTTATCTTACTCAACAGCTGCTGCTTGGAGAATTTTTCAGCAATGGAATCTCCAAGGAAATGATAAAAGGCATCCCAGTCACTGTTGGGTTGGACTCCTTCCTTATCTAGATAATCCACTAATCCCTATTTTTTTTGTACACAAACAGATTGAATCACAATGATTGAATCACAACGCAATCAAGAAGATGAAATATGAGAACTAAAAGCGAGAAATAGACCTTTAACACAGTGAGCTCATCTTCCTCGTTCCAGATTCTGTTGCTCACAGGCGGAGCTGATTTCTTAGTCTTCTTCTTCTTCTTCTTCTTCTTCGTCGTCTCGGAAGCAGGACTGGGATTTGAGGCACGTTTCCGCGGGGATTTTCGTGTGGAGGGAGAGTTGTCGTCAGAGAAATCGAGCTGCTTCGGCTTCGCCATGGTCACAATCCTACCTGCAGAGAAATCGAAAACTCAAAATTCACCAGAGATTCCGAATTTTCATGATAATCCGGGCGAGAAATCGAGACTCGAGAGAGAGAGGAGAAACAAACACAAACCTAAATCTCCAAATTCCAAACTCGAGCGAGCGACTCGTGCAGAGAAAAGAGAAGAAGAGGCTTCTCTTTCAAAAGCACTGCCAAAAAAAGAAGCTTTTTCAAGGTTTTATTTAGGTCACAATCTTACGCTAACTAGCCTGATCCCTAGAACTGACATGCAGAGAAACCCTAATCAGAGAAATCAAAATTCAACAGTAATCCCGAGTTTTCATGGCCATTTCTGACGAAAAATCAAGACTGTCGAGAGAGAGGAAAAACAAACACAAACCTGATCTCCAAATTTCAGACTCCAGCAACTTGTGGAGACGAAAGAGAAGAGGAGGAGAAACCGAGGTTTTTCTTTCTAAAGCAGTGAGCACTGGCAAAATGAGGCTTTTTCGGGTTTTAAAAGTCAGGGAAATAATTTTAAGGAACAAAATTTATCATAATGGAATAAACTTGACGATAGTGATAAACTTGACAAGATTAAGTTGAATTTCATGGGTTCAATATGTATTTTTTGTAAGTTGAGGGTAAACGTGAAAACAAAATGTCATTTAGAGGGTGTTTTTGCAAAAACTTCAAAATTCAAAGGGAAAGTGAAAACCCGAGAGGGAAAAAGCGATTCTTGTCATCTGCGGCTATGGGATTATCAGCTAAGATCGAACGGTGCTGATCCTCCGCCTTGAATCACGACTGAGTTAGAAAATTTTTGTTTTTTTTTCACTGTTTTACTCAATTTGATTGAGTTTGGGGATTTGTTTGGTTAGTCAATTTGGATTTGTTTGGTTACTCATTTCATTAAATTTTCATGAAAATTTTCTGTGTAAACCAAATTTCATCATTCAACTTAGATATTGGTATCGATTAGTTTAGTAGATTACGGAGATCATCTTAGCTTGAGAATGATATTGGTTTTATTGAAAAATTTCAAATTTTTTTTTTTGTGACAATTTGTAGATTTCGTTCTTGTTGTTATTATGTGCAATTTAGTGAATGTGATCTAAAGAAGTGCCATCTGAGGTCAATAATCTTTTTTACTAGTTAACTAAACTTGATTGTTCTGTTACTGTATGTGTAATCAACAGAGTTTTGTTACTGTATTGAGACAAATCCTTCCTGTTTCGCTTTCAAAGAGTACGAATTGCATTTTAGCTTTCTCAAACGTTATATGCATGAAGTTTCAAACTCTTGAAACTGTAATGTAGAAGATATAAGAAACTTAACCAAACCATACTGACAAAAGAAACCAGATACCCATCCACACACATAACATTCAAAGTGAAAAATTGACATGATAAGGAATTGTATTGGATTGCTCTTACTTGACCTTTATAAGGTGAAACTTATTGGGCCGATATAAGCCTGTTTTCACAAACTTGTTGTGAATATATTCCACATCGATGATTTGTATATTATTGTATTTATGTAACTTGTATATAAGGCACTGCCTTCATAACTTGAGCAATAAGAAAAACCTATTTACAACGTCTAAGGTTTTTTGATATGGTAACAGAGCATTAACCTCACTACAAAGGGTTTTTTTGTTTCGATATTGGTTGTGTTTTTCCACCGCAGCTCTGAAACCTGAATTTTATTTTCTAAAAAGTTTATTTTTTTTTTCTCGATGACGAAGAATCCCACTCATAACGAATCGTCAAGTGTTATAAGGAATCCACCTCCTTTGTTGACCCATTCTACAGAGGTCGTAATGCGAACAATCTCGCCATACGATTTGAGCTCCGGTGATGATCCCAGAAGGGTGATTTCAAAGCCGTTGCTGCGAGGACCCAATTACGACGAGTGGTCCAACAGTCTCCGACTGGCGCTGCGTGCACAAAAGAAATTCAGCTTCGCAGATGGTTTGATTCCACAACCGGATGAAGACTCTGCTGATTACGAAGACTGGTGTGCAAACAATGCTCTTGTCATATCATGGATCAAACTTACCATTGATGAGACATTGTACACATCTCAGTCATACTGCGATGATGCATACAGCCTTTGGATGCAGATTCAGAAGCGATTTGCAGTTAAGAATGGCCAGTGCATTCAACGACTCAAAACCGAACTTGCTACGTGTCGTCAACAAGGCATGCCGATTGAGACGTATTTCAGGAAACTCACAAAGCTCTGGACAAGCCTTGCTGATATCAAAAGGCCAAAACTGCTGAAAAGATTGCAAAGGAGTGTGAAGAAGATAAACTTCATCAATTTCTAATGGGAATCGATGAGTCATTGTATGGTGGAGTCAAGTCTGCTCTTCTCTCGCGAACTCCTCTGCCTTCACTTGATGAAGCACATAATGTGCTTACTCAGGATGAAGAATCAAAGGCATTGGGTCGTTTACATGAAGACCAATCAAATGGTGTGAGATTTGCGGTACAACCTCAAGCTCGGTCATCTACTCCTCAAGATGGTCGAGTCGTGTGCACCTTGTGTGGTCGGAATTGTCATCTCGCCGATAAGTGCTTCCGCAAAATCAGTTATCCGCCATGATGAGGTGAGCGCTCGCGGTCAAAGTCAACTGCCGAAGCACCTGCTTCCTCTGCACCGAGTCTGTTTCCCTCTCCATCTCGTGGAAAGCAATCTGAGCCTGCTCGAGTCAACAATGTTTCTGTGGCGTCTGGTGCTTCTAGTTCACATGTGGGTCCTTCAGCCTCTGCTTTACACAATGCTGCTCTTACTTCTGCATATCGAATCGGTTTCCGTGGACTCAATGATCAGCAGTGGCACACATTGGTCGCTATATTGAATGAACGGAAGACATCCACCAACATTTTTTTTGCCGCCATATGACAGGAAGCATTGATTATCTTTCTGATATATGTGAAATGGCACCGATTATGATCAAACTTACGGATGGAAGATGTACTACTTCAAATGAACAAGGAAATGTGTATATGGGATCAAATCTGAAACTTCATAACGTTTTCTTCGTTGATGGGCTGCATTGTCATCTGATTTTTGTATCTCAACTGACTAGAGATAGGGGCTGCATATTTCAGATTTCTTATCGCCTTTGTGTTTTTCAGGACCGCATCACTCAGACGCTGATTGGAGCGGGTGAGCAAGTGAATGGATTATATTTTTTTATAGGAGTCGAAGTGGCTGCGGCGATTCAGCGTTTGGACTCACCGTCGTTGGAGCTGTGGCATAGTCGCTTAAGACATCCTTCTTCCAAAACTTTAGAGATGTTGCATTTATCTGATTTAAGTAGTGGTGTTTTTTATTTTAAGGCATATTAAGTATGTTTCTGATTCACACTGGATGTACTCCTAGTTTCTACTGCAATAGAACAGTGATGTAGTTGTAATATAAAGGATTCGGAATCCAGAGGACCAGTGTTACTCTATGATTTTGCAAGGATTGAATTAAAGCTAAGACGAAAGATGGTTTGTTGCAAAAACTAAAAAGTAAACAGAATGGCAAACAACGATTTAAATTCAAATTAAAACAAGCACTAGATCAAGGTAATTCGCAGGAGTTTCAGAGATGAGAATCAAATGACTATTCAGGGCACAATTTAAATGCAGGTCTCGAACTCAAACATAAAAGCTTATCGATCCACTGTCGTGATCTCGATAACTTTATCTAACAACCTAAATTCTAAACTGTCGTTTGAACTTAGAAAATTGCAGACAAACATTAACAAGCAGGTTTGATCTATTCACGATTTGCCTTAACTTCAACTGTCGTTGGCTAAGGACAAATCGCTCACCAGTGTTTGTTCTAGCAACCTATTACACTTTTGATGAATAGATTAACCTATGAACGTAAATTGAATGGCCAGTTCAACCTAATTAAGCGTTAAGTCTAACAAAGGTGAAGACAATCGATTATAGACCTTATTTGCATCCAATTCTCTAACTCATGAAATCCTTTGAAAACCTTAATCTAGCTAAGAGATCTACTCAGACATGGAGAAAAGAAACACAGCAATAAATGAAAAGGAATTCATGAATTAAAATCGCAGAAGAGATAATAGGGTTCAGAATTCTTCTCAAAGTGTAGCAGATTTCTTCTCCCAAAAGCTTACAAGTAAAAACTCTCTGGTTCAGGAAATTGTAAAAAGAAAGCGTAGAAAGTCTGTAGAAAAACATGATAATAAAGCACAGGCGGCTCTGGGCTTTTTATTCCATCTCACGTGACTTAGGATTAGGTAAAATCGTTTTCCTTATTTTTCTCCCGTCTGGAGAAGGTGATCCATGAAGGGTCCAAACCTGGAGCAGGTGCTCCGCGGATGATTTCTCCAAAAGCGTGTGAAATAGCTCCCTATTGCTCAAATTCATCTCTTTTTACTCCAATGCCTCCTAAACACTCCAATCCTCTGATAAGACCTCTAAGTCACCTGAAACTTCCTGAAAAGACTCCAAAAACTCCTAAAACAATTAGTAAACACAGGTTATAATGAGTCAAAATCTCCACTCATCAACTCCCCCGAACTTGGATCCTTGTTTGTCCTCAAACAAACTCAAATTCAATTCCAAAAGAATGACTGGATAAAACTGGGAACTCGCAAAACTCAAAAGACCGTAAACCTGACCAAGACATGTGACAATCTGCTGCAAAATCAATCAAAAATCTAACCTCCATGTACTTCTCCGTAGACGCTACAGCTTTCCAGATTAGTCCCTCAATTTCATAACATCATCCATGTCCCATCATCGCTGAGTTTCATCGATAAAACCAGTGCTAAGGACCTTCTAGACTCGTTCCCATACTTATACCTTAACAAATTGACCATACTACACAAAAGTACCTTTCCTCTCCTCCGAACTTATTCACTTTTCAAGCTGTTTCGTTTTTTTTTTTTCGGCACATATAACAAGGTTCAAAGACGCGATTATTGATGGTGATTGCCACCGAATCCCCGGTTTGTCCCCTCATTATATATCAAAGGTGTAGGCGAATAATGGGGTCACATGAAATTTTCCTACCCCTCGCTTCCATCCCTTGTGTGATCATTCCACTTAAAAAGTAAAATAATGGGATCCTTGGAAATTTTCCTAACCCTTTATTTCTAAAAGAAAATCATTTCAATCTTTTCTGCCTTTTATCATTTTTTTTTTAAGAAACAGCCTGAAGCAATGCTTAGAACATGAGAGAGGAATATCAAATCTATCACACAGGTCTTTATTTGTCAGGTAAGAATGAGGAGTCAAGCCCTATGAGCACTAACCTGATCGATGAGGAAAAATGAAGAGCTGAGAAATTAGCTCAGGTTCAATGGATTAGTCAAGAATTTTGGGCTCCTCTAGTCTACTGCTTTGTCTTTGGATTTTCCATTAGTCGATCTAGATGATTCTGCAGCAATAATCACTAGAAGAAGATGGTCAAGATTCACAAATGGTCTGAAATCATCATAGAATTGGTCTTCATTCCCACAAGCTTTGACTTGACTTATATAACCAACTGACTCAAAGAAACTAAATGACTCAAACAAACAAACTAAAAACTGACTCAAAGAAAGTACTAAAAGGAAGAAAGCAAAAGAAAGAAGTACAAGGGACACGACCCTCCCCCGGACTTACTTCACACCGTCCCCGGTGTAAAATTAAGCTAGAGAAGTGTCCAGAAAACTTATCTGGTTCGCACATGTACAGCACCCTGGCGGAGCAGGTGCTCTGGTTTCCCTTGGGTTGCTCCTTCGTCACTTTTTACGTGGTGAGCACCCTGTGGAGCAGGTGCTCCGACTGGGGAGGGGGTGCTCTTTCGTCAGTTTTTACGCTTTGAGCAACCAACCCAGCAGATGGAGCAGGTGCTCCGGTTGGGTGCTCTTCCTTCTTCTTCCTCACATCTTCTCTTCCACGTTGAACAACTTGTTACCTGTTTTTTTTTATTTTATTTTATTTTTTTTTTGAAAACAAAGAACCTAAAAACAAGGTTAGTAGCTAAGAATTGAAGACACAAAGTTAGAGACTCTTACCGGTGGGTTGCCTCCCACCCAGCGCTTGTTTTAAGTCATTAGCTTGACTTGGAAAGCCATTTAGGCTTGAGGAGGATCGCTTAAGGTGACTGATTCACCTTCTGCGATATTTGGACCAGCAAGGTATGGTTTCAACCTCTGTCCATTGACAACAAACTCGCCTCCTTTAGTGTCCACCAACACTACAGCTCCATATGGTCGAACCTCCTTGATGGTGAATGGTCCAGACCATCTCGATCTCAGCTTCCCTGGAAACAATTTCAATATAGAGTTAAAGAGCAATACCTGATCGTTTGGTGCAAAGCTTCTGTTGAGGATCCTCTTGTCATGGAAAGCTTTTGTCCTCTCTTTGTAAATCTTCGAGTTTTCATAGGCCAGGTGCCTAATTTCTTCCAGCTCATGTAACTGCATTACTCTCCTCTCCTGAGCACTCTTGGCATCGAAATTCAGCAGCTTCACTGCCCAAGCAGCTTTGTACTCAAGTTCCACTGGAAGATGACATGCTTTTCCATACACCAAGTGGAATGGTGTAGTCCCCAAAGGTGTTTTGTAAGCTGTTCTGTATGCCCAAAGAGCATCATCAAGCTTCATTGCCCAATTCTTCCTTGTGGTGCTCACAGTCTTCTGCAGAATGTTCTTGATTTCCCTGTTGGAAACCTCAACTTGCCCACTCGTCTGAGGATGGTATGGGGTCGCCACCTTATGCTTTACACCATTCTTCTTCAACAAGTTTTCAAAGACTTTGTTGATGAAGTGAGAGCCTCCATCGCTAATCACCACTCGCGGCACACCAAACCTAGGAAAAATGACAGATTTGAACATTTTTACAACCACATTTGCGTCATTTGTGGAACTGGCCAGAGCTTCCACCCACTTTGACACATAGTCAACTGCCACCAAGATATACTTATTTCCATAAGATGATGGAAAAAGTCCCATGAAGTCTATACCCCACACATTGAAAATTTCCACTTCCAAGATGAAATTCTGAGGCATCTTATTCCTCCTGCTAATGTTTCCCTGTCTCTGACATGTGTCACATCTGGAGATAAAACTCGTTGCATCTCGGAACATCGTTGGCCACCAATATTCAGCTTGGAGAATTTTCGACACAGTCTTGAAAGTGGCGAAGTGGCCTGCATAAGAGGATCCATGGCAATGAAACAACACTCCTGGTATCTCCTCATCAGCTAGACATCTTCTGAATATTCCATCAGAGCAATGCCTGTATAAATAAGGCTCATCCCAAAAGTAGTGTCTCACATCCTTCAGAAACTTCTTCTTTTTGTTTCCCACAAAACTTGCAGGTTCCTGCTCTGCAGCAAGGTAATTTGCAATCTCTCCAAACCATGGGAAACCAGAATGCCGATCTATGTCAACTTGGTTGCAAAAACTCGTCGGAGCAGGTGCTCCGGTGGGGAGCAGGTGCTCCGGTGGGGAGCAGGTGCTCGTCGAAACCAGAAACATCTATGGCGTAAACTTGTTCATCAGGAAGGCTGTCATCTAGTGGAATGTCATCATCAATCTTCAGTCTCGACAAGTGGTCTGCAACACCATTATCTATCCCTTTTTTGTCTTTAATCTCCAAATCAAACTCCTGCAGCAAAAGGATCCATCTAAGGAGCCTTGGCTTGGCATCCTTCTTCATCAACAGGTATTTCAGCGCTGCATGGTCTGTGTAAACAAAAACTTTCGACCCAACAAGGTAAGACCTGAACTTCTCAAAAGCATAAACCACTGCAAGAAGCTCCTTTTCAGTTGTGGCATATCTGCACTGAGCCTCGTCGAGTGTTCGGCTGGCATAATAGATGACGTGGAGCCTCTTTTCTTTCCTCTATCCCAGCACTGCTCCCACTGCATAATCACTAGCATCGGTCATGACCTCAAAAGGTAGTTCCCAATCTGGTGGCTGGACAATAGGAGCGCTGACTAGAGCTCCTTTGATAGTGTGAAATGCCTCCAAACATGCATCATCAAACTCAAATTTTACATCCTTGCACAGCAGTTGCGTCAGAGGTCTGGCAATCTTCGAGAAATCTTTGATGAAGCGTCTGTAAAAACCAGCATGATCCAGAAAACTGCGAACCCCCTTGACTGTTGTTGGTGGCTGCAAACTCATCATCACCTCGATCTTTGCTCTGGCTACCTCGATCCCTTTCTCTGAGATTTTGTGTCCCAGCACGATCCCATCTCTCACCATGAAATGGTATTTTTCCCAGTTAAGCACCAGATGCTTCTCCTCACACCGCTGCAAGACCCTGCACAGATTAGACAAACAGACAGAAAATGAGCTTCCATAGACAGAAAAATCGTCCATGAAAACTTCCATTATGTCTTCAATCAGGTCAGTAAAAATCGACATCATGCACCGTTGGAATGTTGCTGGAGCATTACACAAGCCAAATGGCATTCTGCGATACGCAAAGGTGCCATAAGGACATGTGAATGTCGTCTTCTCCTGGTCGTCCGGGTGGATTGGGATCTGAAAGAAACCTGAATAACCATCTAAGAAACAGTAGTAAGGATGGTTAGCCAAGCGTTCAAGCATCTGATCGATAAATGGTAAAGGAAAATGATCTTTGCGAGTTGCAGCATTCAATTTCCTGTAATCTATGCACATTCGATGCCCAGTAACAGTTCTAGTTGGTATCAATTCATTCCTATCATTTTTTATCACAGTGATGCCACATTTCTTAGGAACTACATGAACCAAACTAACCCAATTACTATCTGAAATCGCATAGATCACACCAGCTTCTAGAAGTTTCATTATCTCTTTCTTAACAACATCTTGTAAATTCGGGTTTAACCTCCTCTGATGTTCTACAGAAGTCATTGATTCATCTTCTAGATGTATTCTATGCATGCAAAGAACAGGAGAAATCCCTGGAATGTCATCTAGTGAATATCCTAGAGCTTTCCTATACTTTCTAAGTTCACAAAGAAGCAAGGCAATCTCTACATTGTTCAATTCAGAGTTCACTATCACAGGGTATGTCGAATTGGGTCCTAGAAACGCGTACCTGAGCCCCACAGGAAGGGGTTTGAGCTCAAGCTTCGGAGCACTCAATTCGCTCCAAGGCCCATCAATCAAGCCGTCGGGAGCAGGTGCTCCAGGATTCGGAGCAGGTGCTCCAGGATTCGGAGCAGGTGCTCCGTCGGCTTTTTCTGCAGATGAGCTCTCCTTGCTTTCTAAGCTCATGTACGCCACCAGCCTTTGCATCCTCGTGCTTGCATTCAGCATCTTTGCAAACCCATCAGCTTCTTCACTCAAATACCCATGTTCTCCTTTGGCTTTGGTGAGTGCAACTTCCAGAGGATCGATGGCCAAAACCTCTTCAGCAACCTCTTCAGCAATGCTTGAACCATCATCTATGACAAATTTCTGTCCGTCCAGCATTGGTTTTTTTTAGGAGTTTATTCATCTCAAATCGCACCACCATATCTCCCAGCTGGAGATCTATCACTCCTCATTTCACATCTATGATTGCACCAGCTGTGCATAAGAAGGATCGACCCAATATCAAAGGATCCTTGGGTTCTTCATCAACCTCCAGAACCAAAAAATCTGCTGGAATGAGTGTATCACCTATCTGAACATGCAGATCCTCAAGTATACCAACAGGGAATTTGGTTGATCTATCAGCGAATACCAGCGAGATTTTCGTCGGTTTGAATCTGGTGTAACCCAATGGCTTGGCTACAGAGTAAGGCATCAGATTCACACTTGAACCCATATCGCAGAGAGACCTTGCAAACAGCACATTCCCAATCCTGACTGAGAGAACAAACCTTCCTGGATCACTTCTCTTCTTCAGCACTTTGTTCTGAAGCACAACACTGCACTCCTTCGAAACCATCATGACACTCTCTTCCTCAACAGCTTTCCCAGACACTAACCCCTTCATGTATCTTTTAAGGGCTGGTATCATCTGAATAGCATCAGCTAGAGGGAGTTTTACAGTCAAATCCTTCAGCATCTCCCTGCACTTTGCCTCCTCTAAGTCCTTGCGAGACTTCTTTGGTGGAACTGGGTAAGGTACCTTAGGCGTGTAAACTCTTGTAGGAATGTTTGCTGGAGCAGGTGGCTGTAGCAGGTGCTCCCTCGTTGGCTCAGGGTGCTCCATCATCAAATCTACGTCTGGAGCAGGTGCTCCCGATTTTGGAGCAGGTGCTCCGATGGGAGAAGAGTGCTCCTTCGTCTTTTTTACGTCATGAGCTGGTTCCTCTTCTTGGAGCAGGTGCTCCACGTCCTTTTCCTTCCTCTTTTCTGAGACAGAGCTTGTTGGTGCAGCATGTAGAGTCTTCCCACTTCTAAGCTCAATAGCATTCACAAACTCATTCCTGGGGTGTTCACCTTTCCCAGGGAGAGTTCCAGGTGATCTCTTCACAGCTTCTGCAGTCTGAGCTACCTGAACATCCAGCTTCTTCACATGAGTCCACACAGCCTCATACTTGCCATTCAAATCATTGTACATGGTGTCCACTTTGGCATTAATCTCCATGGAAGACTTTTGCTGATTAACCAGCAGCTGTTGCATCAAGTTTTTCAGCTCATCCTGCGAGTTATTTGAGGAACTCGAAGAAGGCTGTAGACTTGTGAAAGGCAACTTCTGCTGATTTCCACCTTGAAATCGATTCTGATTGGTGATGAACTGCTTTCCTTGAAAGTTTCTGGAGAAGTTCTTCTGAAATCCTGACTGATTCTGCACTCCTTGCTGCGGATAGACCTGATCCTGAGGGTTCTCAACATTGTTGCTTCTGTAGGATAAATTTGGGTGGCTTCTGAAGTTGTTGAAGCTGCGATTCTGCACATACCCTTGTCCATTCACGAAATTTACCTCCATCTGATCATTATTCTCTGCATCTACAAACTCTTGAGCAAGAGGTGCATCACCAACCTCATCAGCAAAATGCACAGATCTCTGGTTCTCTCTCAACAGCAGATTCACCTTTGCTGTAAGCTCATCAATCTTGCTCAACTCCACACTATGAACTGCTTTGCTAGACCTGTCATACTCTTGGGATTTGTTGCTGGAGCTTGCAGCTAAGTTCTCAATCAACTCATAAGCAGCTTCTTTGGACTTAGTCATGAAATCGCCATTGCTAGCTGCATTCAAAGCATTCCTGTAATCCCAGTTGACACCATCATAAAAGGTTGACAGAATCTGTTCATCAGAGAACCCATGGTGAGGGCACTCTCTTCGGTACTCCTTGTACCTCTCCCAAGCTTCGCAGAAAGCTTCACCAGGTTGCTGTTTAAACGATGAGATCTTGTTCTTCAGAGCTGCAGTTTTGGCCTTAGTGTAGAAATGGTCCGCTGATCTGCACTCTTCCCATGTAGTCAATGACCCAGGTGGTAATGACTTCAGCCAGCGCAAAGCTTTGTCCGCAAGTGAGAATGGAAAAAGCTTGCACTTCAAGAAATCGGCTGGTATCCCATTTGATCCAGTCGTGCTGCAAATCTCCTCAAAATTCTCGATGTGGTCCATCGGAATCTCAGCAGGAAGCCCATGAAAGAGGTGCTGCTTCACCAATGAGATCGGCTGAGGTTTGATCTCAAAGTCTTGCCTCTGAATGGTTGGAGGAGCAATCGCAGCCCTGTTGTGATAGTAAGCATGCGGACTGTCCTTGTCTCCAATAGCAGGCTATGGCTGCTCCCTATCTTGCTGCGCCTTTTGCAGCTGCTCCAATTGCTGTCGAAGCTGTTGTAGCTCGACAGCCATGTTGTCATTGTTGCCTTGATCGCCCATGTTGGCTTGAATAGGCCTTTGACGTCTGTTTTCTCGCTCGACTCTTGCTAGCTCGGTGTTCGACAAAGAAACAAGATCGGTGCAGTTGCTCCTTGTGGATATGTTTGACATACACCTGAAACACACACAAACAAGAGAACAAGAGAGAAAAATTAGTAAAGTCTTAGTCTGAATTTCAAACCAAAAATCAAAGGTAACGAATTGGTCCCCGACAACGGCGCCAAAATTTGATTCACACTGAATGTACTCCTAGTTTCTACTGCAATAGAACAGTGATGTAGTTGTAATATAAAGGATTCGGAATCCAGAGGCCAGTGTTACTCTATGATTTTGCGAGGATTGAATTAAAGCTAAGACGAAAGATGGTTTGTTGCAAAAACTAAAAAGTAAACAGAATGGCAAACAACGATTTAAATTCAAATTAAAACAAGCACTAGATCAAGGTAATTCGCAGGAGTTTCAGAGATGAGAATCAAATGACTATTCAGGGCACAATTTAAATGCAGGTCTCGAACTCAAACATAAAAGCTTATCGATCCACTGTTGTGATCTCGATAACTTTATCTAACAACCTAAATTCTAAACTGTCGTTTGAACTTAGAAAATTGCAGACAAACATTAACAAGCAGGTTTGATCTATTCACGATTTGCCTTAACTTCAACTGTCGTTGGCTAAGGACAAATCGCTCACCAGTGTTTGTTCTAGCAACCTATTACACTTTTGATGAATAGATTAACCTATGAACGTAAATTGAATGGCCAGTTCAACCTAATTAAGCGTTAAGTCTAACAAAGGTGAAGACAATCGATTATAGACCCTATTTGCATCCAATTCTCTAACTCATGAAATCCTTTGAAAACCTTAATCTAGCTAAGAGATCTACTCAGACATGGAGAAAAGAAACACAGCAATAGATGAAAAGGAATTCATGAATTAAAATCGCAGAAGAGATAATAGGGTTCAGAATTCTTCTCAAAGTGTAGCAGATTTCTTCTCCCAAAAGCTTACAAGTAAAAACTCTCTGGTTCAGGAAATTGTAAAAAGAAAGCGTAGAAAGTCTGTAGAAAAACGTGATAATAAAACACAGGCGGCTCTGGGCTTTTTATTCCATCTCACGCGACTTAGGATTAGGTAAAATAGTTTTCCTTATTTTTCTCCCGTCTGGAGAAAGTGCTCCATGAAGGGTCCAAACCTGGAGCAGGTGCTCCGCGGATGATTTCTCCAAAAGCGTGTGAAATAGCTCCCTATTGCTCAAATTCATCTCTTTTTGCTCCAATGCCTCCTAAACACTCCAATCCTCTGATAAGGCCTCTAAGTCACCTGAAACTTCCTGAAAAGACTCCAAAAACTCCTAAAACAATTAGTAAACACAGGTTATAATGAGTCAAAATCTCCACTCATCAGTTTCCGTGCCAAGCAAACTAGAGATTCATTTCCTTTGAGTAATAAAAAAGGAATATGAGTTTTGAGCTGATTCATTGCGACTTCTGGAGTCCATATCGGACAACTTCGATTTGTGGGTCTAAGTACTTTCTTACGATCCTTGATGACTATACTCGAGCTGTTTGGACCTCTTGCCATCTAAACAAGCTGCACCACAACACTTAAAGAATTTCATCGCTCTTGTTGAACGCCAATTCAATAGCCAAGTCAAAACACTTTGCAGTGATAATGGCTCGGAGGTCATTTGTTTGCGTGATTATTTTTCTGAGAAAGGGATTATACACGAGACTTCCTGTGTGGGAAATCCACAGCAAAACGGTAGAACGGAGCAAAAACACAGGCATTTGTTGAACGTTGCTCGTGCTCTTCGATTTCAAGCACATCCGTGTCTCGTTTTGGAGTTATTGTGCTCTAGCAGGTGGTTACTAGATAAACTGTACGCCTTCATCGCTCCTCAACGGAAAGACGCCGTTTGAACTTTTATATAACAAACCACTACCCATGAATCACATCAGAGTATTCGGGTGTTTATGTTATGTACACAACCAAAAGCATGGCGGCGATAAATTTGCGACTCAGACAAATAAATCTGTGTTTCTTGGATATCCTTTCGGAAAGAAGGGTTAGCAAGTCTACAATCTCGAGACTAGAGTCGTCTCCGTTTCTAGGGATGTAAGTTTTTGTGAAACAGAGTTTCCATTCTTTGTTTCTCTATCGTCCCCTCCTCCACCACCAATCGATATTACAGATCCACACCCTGCAATGTTTGACGATGATGGTGAGATATTTGTATCATCTGATAGGATCACTGAATTCACAGCACCTCTAGAGGCATCCTCTCCTGATGCATCTCTTCCAGTGGACAGTTTGACTGCTACTAAAATCTCAGAAATCCCTGCTCAACCGACTCATGATACTTCAGAAGCTCAGTTGGTTAGTGATGATAGTGATTTCACCTCTGATGTTGCGAATACTCTAGACATTGAAACTTCTCTGCTTGAAAATGCTCATGTGATGGAAGTTACAAATATTCCAGTTAAGTCACTCGGTACATCTGAACCTGAACTTCTTGGTAGAGGTCACCGACGGAAAACCAGACCCACGAAGCTCGCAGACTTTGTCAGCACACTTTTGCATGAGCCATATCCGTCTGCTACTCCATACCCGATTGACAACTACTTGTCGAGTGCTCAGTTTTTGATAGGTTATCAGGCCTATATCTTTAATTACCTCTGTTGTGGAACCCAAAAGCTACAAAGAGGTAATCGAAGACGAACGCTGGCGATTTGCTGTCAAAAATGAAATGGTATCTCTCGAAGATCTTGGTACATGGACCGTTGAAGATTTATCACCAGGGAAAAAGACTCTTGGTTGCAAGTGGGTATTTAAGCTGAAATTCAACTCTGATGGAACACTTGAGCGCCACAAAGCTCGTTTAGTTATTCTCGGAAATAATCAAACTGAAGGTGTTGATTATAACAAAACTTTTGCACATGTTGCTAAAATGGTTACTATTCAGACATTTCTACAACAAGCTGCATCTAGTGCTTGGGAAGTTCATCAAATGGATATTCATAACGCGTTTTTGCATGGAGATCTAGATGAGGAAATCTACATGCAGTTTCCTCCGGGTTTCCGCACAACGGAAAAGAACAAAGTTTGTCGTCTTCACAAAGCTTTGTTTGGTTTGAAACAGGATCCTAGGTGTTGGAATGCCAAACTTGCCACTGCTTTGAAGGACTATGGGTTCGAACAAAATGGATCTGATTATTCTTTGTTCATATTAGTGAATATGAATATCCAGCTCCATGTCCTTGTTTATGTCGATGACCTGATTATTACGGATAACACACTTGCTATAATCATGGCATTTAAGGAGTATTTGAGCGACTGCTTTCATATGAAATATTTGATTTTGCTTCGTAATTTCCTTGGTATCGAAGTTGCGCGTAGTCCGAGTGGTATATACTTGTGTCAGCGAAAATATGCCCTTGATATCATTGCAGAAACGGGCTTGCTGGGTGCCAAACCAGTTTCATTTCCATTGGAACAGAATCAGAGACTTGCGTTGGTTGAGGAAGAGTCTATGTCTGAGCCGTTTCGATATCGTCGTCTGGTTGAGAAGTTGATTTATCTTGGTGCCACACGACCTGAGATTTCCTATTCTATACACATTCTCTCCCAATTCATGCATGATCTGAAACCGTCGCACTGGAATGCAGCTCTACGAGTAGTTTACTATTTGAAAAGTAGTCCGGATCAGGGAATACTTCTTCGCACATCTGCGGAATCGACGCTCACTGCTTAGTGTGATTCAGACTGAGGTGCATGTCCAATTACGCGATGATCTTTAACAGGTTGGTTCATTCAACTTGGTGGTTCTCCTTTGTCGTGGAAAACACATAAACACGATGTGGTCTCTCGTTCTTCGACAGAAGCAGAGTATCGCGCCATGACTAATACTGTTTGTAAGGTTCTTTGGCTTCGGGAGTTTCTGCCAGCGTTGGGTATTACCTGCTCCGAACCGACTGTCATCCATTCTGATAGTTTGTCAGTCATTAATCTAGCAAATAATCCTGTTTATCATGCACGAACTAAGCATGTTGAACTGGACTATCATTTCATCCATGATGAGATTCTTCGAGGTACGATATCCACAAAACATGTCTCCATTACTTCTCAGCTTGCCGATATCATGACTAAAGCTTTGAGACATAAGGAGTTTGATGCGTTTCTTGACAAGTTGGGTGTTCGTAACCTCCACACGCCACCTTGAGGGGGGAGAGGGTATTGGGCCGATGTAAGCCTGCCTTCACCCACATCGATGATTTGTATATTATTGTACTTATGTAACTTGTATATAAGGCACTGCCTTCATAACTTGAGCAATAAGAAAACCTATTTACAACATCTAAGGTTTCTTGATAAAACTACTTCAACGGTCATCTTCATCCTTCTCTCTCTTGTAACTGTTTCAAAACTGAGCAAAATTAATCAAAAAGAACAATGAAACAGATTAATATACTTTCAAATCAATATGGATGTTGCATGATATATTTGAAAGATTTTGGCAGATGTGTGTACAACTGTGGCGGAGCCACTTTGTCTAACATAGGGTCATTCGCCCCCATTGATTTTAAAATTTTGGTGTAGTTTATTAAAGCCAAATATCAATGCCCGCACTTCTAAAATTATATATACTCTTATTTGCCTCCAATGAAAAAAATTTCTGGCTCTGCCACTGGTGTACAAGTCCATCATATTCACCTCAAAGCCATCAAACTTCTTTCTAACAAACTCTCCAAATTAAGCTTCGTTGAATGGATTATATCCAAAACATTTTTGTAAGTGTTGCCAAACTTTCAATTTTATTCTCAATTCGTAGAAACAGATTGCTCCAAATCCTTAAATACAAGATGTCCACTATTACTCTAAGCAACATAACTGAAAGCTAAAACTTTCTAGAGGATCCATCACTTAATTATAGGGTTACATTGGAGCTAGACTTTATAGATATTATTAAGAGAATATAAACTTGAATAGTTTTAAAATGAATCACTTTGAGTCAACAAAGTCAAGACCATTTCTTATATACAAACTGCAGTATTTGGCTGAAGAACACTCTGGATGAGATCGAATTTGGGAGCTTAATGGTGCAAACTGCATTCCATATACGATTGTTTCTAGTTGGATTCATGAGAAAAACACCGAAACCAAGTGACTTTAACTCATCATGGTACATAAATATTGACAAAAGAACAGAGATATATGGATGACTATCGACAGAGACTAGAGTAGTTCTCTCCTTCCTTTCCAATTTCCATTACCTGCAAAGAGCTTTCCTCACCATTGTAACAGAGAACAAGCCAAAAAATTGTTACATAATCGAAAAATTGGTACATGAAAACAAGACCGAAAACCCATTTTATGTTGATAGCTCTCTAAAGATGTAACCTATATCTTCTTATATATATATATATATATATATATATTCATATTCATATTCTGATAAGCGTACAAGTATGAACAATAAATTACAGTAAAAACCAAATATTGGTCTATTTTATACTCTGTATAAATTATTATAATTCCGTCTGTGTGTTCGCAAGAAGTTTAACAATTCTATGTTGTTGTAGCCTTTATTCTCCAACAGACCGTACACTATTGTAACGTAATCAAACTCTGGTCCGTAGATATGACTTGCACATGCCGCTTTGTAACTCATCAATCTCATCATCTTTAAACCTCCTGTCAAGATCATATAATAAGATAAAAACACGAAAATTATCTGAAAAAACAGGGTAAGATATTCTGCTGCAATGCTGAATATAAAGATATACCGTTTTTTTCTTCTGCCTCGAGCTTTTCAAACTTTTTACTTTCTGTCTCGAGTATTTCCGGGGAGAAATGGCGGTGTAGCCACCACTTAGCCCGAAGTGTCCATAATGTATTGGTGAACATTCTAGGTATCGGATTGTATCGAACAGAGTAGGTTTGTTGATTTCTTTCTTCTCCAAATCCGTTAAGGCATGATGACATACGGTCTTCATCAAGATTCTCCAAGAGGAGACGCAAGCAAGAGGCAAACTCTTTCCAGATATCTGGCTCGGGAAAAGAAGCTTCTACATGCAATGCTATCATTTCTACAAGGACTCTTTACTATACTCATCTGCAAGTAATTAACACAAAACAGAATTAGGCATGATTCAAGATCTTAAGACTAAAAGGTATATGGATGGCTTGATCCTAAAAAACCTTGTAGGCACATTCCAATAAGCTTCTTCAGGGTAGTTACACAATTAGGATCAATATTTAAGATATCTTCGTAGCATTTTGCGAGCATGTTGCTCTTAGAATGAAACTTCTCCGTCATAGCCGCCTTAATCCTACAAATGAGCAAAAGCACCAAAACTCCACTTTAGAAATTCCTCTGTTTCCATATTCTAACTTTCCAAGGCAGGCGCAAATACTAATTTAGTAGAGACTGAGAGAGATCTTTTTGTACCTGAAAGGTTTGATGTCATGTACTTTGTTGCACATCTCCTCGACCACTTTCATCGCTTCATCTACATGTCCCCCAATTAACAGTAGCTAGAAGGGAATTCAAGAGAAGAGAGTGAAAAAAAAAAAAAAAATCTAATCAGTGTGGGACATTAAAGATTTAAGGGACGAAGATTATGAAATTATGAGTCACATAGGCAAAAATGGTTATATGAGTTTTTACCTGTACAAGTGGATGTAATGCAGCTAAAGATACATGATGGGGAGACTGCATAGTACGCCGCAAATATGTCACTGCTTCCTTATAATAAGAATCATTGACCACCTTTCTATAGCAATCAGGATCTTCTGGAGGTGTCAAAGGAAGCAACCATGGATCCATGTCCTCTAACAAAAAAAAAAAAAAGAAGCCATGAAATCAACAGAACTGGTTGTAGGTTATAGCATAACGCATCATACAAGCTAAAGAAAATTCTAACGTACTAACCAAGAATTCTAATAAGAGCAGGATCAAATTCAACTCCATCTAGCAAAGAGTCTTCGTTTTCTTCAGAGGTTTCATAGAGTGGTGGTGGATTGGTAAAATGCTGAGGACTCTTAACCTTCACATCACTGATGGAGATATGGGAAGTTCTTGTATAATTCACGACCGAAGACTCTGACTCGTTTTTAGCAGAACCATTGCCTGAAGAATCAGAAGTCTCAGATCTTGTTTCCGACATATTAGATGTGCTTTCGCTGCAGTCTGCATCTGCAGGCTGTAACTCTGCCACGAATTTACGACACCACAATCTGTAGAATGTGGTTCCTATAAATAGATTGGTCCGTGGTAGCATTGCCAAATCACGGCACTGCATCATGCTGCCAAAAGAAGATGATAAATCAACAAAATTCATTCAAGCAAGAACCGTAGCAGACCATCTCGGGATAATAAGCTAAACATACAAACAATCAATATACGCATGCAGTTAGTTATAAGATAACATGTGCATTGAAAAACAGGGTAACTATCAGTACCAAGCTATAGAAATAATGACAAAGCTTGAAAGAACTAGCTCATAAGATATCAACTGTACCTGATTACAGCACTCTTCGCCACATCATCCATCCCATGCTCGATAAAATGGCAAATTTGTTCGAACCAAACCAAGAGCCTCTCCTGTCCAAATGACCAGGTAACTCAATGTTAGTGTCGGGCCTTAGAACAATATATTGTCCACTAACTACTTATGTATGTTCTGATCTAAAAAGAGACCTCTTTATGCTGTTTACCAATCTTCCCGATCCAAGTATCATATATTTTTCCAATCTCATCGGCGTTGTTTTTGAAAGGTTGCAAGTGACTCAGGATTTGTATTTGAGCCTGCAAAGACACAAACTCAGAAAAAGGGAACAACAAGAAACAGACAAAAAAAACAAGCAAAGCATCTTTGGGTTAAAAAGAAGAACCAAACCTCGTATTTGAGCCGATTCATTGTTGGGGAACCATCTCTCATTGTCCCTTGCATCAGAACGCTAAGTACTCTGCTTGCATCTCTCCAGTTTCTATTGCTGATTAGCTCACGGAGGATCTTTGGCAATCGTTTGAGGTACTCGCTTCGGCTAGTTTTTGGGCCAAGAAGACCAAGAAGGTAAGATGGTTTCGCAACACAAAGAAGAGTTCTCTTGAACGTCCTATCTAAGACGACATCGGAGCTATCCACGCAAGGATACTTCTCAGTTTTCTCTTCGGTTTTCACCATCTATATTCCCAATTCTACGGTGTTCTTAGAGGGTTTTTTTTTCTGATTCAGTTCAACAAGGAGAGGGGAGAACTAGGGTTTCTCTTTGGCCTCCGTCGAATGGAGATTCTGACGACAAGGGAGACCTAAGGTTTCTCTTTAAAACTTATCTTACAAGGAAGAATATAGAGTGCTAGGCAAGAAATGAAGTTGCAGGATATGACAAACAGAGAGTGCGGCGACAAGTTTGGAGAATCTTTATGTATTTTTTTTGTTTGGTCTATTAGTCTATGCAAGACGAAGGTGAAAGGTCCGTAAAGAATTTCTATTTTTTTTTTTTACGTCACATGAAAATATTTTTTTTAACAACTGTGATGTTCATTAACATAACTTCAACAACAACTGTGATAATTTGATATCAATGGCCCTTTTTTTTCTTAATCAATGATATCAATGCTTTAATTGTTCTTAATATCGCGACCTTTCTTCTTCCCCATGCGGCCATGCGATTTCCAAAATGCAAATTACAGTTGGATAAATCTCTTTTTAATACAGCACTTACAAAACCTAGTAATGATTTGATTTAAAAAGCTCTGTATGTAGACTTGACACATGCGATGTGTCATCTTCCGTTCATTAATCACTGCATTTTTAAATATGGATGAATTAAAAAGAAAATTGAATCCCACTAATTAAACAAGACTTTCTTGGAAAATGTTGAATATTTTGAGATCATTTCCAAAGTCTGTTTGGACCTTTCTCCTTCTTCTCTGTTTGGACCTTTCTACTTCTTCTTCCTTTAAAGTAGACCAAACTGAGAGCGTGAGTTTATTCTTCTTTGTCACTCTTAATTTCTTCTGCGACCACTCCTCTAAAAGATTTGCTTAATACTCTCATTCTATTTGCTTGCCTTGTAAACGATCGTCTTTGCTTTGATGAACAATCTTATAGAAAGACGAAGGATCATGGAAAACAACGAGAAAACAACTCTGTTCAATAAAGTCTTCTCTTGGTCTGTCCAAGATATTCTCAACAAAGATCTATACAAGCGACAGGTTCTTACCTCGTTGATCTCTATCTTCAGTAGCTTTTATGTTGGTAACTTGTAAATAATATTCCTCATCAATGGTATATTTTTTGTAACAGAGAAAGACAATACCAGACAGATTTGTTTCCACCGATCAATACTTCAACTGTTTTGTTCCTCATCTACTGGAGGAAACGCGAACCGAGTTGTCATCGAGCGTCAAATCTATATCTAGATCTCCCTTTTTCCAAATACGCTCGATAGTGACAAGGAGTGTTAAAGAATCAAGTGGAAGCTCATCAAACAATTTGCTTTACGATATAACCCTAATGGCTACCGAATACAGTTCAAAGTACCAGCCAAAGTGTGGAGATCTTATTGCTCTCACAAAGGAAAGGCCAAGACGAATCGACGATTTGAAGCCCTTACTTCTCGCCTACGTATTCAAGGTTGATGGTGATCTAATAATCTCTGTTCATTCGTCTAGATCGATACAAAATCATGCGGGATATCCATTTGGTTGTGGTGTTCTTCTCATGGGTTTAACTACAAACACTCGAATTTGGAACGCGTTGCACAATGAAGCTGCAGACATGACACTAATCCAGAGTGTTCTGCAAGCAAATACTCTGGTAAGTCTTAATAAATTATCTTCTCTGTGTAGGACAGATTTATCATACTTTTTTTCTCTCTGTTGTATCAAAACAGAGCTTACATTGTGCATCTCTTGAGTAAAATGTGGTTTTGCTTGTGTTGCAGGCTGCAGAACAATGTTTTTGCTATGGAAATTCTGTTGAGTTTTCTGACCATGGTTTGGATATAGTCCGTTCAGCAAAATTGAACTGTTCACAAGCAGATGCAATCTTGCGTTGCCTTCAGACAAGGACCTGTAATCACAAGAACAGTGTGAAACTGATATGGGGACCTCCTGGAACTGGCAAAACGAAGACAGTTGCGACGCTTCTCTTTGCTCTTCTCAAGCTCAATTGCAAAACTGTCGTTTGTGCTCCTACAAACACAGCAATTGTACAAGTTGCATCTAGGCTCTTGTCCTTATTCAAGGAAAGCTCTTCATCAGAACATGCTACTTACAGGCTGGGGAACATTGTTCTATCTGGAAACCGCGAGAGAATGGGGATTACCAAGAATGATCATGTTCTTCTCGATGTGTTTCTTGACCATCGCATAGGTAAACTTGAAAACCTCTTTTCACCATTTTCTGGATGGACAGCGAGGTTAGAGTCGCTCATAAATTTTCTTGAGGACACGGAGGCTAAGTACAATGATTATGTTCAGTTCGAGGACGAAGATCAATTTGAGGAGGAAGAAGTTGTAAACGTTCTTACATATGGAGAGTTTGTAAGGAAATATTTCAATGGTTTAAGTGAAGAACTGGAGATAGATATGGTTGATTTGCAGACACATCTTCCAAAGTCTTTTGTCTTATCTCAAGATGTGGAGAAAATGATTGCAGCCCGTGAAGCTCTTCAGCGTGTCAGATATTTCTTGCAGGAGAAATCTTATGATTTGATGAAGGGAACTTTCCAATTTGATTGCTTCAACAGACTCATCAATTTTGACTGCCTTAAGGCTCTACGTTTACTTCCAAAACGTTTTGAGATTCCAGACTTGTTGGAAAACGAAGATGTTAGGAAGTTTTGTCTGCAAAACGCGCATATAATTTTCTGCACAGCCTCAGGTGCTGCTGAGATGAGTGCGGCAAGAACAGGGATTATAGAGCTTCTTGTGATTGACGAGGCAGCTCAGCTTAAAGAATGTGAATCGGTTGCTGCGTTGCAGCTTCCTGGTTTGCGTCATGCTGTTCTTATAGGAGATGAATATCAGTTACCTGCAATGGTTCATAACGATGAATGTGAAAAGGCGAAATTTGGAAGAAGCTTGTTTGAGAGGTTGGTACTGCTTGGTCATCAAAAACACTTGCTTAATGTTCAATATCGAATGCATCCGTCTATAAGCCGTTTCCCAAACAAGGAGTTTTATGGTGGGAGAATCACAGATGCTGAGATTGTTAAAGAAAGCATTTATCAAAAGAGGTATCTTCAAGGAAACATGTTTGGTTCTTTCTCATTCATAAATGTTGGTCGTGGGAATGAAGACTTTAGTGATGGTCATAGTCCTAAGAATCTGGTGGAAGTTGCTGTAATTTCTGAGATCATATCGAATCTTTTCAAAGGTATAACCTTTCTTGATTCGCAAGTTATTCTACATTCGATCTTTTTTGATTAATTTTGGTTAATTGATTTTGAAACAGTTTCAAGAGAAAGAAGGATGACGATGAGTGTTGGGGTGGTTTCACCATACAAGGGGCAAGTAAAAGCGATCCAAGAAAAGATCCGAGATAAGTACAGTTCCTTATCAAGTCTTTTCACTTTGAATGTTCGGTCTGTGGATGGGTTTCAAGGAGGAGAAGAAGATATTATCATCATCTCCACCGTTAGAAGTAACGGTAACGGTAACGTTGGGTTTCTCAGTAACCGTCAAAGAGCCAACGTTGCACTCACTCGAGCGAGGCACTGTTTATGGGTGGTTGGGAACGAGACGACTTTGGCTTTGAGTGGTTCGATTTGGGCTAACCTGATAAGTGAAGCGAGGACACGTGGCTGCTTCTTCGATGCTGTTGATGAGAGGAGTCTTAGAGATGCTATGAATGGTGCTTTGATCGAAGATGTATCTTCGAGTTTTGGATCTCTATCGATTGGGAGGAGTGCGAGAAGAAATGTTTGGTAGATTGGTTTTATCTTATTTATATCTGTTTTATTTTCTTTTATCTTATGAAACTCTGTTCTGGAAGTTCCGATTTCTATGGTATTTTGGTTTTCAATTTTTTTTCAACATCAACTATGTTTTAATTTCTCCGGTTAGGGGTTATTCTGAATTCGGTTTCTTGTTAAAGTTTGAAATTTGATTTACGAGGATGTTAGAATTCCGCATATTCGTTATACAGTAAAACCAAATTAAATTCCCAAATGATCCGTACCAGAATAAGGCCAAACTAAATTCAAAATGTTTAATCTGAAATTTTGTTTTTTTTTAATCTTCAATAAAATTAGATGTTATCTGAAATTGATTTCCTTAATTATCATTAAAAATCAGAAGTAATCTGAAATTTTTGAATTTATATGACTACATTTTGTGTATAAATCAATTAGTCTTTTTTATATATTTTAAATCACAAATAAATAAAAGAATCTCATCCAAACCGAATTGTTCTGATCAAACCAGATAAATTTCTAAACCAAAATACAAATAATTTTAGAGTAAATACCAAAAACTAGTCAAATTAGCTAAACTAGGTGAATATCCGCACATGCGGGTTTTTCTTTTTAACTATTTTCAAATCTTATATAAAAAAATATAATTATTTTTTGTTATGTGTGTTAGTATATTATTATAAACAATTTAAAAAATTTATATATATAAAAAACAATCTTAAAAATTAGTTTAAAATGCAATATCATAAATGTAAAAATAAATATAATCATTATTTGAGATGTATATTAGTATGTTATTATAAATAATTTTAAAAAATTTATCCAAAAGAATTAAAAATCAATTTAAAATATAATATTATAAAAAGTTAAGAATTATATAAAATTACAATAAATATCAATCAATATCAATCAATTAATGAAAAAACTGTTCATATTCTTTGAGTGTTTTAAAACTTGATATTAAATTTTTTTTTAAAATAAATTATAACTTTAAATTATAAAAGTGACACATGTCATCTTCATATCAATTTAAAATGATGATGTGTCACTCCATATATGGAGAGAGTTGGTCATCTTTTATATATAAAATAGGAATGACAAGACATAATGTTATATCTACCGTGTTTGGTCGGTATGCCAATTATACCATATACTCCTCCGCTGTTTTTTTATTATTTACTAACATTATTTTTTACGAGATATTATTCTCTCTCATTCTAGTTAAAATATAAGTTATTTAGTTACATAACTTGTTAGCAAATTACATATTTTGTTAGTGTGATAAGTTTCTGTTTTCTAAAAAATAAAATGTTTATTATCAAATTACTATTCACTATTCAGAGTGTTATTATCCTTTACCCTCCGCTTTTTATTATGATTTTTTTTCCCATATTAAGTTTCTCTCTCATCATTTTTATTTTGTTAGCATATAAGTTATACAATTACATAACTTGTTATCATGCTATATATTTTGTTAGTATGGTAAAGAATATGTTATCTTGCTAACAATAAATTTATATTAGTAAAAATTATGTTATCTTGCTAACACTAAATTTGTATTTGCTAATAATTTATTTATCATTTCTAATATCTTATTTTTATCCGCTAACAATTTATTTATCATCTCTAACATAATATTTGTATTCGCTAACATGTTATATGTTATGTTTTGTGAATACATTAATACTTAACTAGAACTATGTTGTTGGCAGCTATCTATATTTTAGAGATTAGACATTAGCAGCTATCCATATTATTTTGAAGGTCTGATAATAATTTATTTAAAGCGATACAAATAAATTTAACATATTAAGAGCTTATGTATTACACTAAAAAAATAATTAACAATGTTCAACAATCTCTTTCCAATGTTCATCGAGATCTCCGCCTTCAAAAATCTCTTTCCCAATCTCAGATCCAGAATTTTAGAGAAGAAACATAATTTCTAATTTACATCAGCATATACATAATTTTAGCTAAGATACGAAACTAAAATAACTCTAAATTAGATAAAATCAGCAACTATAATTAGTTCTCCTCTGAAAATCAAAATCAAACCAGAAGAAACTCAGTAAAAAGACAAAGAAAGATAAAGAAACAGAGAATACCCAAAAGCGATTTCATCATATTGTCTGTAAAATTTGACCAGAAAGTTAAAAGAAATAAAAATTTACTGGAGCTTGAAGCAGCAACCTTCAAAACTGTAAATTATCTTCAGTGTCATTAAAGAAGAAGAAGAGAGCTGTTTTACGGTGACATTGAAGAAGAAGAAAACTGTTTTTTTTTATAGGAAACAAAAGAGAAAATAAAAGACAAATTAGAAGATGAAAGCAGCAGAAATCGAAAGAGTTAAACAAAAGAGAAAATGAAAGCTGTTTTACGGTGATATAATAGACATGAGTAGAGGGGATAAGGGTAAACATGTATTAAATAAAATTGTACAGTGTTCAAATAGTTCCTTTATAGCTAATTTTGAATAGTAATGTGGTCATCTACCACATTTACTTATAATTTTATCTGGTCATATGATAAAACCAAAAAAGCTAAATAAAAATTGAACCGAAATCAAACTCCAACCGGATCTCACTATTTTGGCGGAAGTTAGCTTTGACTTTTAGCTTGGGTTGTTGACACTGTAATACGGTACCGCGTTCTTCGTTGACTAGTCCTTCTTCTCAACAGAGAGGAGTATTTTACGACATCTCAGTTTCTTCATCAGAAAAAGAAAAAAGAAAAAAGAGAGTAGCATCAATGGCGATTGCGGAAGTTTTGCCTAACGAGTACGGATATGTCATCATCGTCGTCGTCTTCTACTGTTTCCTCAATCTCTGGATGGGTTTCCAAGTCGGCGGAGCTCGCAAGAGGTTTCCATAACCTTTATCCTCTTGTTTTTGGCTTTTTATTCTCGTTTGATTTGGCTTCGAATTCCCTCCATATTAATTTTGCTTAGAGTTGTTCGTCGTCGCGTAATTTCAAAATTAGTTAATTAGTTCTAAATTTCCGTATTCGATTTGATCGGGTTTCTTTCGTTACTCGTGCGTATGATCGAATTGTATTTCGGAAATCGCAGAAACTGGATTCGATTTTTGACGATAGAGAGATATGTCGACATGGAGGAATGTCGAAGAAGCAAGTGTTAGCCGAATTTCAAATTAGTGTTTATCTCTTTCTCTTTCAAGTTCGATTAGATCGATCCAGATCGGTTTCTTTTGTTTTCATGATCGAATTATATTCCAGAGATTGTGGTTTTTTTTTCTGACATTTGGGAACTGGATTCGATTTTGATGATAGAGAGATGTAAAAATGCAGGTACAAAGTTCCTTATCCAACACTCTATGCGATTGAGTCAGAAAACAAAGATGCTAAGCTCTTCAATTGCGTTCAGGTCTCAGAAATTTTCCCTTTAGATTCTATCTGAAATCATTTTCCCTCTCAGTTTCTAGATTTGAGCTCTAATCGGAAAAACAAACTTGGTGGTTGCAGAGAGGTCATCAAAACTCTCTAGAGATGATGCCAATGTATTTTTTACTCATGATCCTTGGTGGTATGAAGCACCCTTGCATCTGTACAGGCCTTGGCTTGCTCTACAACGTTTCCCGATTCTTCTACTTCAAAGGCTATTCCACTGGAGATCCTAAGAAACGCCTCACCATCGGGTTTGTTCTTCCTCTTCCTTTTCATTTTTCAACAAGTTATGAGGTAGCATAAGATGTGTTCCCACATTATCCAACATTGATAGTGATGCTGAACACAAATCAAAAGTCTTAAACATGATATATAGTATAACCATAACTAAAGTCTGGAATGTATAGGCCTGTGTTGATTCTCTTTATGTGGCATGGTCAGTGACTTGGTTTCTCTTTGATATCTTATTGAAATTTTGCTTAAGAAGTTACTTTTAACTCTCATGGCTCAGTTCTTTTGCTTCTGTCCTTTTCCCACTTTGTTGACTTAACTTTCACTTCCAAGTTTGCAATCAAGTACCAGGATAATTAAACCTGCAATTAGCTGAAAAGTTAGTACTAGAATAACATGTCTACTTATTCCTGTGACAATATGAAAAAGGAATTTTGATACGTTAAGTTATCTTGTTGATATACTCGATTCCTCTGTTCTGTAGGAAATTTGGTTTCCTAGCAATGCTTGGTCTTGCGGTATGCACAATATCGTTTGCAATTTCCCTGCTTCGCGGATGAAGCATAGCCATCTCTTGTGAGTTAACGCTTCTCTGACTTCGTTTCAATATTATTACGTTGTTGCTTGGTTTGTAGCTCGACAGTTTGGTTGATAATACAATTAAGTAAACGTAATAATGGTTGTAAGTGTTACCAACCTAACAAATGTTGGTCTCTTGGCTCATTGCTATCAGAATTCACGGCTCCTCACAGCCAATTGTAATGGGTCGTATAACTTATGTTACCTACAATATGATACCTAGTGGGTCGTATAACTTATGTTGCCAACAATATGATATCTAATGGGTCGTATAAGTATAACTTATGTTACCTACATTATGATATACGAGTGGTGATGGCATACATAAGTTTATTCGTTTAGTACACTAACCTCTACGGAGAATTATGTAAGGTTGCACTCGTGTACCGTAATTGGCAGGAGTGATAAGATCTTTTTTAAAACAACAAAAAATATATTCTAAACAAAAACTCAGTTTGTCTTTCTTAGCTCGATCCAACTAACAAGATGTTAGAATCTTTAATCAAATTTTCTTCTTTTTGCTCATCAGATAAAAAGAGGTTGAGGAATTTAATAACTCAGGACAATTAATAAAATTCTTTGTTTTTTAGAATTAATTTTTCAAATAAAATAACTAAAACAGAAGAAAAAAACACATCAACTGTATTTTCAAAACTTCATGTGGGAATCTCCATAAAAATATTTGAAGAAACAGAAAATAATTCAAAACGATAATGGATTTTAAAAAATAATAAAGGATAGATCAGAAAATAGGCTTTCTCTAAAAGAGAAATCAATCTCTCAGTTTGTTCAGCTTCGATCATTTGGGGAAATAATCCTCACCTCCATCTAATCAACCAAAAGGTCCAAAACATCTGAAAATAAGTATGAAAATTGATTATTAAAAATTAAAGATGGGAAGGAAATAGGGATCAGAGTATTAGCTTGGAATCTCTCTGAGAGAAACTTTAAATTGCTCCCTAAAATCAGCTTCGATTCAACCTGAAGATGTCCTAATGGAATGAACCTCTAGTCAGAGACCTAATCTAACCTGAAGATGTCCCCTTCATTTTAGGGTTGAGACCTAGCCGTCACTTCACCCTAGATGAATACGCATGGAATCACACAAAAATCAGATCTATATACAGTAAAGTCAGGATATAACCTTGCAAGTAAAACTAAGATCACCTAAACCGAGCATCACATGCCTAAGGAGTCAAGTGTGGAAAGCACTTTATGTGGGATGCTCTTTCTGGTTGTGTGGCCACATATAACAACTTACGTTCCACCACTTGGGAACAGATAAGACATGTCCAAAATGTGGCGCTTCCGAAGAAACAATAAACCATCTACTGTTTGAATGCCCACCAGTCCTATAAGTGTGGATGCTATCGGACTATCCATCCCTTCCGGGGTTTTCCTATTTCCTTATACCAAAATATGGATTTCCTTTATTGGAGAACAAAAGAGTTCGGGTTATCTGAATCTCAATTAAACAAGTACCATGGATCATCTGGTATATATGGAATGCAAGGAATGAAAAAGTCTTTAACGGGAAGGAGATGTCCCTGCAAGACACTCTCCAACTTGCGAAGCTTGAGGAGAAACTGGAGCATTGCAAACCCAAAGGATAATGAGGAAGTAGTAGATGACCAGCCACCTCTAGACACACAAGGAATGTCCTACTTGAACCCCCAAATCCCGATCTGCCAAATCGGTGCCTCATGGATCGATCATGGGCCGGTCAGTCGACTAGGGTGGAATCTAAAGGATACCGTGGGACAACTTACTACATGTTATAGAGGGTGTTGAAGAAGCCTCTCGGCACTACACGCAGAGCTAGATGGAGTCATTTCGGCAATGGCATGCCTAAGAAAAAAAAATGGATGAGCATGTTTTGAGACAGATTACGCGGAGCTTTTGAAGATGACGGAATATCTAGAGGATTGGCCAACTTTCCAAACAGAGCTAGACTACTTTTCTGACCTAAGAGGATATTTTGTGATGTTTAGGTTGAGAAAAATTCCTTGTAGGCAAAATGTTTGTGCCGACGCCCTTGCAATAGCAGCACGAGTACGAGGCTATATCTTTTCCCATATCAGTCAGACCGAACCAGTATAGAATGGCCTCTCAGGAAATCACCATAGCAGGTTAACTTGATTTAATGTATGAGGTTTAGTTGACAAAAAAAATCAGCTTCGATCATCTAGGAAAATAATCATCACCTCCCGAATTCCTTCCAACTTAAACATAAGAATATGCTAACCCAAGCACTTAAATTCATGAAACAAAAAAACTTTGTTTTCCCAGGTATATATATAAATAGGGATGTCGGTGACTCTACATCGAGTAAACTTAAAATTAGGGTTTTAAGTGGGCTTGTATTTGGACCCAATGATAAAATTGTATATGAGACCCGAAACTAACAATATACTTTTTTTTTCTTTTGAGATGTGGATGGTGGAAACTAGGTGTCAAACGGGTTGGTCTGCGTCCATTTGGCCTGCCACACAAACATTTTTTTATACGACGCAACAGTCCAGCCTACTAGGACCAAGGTCTCTATAACTATGTTCAAACTCGTTCCACTAAGTCCAACAGGTTTACGAGTAGAACGGGACAATGTGTTTTAGTGGATGCTGCCAAAGGGAGTGGTGATGCCATACACAAAAAAGAAAAGACTCATAGAATGGCAGAGGCAAATAGAGCGTTTGCGCATTTTTCGTTAATCCATGAACAAGATCTATATAGACACATAGATCCATGGATCCATACATCTCGATCCGAAAAGAATCAATAGAAAAAAAAATCAGAATTGATCGATCTCTTTCTCGAAACAAATGAAAAGGAAAAAAAAGACGAAACATAATTAAATCATGGATCAACTAAGCTTTCTCCGGCACTTGCTTAAGATTAAGAAAGAGCAATCTCATGTAAATATCAATCTCTAATTCTAACCTGCCTCCCCAATCTGATATTATGGTGCCAGTATAGACCGAAATCCTGTTATGATCCAATTCTGACTGGTAATTGATACTAGGACTTTGTAATATTTGATTGATCACAACTCTCTATATTCCGTTTACTATAGAAGTTCCAAGGGAATTCATTAAAGGAATGTTTCCAATAAAAATTCATTAATGGAATTGCCTACAAGTTGGAATTGCTTCTGGACTAACCATCTTTGGTTGCCTACAAGTTGAAGTTGCTACCAGCCTTGGTAGCATTCTACAACGTGTTCCATGTATCCTTGCTAAGGAAGTGTGTAAGAAATGAGGATGTTGTTACATCCGAACCTCCGCCAGACTTGCTAGGGAACTTGTCTATATAGGGAAGACTAGTTCAGATTATAGGCCAGAAGTAAAGATTGTTGGCCGTAAGCAGGTCAAGATGATTCAGGTCGTTTGAGATTATGATGGGGAAGAGGAAACAACTTGAAACCGGAATCAAGTATGAAAGAAAAATTTTCTTAGTGGTTTGAGAAACAGCCCTAGCAGAAGAAAAAAAAAGCCAAGAAAAGGCAAATATTTAAGGAGGAATCTAATCATAAGTAGGGGAGACTTATAACACCCGTGTTTGGGAAAACCTTACCAAGCCATAAGGTTGGTTAAGGAAGTTATGAGTTATGTAAAGGAGAAAGGGGAAAAATCAAAGAGGTTAACTGAGGAAAGTCAGAAAAATAAGTTAGCTAGAGAAAAATTGGGTTTGTTCGGGTGATTCTGAGCTAAGTCCAACTTTCACCAAGCCAAAAAAAATTGTATCCGAGCTTTAATCAGTTGGCCGGGAATTTTTGGAAAGTTTAGCTGGATATTCCAACATGCTGTGGGTTTTTCGGGTCATGGTCAAAATTTGGATAAGGTTGGTTGGGATCAGACAGCATTTGTTGGCTTCGGGCATGTGTAGGAACGGTTATCCGATGAACGCGCTAAGGAAAAAGTGCGGGAATGGTTATCAAGTTTAGTCGAGCAAGTGTTTACGCGGGAACAATTAATCTCAGGTAAAAGACGCGCAGGAGCGGTTTGCCGAGAAAGTGTGTGGATTAACGTGGCAACGATTTCTGGGCGATTTTCTTAGGAGATAACGATGAAGCCTATTTAAGAAAGGCTTCTGGCCCGTTATTTCCTTTCGCGCGACCAACAAACTTTGAAAGAAAGTTAAAAGAGAATTCTAGAGAGAACTTATCCTAGAGAATTTCTGTCTAGCCGAGAGAAATCTGATTTTAGCTGAGAGCGACTTAGATTCTACCGAGCGTGGTACAGTTCTAGCCGAGTGATCGTGGGAATGTGTCTGAGCGATCTAGAAATCTGTTCTTACAGATCTAGCCAAATGCTTTTACGGATTTAAACCCAGATGCTTCTTTGTTCGGTGTTGTTTATTTGCTTGTCATGACAAATTCTCCTAGCTACCATGATGATCGATCCACCTTATCAACGATCTAGATCAGGCAAGGCGCTCGCGGGTGTGATGCTCGCCAAGGCTTGTCTAATTGTGGGAGGATCGGCCGAATAAGCGTGTATGGTCATGCGCGATAGTTTTCTGTTCTGATAAGTACTTGACTCGATCTATGTTTGATGTGATTATGCTATGGCTCGGTGAGACGGGATGATCGCCCTCACTAAGAAATTCTGTTGCTTGTGCCTCCTTTTATAGATGCAGGAAGTAACGATGTCTGATCAGCGCGCGCGAACTAAGACTGCGAAGGAAAGGATGTTAGGATCTGGGTAGAAGTTCTAGGATAAACAATATAATGGTCAATCGCAAACTTCTACCCAGATCCTACCATCCCTTCCTTCACAGCCTTAGTTCGCACGCGCGGAGCAGCATCGGTTACGTCCAGCATCTATGAGAAGGGGGGCGAGCTACAGAATTTGCTTCGGAAGGGTATCTTCCCGCCTACCCCGAACCTGAGCATATGGACTTGTATATTGATCGAGAACAAGTACTTATAGAACAGAGAAGTATATATATATCACAATATACGGTTAATACGGGCCGAACAT